>NC_133506.1:134637500-134944772 GCF_049354715.1 Callithrix jacchus | reverse complement strand
GAGGAAGTTTCAGCCCTGTACTTGTCCTCATGACATGGAAAAGGAGCATTCGGTTCCTGTTAAATACGAACCATTAACCCCAGTAAACTCACTAGACCACAGGCAATTATCTTCACACTTTCCTCTGTTTTCTGAATTTTAAAACAACCCTACTGATTATAATATTAGGCAGAAGTACCTTTAACCCAGTAAGCATTTGGAAACTCTTCTACTGGGGAGACAGGCAAACAGAGAAAAGCTGTGTGGTTTTTTTCTTTGCGTGGGAAACTTCAGATTCAAATCTTATCTGTCTTCATCTAGAGTTTTCTCCCCAAAGCGGAGCTGGAGACAAGGGTTTGTATGCAGGAGGGTTATTTTGGGAAATGATCCGTAGGAAAGGGGACTGGGAGGAGTGAAATGGGAAGGAAGAAAGCCATTCCAGGTGCACTATTGAGTCAATGAGATGAGGGGAGCGATTCCAAGGCTCAATCCAATTAGGACTTCTCTGAGGAGGGTGGAGAAGACACTTTCTGAGCTGTCCACCTCAGGGATGGAAGAGGGAAGGCTGCATCCACATGGCCATGGCCCACAGGGCAGGGTGCACCATGGGGTGTTAACTGGCTGGCAGGCTCAGTGGCCTGGAGAGACTCACTAAGGCAAGATGCCATCAGGCTATATCTGTGGACATCTGATTGCTGCAGCAAAGGCTGGAGTGAAAAGAAGGACTTAGTGGAGGCCAGCTGGACACAGGAGGCATCTGCCACCACCCACCTCTTGCACTCCCATATTATGTCTGGCTCATCACAGTTTTCAAGATGGCAGCCAGCCTCCGCCACCTTAGCAGTAAGTGCTGCGTCTCCCATTGAGACTTGCCAGAGACTACACAGCCTTCTCCACCACAGTGTACCATGGGCACCACCGGGACGCCGTCACTGAGCTCGGACCTGCTGCAGAGCCCCCGTTTGCTCTGGGACCTACTCAAAACAGGTAGCCCTTGGAACTGTTAGATGACAGCAGTATTCCCAAGGGGAATATTCGCTGCCTCCAGCATCCAAATAGGTCACCAAGTTCTTAACCCCTTTCTTGGTGGAAGGCGTGCAATGATTTGCTTTTACCTGATCTTCAAGGGGATGTTCCAGAAAGCCCCAGACTCTAAATATTTCATTGACGTGACAAGCCATACACCTTCTTGCTAGGCTCTACCTCGCACCCTCCCACATGCAGGTCTTCCTCCGGCACTCGGTGGACTCACTCTTTCCCACCTGTCTAGTCTGATGAGCCTGATTTCCTCCATGTACTGGATGAGCATATTCTCTGGAATGTCAAAACGGCCAAGGTCCCTGCAGATTATTTGTGGAAAAGAGCAAGAAAATGATGGCAGCCTCGTAGCAAGATAGCAGATGTGTGTTGCTGTACTTCCTATGTAAAAGCAAACTACTTTAAGGGAAAAAAAAGTAAACTGCTTTTGACTCTTTATGGACAGGGACTGGAAAATACATTTTCATATCAATCACCATATACCAACTGATAGAGGCTCTCCCTGTGGAGCTATTCCAGTAAATACCACACTGCTGTGAATAACCAGAGGCTACTACTTGGTGAAGTTTTCAGTAATCCGCCGCCACCCACTATGATTCATCGGTGCTTGTGGGGTCCTTAGAGGTGACTTGAACAGGGATATGATGGGGACCCCCATCCTTGCTTCCTTAAAATATTTGATGGTAGATATCATTTTTGCAAGTTCCCTGGCACTTGCTGTTTTTTCTGATTTGCTGTCTTAGCTGGGGGTTAGGGAGGCTTCATAGGCTCCCATCTGGCCCTCCCAGGTCAGGGAACTCATATTCAGGTTATGCTAGATGCCGAGTGTATCTGTCTAAATGCATACTTGGAGACCAGAGAACAAACCACAGGATGGGTCCATGAACCTGATAGAGCTGCTGTAAGAGGGATGTGGTTCAGGCTGTCATAGATCCCTGAGTTTCCATGAACCTCTACTCTACCTGGGGGAAATGATGGTGTTTTCGTTTCACTGGTATCAGTGTCTGCTCTAACCGTGTGCCCTGCTGCCTGCAAACTTCTGATAGTCCCCTTCCCCAGGACACAGGTTCTCCGGCAAGTATCCACAGGTCCGTCTGGGGAAGGATGGGGAGGCTATCATTATAAATATCGCAGTCCATGGCTAAGTCCTACCTGGTCTCCCTTCCACCAGTGAGCTCTGACGGGAGAACTGCCTGGGACCTGGAGCTGGATATGGTGCTGCAGTTTCCCACTGTGATGACTGAGGAGTCCTCTGCTCTCAGCTCTTGTTTTTTCTGGCTAGACAAGTCAAGCAACACGCTAATTGGACACCCATCCATTTCATCCACAGGAACACCGTGGCTTATTAGCATGGACTTCCGTAGTTCAAAGAGCCCTGGTCATCTCCAAAGCCTTGCTGACCCCGGTGGTATTTACTTCCACCTTGCCTCTGATGGTTACATAAAACTATCTGGCCCTGGCTCTTCTGGAATCTTCTCATCCTCATTGATACTAGGGAGCCCAGTTAGTGGCAGCATCTTCTAATGCCACTAAATGAACACATTCACCACTAAGTTTTCTAAATGCATTGGCGGTCCCGTGCCCCAGCAATGCATTTCTTACTGCCTTAGTGAAGGGACTGGCCCCTGTACCCTCCTGGGACCCAGGGTCATCTAGTCGGTTCTCTGGTGGTCACTCCATCTGGGGCCTTCTGACTCCTTCTTTAATACTCCGTCAAAGTAGTTCCAGCACCTTGACCTCATTGACTGAATGCTGTTGGCATGTCTGTGCTTCCAGGAGCTGTTCACTGGACTGGCCCATGTGTCCTTTCCAGGATATTCATGACTGGCCCTGAGTCATGAAAAGTCACTTTCATGTCCGTCATTTCTCCTCTGTTCAGTCAGACCTTCTACCCCACCCCACCCCCTCAAGCGCTGCTCCCTCTGCCCCCTGGCGCCTGCTGGTGTGTGTCCGCTGGGTCTTGGAACTCTTTGGGTGTGTGTCTGGTTTCCTCCTCAGCTGGGGCTGTTGCCCCCTTGGCCTGTGCTGAACCCCAACTCTAGCTATTGCTGTCATGGCAGTGGGGGAGGCAGGGGCAGTGCTCAGTGGGAACAAGTGTTAGCTCGTGAGAAACTCTCAGTTGAGGTCTTTGCTGGTTCTCCAGGTGAGAAAAGTCTGCTTTCTTTTAGCAAGAATGGATGGAAGGGGCTACTTCCACCAGCACAGAGGGTTCAGGGAATTTAGGGGCAAAGTTCTCAGGCTCATCCATACAAATGCGCTCATCCCAGAGTCTCACTCTTTCCCACAGGGCTTGGACTTAGGTAGGGGAGAAGTGCCGTGTGTGGGTTCAGGCTCCTTGGTGACTCTAATGCCCTTTCAATTACTTCCTGGACTTTAGAAGCTGAAGGTCTAGTTACATGTTGTCATGAAGGCCAGGGGCCCTGAGTTGACAGTCAGCTAGCTTCAGACAGTCGTTTTCCTTTTTCAAAGCTTCTAAGCCCGAAGTCCTTACACGCCCCTTCACCCTCAAGCCACTGCCACAGGGACAGCCTGGCCAGTGCTTCACACGCACCTGCCCCTCTTCCCCATCCTCCACTGGTGAGGGTTGTGTGATCACGATGCTCCCACAGGCCAGGGGTTGTCACGGCCCCATTTGTCACCAGCAGTGTGGTCTTTAGCAATGTCTGGCCCCTCCAGAGGGGCCACTTTCTAGGTGTCTTAGGAACTAACTGCCTTGGCTTGAGAGCCCCCGAAATCCAGACCCCAAGAGAAGTGCTTGCATGCAGGTAGCATATTTTGGGAAGCACACTGGAGGGAGGGGCACTAGGGAGAGTAAAACAGGGAAAGAAGGAGGAATCTGGCCGGGCTCGGTGGCTCATGCCTGTAATCCCAGCACTTTGGGAGGCCAAGGCGGGTAAATCACCTGAGGTCAGGAGTTCAAGACCAGCCTGGACAACACGAAGAAACCCCATCTCTACTAAAAATACAAAAAAATTACCTGAGTGTGGTGATGTGCGCCTGTAATTCCAGCTAGTCAGGAGGCTGAGGCAGGAGAATTGCTTAAACCCAGGAGGCAGAGGTTACAGTGAGCCAAGATCATGCTATTGCACTCCAGACTGGGCAACAAGAGCAAAACTCCATCTCAAAAAAAGAAGGAGGAGGAGGAGGAAGGGGAGGAATTCAACGATGTGTTACTGAGCTGAGACCACTGTGGCCACCGGGGCCTTAGTACCCTCGAGGTTCCATGGACAACTTATTCAGCAGGTCCCCACCCCCTCCGATCAAGGACTGACCCACATGGAGGGTCTGTCCTTTGCACCTCCAGGCGTGGCAGTACATCTGCGTGGATGAGTGTGCTCCGCAGGGATCCCACATGGCAGTAATGGGAGAGCCCAGGGGAGGCAGCGCTGTGCAGAGTGTTAGGGTGAGGGGCTGTGGAATCCCCGATGAGTGCTCTGACAGCCACAGCCAAGGCTGGTGTAAAAGGGTGAGAGGGAGGTGGGACTGGGGAGGTGTCTGCTGCATAGGCTCAAGCCAGGTGATGTTGGGCAAGCCCCCTGCCTGGACCTCACTCTTCCCATGTGTAACACTGACATAGTCATGACTGTCCCATGGGGTTGTGAGACTTTGTAAGCTTGTGTTGGTGAAGTTTTCATAAGCTGTATTGCTCTGCGCTTGTGTAAGGGCTGGCTCCCAGCACCCCTGCAGTGGCTGACTCTACCAGGATACAGAGAAGTGAGTGGCCTGCTGTGAGGTTCTGGCTTCAGAGCTTCTCTACCCACAGCAGAAGCCATGCCTGTGCGTCTATTGTTTCTGCAGGGCTCACTAAGGCACCTCTGTGCGAACACAGAAACACCATGGTGGGGGGGTTTCAGGGTCTGGGGGAACAGTCACCTATTATTAAACATAAGTGTGGTACCTGACACAGACCCAAAGATGCCCCAGGGCTGCCTCTCCTGCCAATCCCACTCTGCTCCCGGGCTCCTCCCCTTTTACTGGGGATAAGAGGTCCCTGTAGAAGATGATACAGTGGGACAGAACGTTCCAGCTCAAGCAAAGGGATCACCCCACACCCCGGGGTGTCTTCCTCCAGAGCCCTCCTTTCCTGGACCCTCCCCACTCTACCCTCCATGCCAGCGAAGCCTGTTAGTGCACCCAGGGGACCGAGGGCATTCTCCCAATAATGACTGCTGAGATTCCAGAGACGTGTCAGCACCCTGAGACTGTGACAGCTCTGAGTGAAGCCGGCAGGAGGAGGAGGATGAGACAGGAGCTGTAGAGAGAAGACGGTGTCAGCATGAAGCCGAGCATTTGGGGTCTCTTGCAGGGGAGGAGACTCAGAGAGAGGAGGCCAGCAAGTGGAAGGCAACTTTTCACAAAGTTTGCCCAAGTCTGCCCCAGGCTCTTCGTCAATTTCCCCCAGCCTCCAGTGGAGGAAGTGTGGAGGAGAGAAAGCACGTGGGAAGTGGTAATGACAGAGAAAGCAGGGGTGCTATGGGTGAGCTTGGCCCTGGGCAGGCATAGGGGCTGTGGGCCACCTCCGCCACCTCCGAGTGGTGGGAGGATTATGATTTTGGAAGATGAGATACACCTGTCAGAAGCACTTCCTGTGTTCTGGGAAATACAAAGAGAGAGAGGAGAAATGGCGAACAATCCCCTCTTAAAAGGATGGACAGAAATCATGAATGCCCCAGAGTTAGGAGAAAAATGCTGGAAGAACAGGAAGGTTCAGGACCAGGAAGCGCAGCCCAGGCAGCCTTGAGACGCCTGGCAGGGCCCCCCAGCCCTGGAAAGCCCTCCCTGAGCTCATCGGAGTTCTGGCAGCATCTGCCCAGCTGGGGGTGCTGGGAGCAAAATACCCTCCTATTTCCCACTCTCCCCTCTCCCACCCAGGCTGCCCCCCACATTCCCTTTTTAAACCATTCAGAATTCCCCCTCTCATGATTACCTTTTGAGCCCAGAAGTATAGATCTATTCCAACTTGGAGACCAGGAGAGAGCATCCCCGGGGGAGATGGACGGACGCTGTGTGTCGGCAATGCTGGGCTCTGCCTCGGAGCCGGCTACAGCTCCATTGGGTCAGGATGAGCTCATGCACCACTTTTTATTGTTGTTGTTGTTGTTGTTGTTGTTTTTGGGGAAGAAGTGATGTTTAAAACGGACACACAAGGAGAGGGTGGGAAGAGCGGAGAGAAGGGGTGCTGGGGAGAACACGGGCGTGTGGGAATGGCTGAGGGAGGGGCCGAGGGCAGCGAAGGGTTGGGAGGGTCAGGCTTATCCTGAGACAATCGGGACTGGGCCAGCCCAGCCGCCCGCCACACACAGAGATGAGGATGCAGGACGGAGTGAAAGGCTGGGTGGATTTCTTCTGCCTTGGCCTCCCTCATATGGTCTAAGGAGGGGACTTGTCACTACATCAGGTGGTAAGGACCAGGGGTCCCAGGTGCCTCCCACATTAGTTTTGTGAATTTTCTCCCCTCCCCAGCAGAGCTGTACCCTCCATGCAAAGTTCCCCCCTGCTTTTATTACTGAGTTCACATCAGGGTTCCCGGCAGCCCAGCAGAACTCTCCTGGTTTCTCAACTCCACAGGGATGTGGCTGAGACATTGGCAGCCCAGCCCGCCAGGGCCTTCCCCCAAGAGCCCTCCTCTGGTTCTGCAAGGAGCCAGGTGATGTGGGGTCCCTGGCCTCTGCTCGGCCACCGCTGTCCCTCCAGCTGCACCTGTGCCCCTCTTGGCCCTGTGCTGCGGCCACTCCTGTCTTGTGGCTCTGTCTGTGGGGCTGCTTTCTTCTTTTTCTTATATTTGCTCTTAGACTAGGCAGGGCGCCTGAATGACAGCTGGTGGCCCCCATGCCGGCTGCCTGATCAAGGAGCTGTGGCTTTCCCTGGAGCCCCACCCTCTGGCTCCCTGGGAGTGGCTGTGGCTAAAAGGGTTTGTCTAGCAGCTTGGGCACAGGCCGCTCTGCTGATGATCTGCACACTCGGCTTTGACCATCTGTCATCTCATTGGGAAGGACTTAGGGAAGGTACTTTTCTCCCCCTACCCTTTTTGAGATGGATTCTGGCTCTGTCACTCAGGCTGGAATGCAGTGGCACAATCTCAGCTCACTGCAACCTCAACCTCCCCAATTCAAGTGATTCTCCTGCCTCAGCCTCCCAATTAGCTGGGATAACAGGCATGCACCACGATGCCCAGCTAATTTTTTTTTTTTGGTACTTTTGGTAGAGATGGGGTTTCACCATGTTGGCCAGGCTGATCTCGAGCTCCTGTCTTCAGGGATCCACCTGCCTCAGCAAAGTCTTGGGATTACAGGTGTGGGCCACTGCGCCCGGCCCTCTTCTCCCCATTTTACAGAAAAAGAAGCTGAGATTCAGGAGCTTTAGAGCAGGGCTGTACAACAGACATTCTCCTGACACAGCTGAAGCTCTCAGGGTGGATTTGTTCAGCTGCTTCGGAAATCTTACAGCAGTGACAATGTCCTATATCTGTGTCAATACGGTCACCAGGAGCCACGTGTCACTGCTGGAAATGAGGCTCATGCAACAAAGGGACTGAGCCTCACTTTTACTGAAGTTTAATTAAAGCTTTGGGGACTTCGTTGAGAGCATAGCTAACTACTTCTTGAACTGGGGCCAAACCAGTGTGCTCTAGGTCACCTGTTCCCACCGCAGAGGTGTCTGGCAGCCCTGTCTACAGCTGGGCTCAGGCCATCCAGATGGTTGGGCTTCTCCTCTCCTCTTCCTCAAATTCCACTTGGACTGTTCCCCCTCTACCCCCACCCCCCACTGCGAGAGAGCCTAAGATCTGCAGCTCCTGCATAGGGTGGTAGGCAGAGGGTCGGAGCTTCCTGGGAATGCTCCCTCCTCTGAGTCTGACCCTCTGGCCAGCTGGGGGAAGAAAGGCAGGATGAATGAGAGCCAGGGAGTGCCATGCAGGTGTGAAGCCCTGCTGAAGGGGCGTGGCCAGCTCCACAGCTGGTGGGTCGGGGGCTGGGGAGGTCTTTTCTGAAAGCTCCTCTACATTCTCAGAAGGCAGAGGGAGCCAGCCAGAGTGTGACTTCCCGCCCCGCCCACAGCTGCACCCCTTGCTGTGCCGCTTCCGCTCCACGGAGACAGCCCCCACTTGCTTCCCACTGTTCTCTGGGTCTTTTCCTTATCTCCCTGAAAACCAGTTGCAGTCAACAGCCTCACAAACTCAGCAACTTTGCTGGAGATACTTTTATTTTAACCACTGGGAAGCAGTAGAACGTTAGGCATCAGGAAGTTCCACTGGGCACAGTGGCCCACGCCTGTAATCCCAGCACTTTGGGAGGCTGAGGCGGGCTGATCACGTGAGGTCAGGAGTTTGAAACCAGCCTGGCCAACATGGCAAAACTTTGTCTCTACTAAAAATACAAAAATTAGCCAGGCATGGTGGTGGGCACCTGTAATCCCAGCTACTTGGGAGGCTGAGGCAGGAGAATAGCTTGAACCTGGGAGGTGGAGGTTGCAGCGAGCCTAGATCATGCCACTGCATTCCAGCCTGGGCAACAGAGCGAGACTGTCTTAAAAAAAAATAAAAAATAAAAGAGAGAGAAAGTTCAAAACCAGGGAGGCTTCTTGCATCTCTAAAAATCCTATCAGAGTGACCCGTGACGTCGGCAATGTGTTCTGGAAAGTCCCTGAGCTTCTCCAAGCCTCAGTCTCCAGCTGTACCCATCTGTCCCACAGGCTTGAGTGAGGCATACTGAGGTGACATTTGTGAACATACTCCATGAGCTGGCAGGTGGGACACAGATGTCAGCATTCCACTGTCACCTTAGCACTGAGGCCCAAGAGAGCTGGAAGGACATCCCCTGAGTCACCACCCCTCAGGTGCAGGCTGTCCTTCCATCCTTCCTGTGCCTGCAAGGTCCCCTTGTGTGGGATGGAGAGGGGCAGTGCCAGGGCAAGGGCAGAAAGGGCTGGCCAGAGGTGGTGGGCATCCATGAGTTCACTTTCTGGTCTGGTCCAGTGTTGAGAATGGCCCAGTGATGCACCCATAGCACTTCCAGGATGACAGCCCACCCCACACTCTCCTGACGCAGACAGAGACACCTGGGGTGGATTCATTCGGCATGCTTAGAACGTCAGAAGCACACACCGCATTCACAGATAGATGGCATCTTGGCTTCCTGGTGCAGGGCAGACCCCCTTCCATACCAGGAGTGCGGGGAGGAGAGGAAGGACACAGAGACTCAGGCTTTTTGTTGTGTTTCCAGCTCCTGGCCTGCCAGTAGTTTGGGAAGTTGGGTTGGTGTTTTCTCCATCCCTCCCTGCGTACAAAGGGGAATGGAGTAGCATCAGGAGGAGCTGCCCAGCTGGACAGAAGCCCCAGCCACCCCCAGCCCGGCTGCATGGAAGATGTGTCTGTAGAGAGAAATATCTTTACAGCACTGGCTCATACCTGAAATCCCAGCACTTTGGGAGGCCAAGGCCAGCAGAGCACTTGAGGTCAGGAGTTTGAGACCAGCCTGGCCAACATGGTGAAACCCTGTCTCTACTAAAAATACAAAAAAAAAAAAATTAGCAGGGTGTTATGGTGCACACTTGTAATCCCAGCTACTTGGGAGGCTGAGGCACAAAAATCACTTGAACCCAGGAAGTGGAGGTTGCGATGAAACGAGATCATGCCACTGCACTCCAGCCTGGGTGACAGAGTGAGACTCCATCTCAAAAAAAAAAAAAGGAATCTGTTTTCTGGTTCGTCCCAGGGAGAAGAATGCATTGAATGGCACCGTTAAGGGGAGGCAGAGAGTGACAGAGATGCAGACGCAAAGAAAGATGCAGAGTGGGGCACAGAGAGGAGAGACCCGGACAGAGAACAGCACGTGGAAGGCAGCACAGGAAGATGCCACTTTTCTCTGTGCCTGACTTCCTGGGGTGGAAACACAGCTCACGGGAGCCAGTGTGCCCACCAGTGCCCAGTCACCCATATGGGCACAGCCTTAAAGCGACATGCAAGGAGCTGCCACCATTCCTCCTGGGCAGATGCCAAGCAGTCCCAGTGCCTACTACTTCCCTCTTAGCAGGCGTCAGTCCACCTGGGGTGCTGGGGGCAATGCAGAGAGGCGGTCTGTGGCTGGCTTCCACTTGGCAGCCCCAGTACACTTCCATGGCACACCCCTCACCACACCGATGTGAGTTCTGAGATTACAAACCAGCGTGAGCATAAGCCAGAACAAACAGTAATCAGGAAGGTAAACCCCACGCAAAAATAAGCATGATGCATTCCTAACTAAAATAAGAATTATCTGTAGACTCTCTGCTCTTTCTGAATTATTAGTGGAACATTCCACTCGTTTGCATAGATAATTGAGAGTCAACTGCACCTTCTGTGCCACGGCCTGGGAGATGAGCAGGGCAAGTGTGGTCTGTCCAGGTCGAGAGACAGGAAATTTCATTGCCGGTCTCATTTGGGCACTGCAGAGAGAAGGGACCTAGAACAAAACATGGCACCAAGGAACACTCAATAAGTGTTTGTTGAATTAATTAACATGATTTATTGAACATCTACTATGTGCCAGCTGGTTTGTGTACGACATGTTTTTGAATCCCCACAAGGTATTGTGGGAATTCAATACCGAGGGAGGTACGGCCGTCTCACTCTTACAGGCACAGACACTAATGCTTGAGATGTTGAGCTGCTTGCTCAGAGTCCCACTGGTGGTCGATGGCAGAGATTGGCCGGACTCCAGGTCTGTGCCTCCCAGGCTGGAGTGACCCCCATTTCCTGCTTGGAGGAGGGTGTGCTGTGGAAGGTATGAATATGGGACCACAGGTTTTTTAGGAGCTCAAGACTATCCAAGCCCGCTCTGCTTCTGTTCCTCCAGTAGAGGGGGACAATGACTGAAATCCCATGTCCTGGGCTCCACTTCCCATCTTGGGACACTCCTCTACCCTGGGTTTCAGCTTCACCATCGAACGAGATGGGAAGAATAATATTTACCCTCCCACTTTCTTCCCTCTGTCTTCAGAGGGGGTGGAGCATGAGGCTGAAGGTGCTCTGGGCGCCTGCGATCCGATCTGTCCAAGGCGTTCTGATGATGATAATTATCACTGTGCCTAGTTTCACTGGAATGGCATTTCCGAGGCCTCTCCCTCTACCTTGGAAAGAAAAATCAATAAGCTCACCCAGGAGCCAGATGCAAGTGAGCGCAGCCGCCTGGGAGCCAGCGGCTGGGACACTTTCTCCTAGCGCAGGCTGCAGGTTAGGAGGCAGAAGTGTTTGCCCACGAGCTCATCCCCAAGCCCCAAAACAGAGCACTGGTTTCCTGGTGCTGTCCTGCCGACGGGGAGGGAGCACAGAAGGAAAGCCACCCCCTACCCCACCACTGGCCTCAGCAGACACTCTGTGCCGGCACAGTGGCAATGGCCAGACAAAATAAGGAGCCCAGTCTCAGATATCAGGATCAGGTGAATAGAAACCAAGAAACACAGACATGGATGGAGCAGACCCTGTTGCGCAGTGTCTGTGCTTGGCATGAGGAGATCCGTGCAGGCTTCCTGCACACACAGGCTTGCGTGAGGCCTCACTCTAAGAAGAGATGCAGCTGGCTTTGCATTCTGCATTTCTTCTTCTTTTTCTTCTTCTTCTTCTTTTCTTTTTTTTTTTTTTTTTTTTTTTGAGACTGAGTCTCACTCTGTTGCCCAGGCTGGAGTGCAGTGGTGCAATGTCAACTCACAACTTCCACCTCCTGGGTTCAAATGATTCTCCTGCCTCTGCCTCTCAAGGAGCAGGGACTACAGGCACGAGAGCCACCACCACACCCAGCTAATTTTTTGTATTTTTAGTAGAAATGGAGTTTTGCCATGTTGACCAGGCTGGTCTGGAACTCCTGACCTCAGGTGATCCGCCCGCCTCAGCCTCCCAAAGTGCCAGGATTACAGGTGTGAGCCACTGCGCCCGGCCTGCATTTCTTCTTGAGAGGTACCCAGGGCCAGGCAGTGCTGCAGGGAATGGGGATGACGGTGAGCTGATGTCGGTGGGGCTGAGGGAAGATATCTGCCTGTGCTCTAGACCAGATCTGCCCGTGGAAGCATGACGCAGAACACATATGGGAACGCTTAACTCTCCAGCCCCTACACTGAACATGTTAAAAAACTGGGGGTACTCACTTTACACACTTTATGAAACCCAGTGTGTCTGATAACGAACATTTTGGCACGTAATCTATGTACAAACAATTTTTTCCCTCTTTTTATGGTCCCAAGTCATCAAAATCCCATGTGTTTTACACATACACAGGGAGTGTCTCCATGCGAAACGGCCGTGTTTTAGTTCTGAAAGGTCACATGTGGCCATGGTGCCTGCACTCAACGGTACCAGGTCTAGACAAAATGCCTGAAGAACCAGGAGGCAGTGTGGTTTTTGGTTTTCTTTTCTTTCTTTTTTTTTTTTTTTTCTGAGACAGTCTTGCTCTGTCACACAGGCTAGAGTACAGTGGTTGGTGTGATCTCAGCTCACTGCAGCCTCCACCTGCCAGGTTCAAGCAATTCTTCTGCCTCAGCAGAAGTCCCCTGGTAACTGGGACTATAGGCACGCCTGCCACACCTGGCTAATTTTTGTATTTTTGCTAGAGATGGGGTTTCACCATGTTGGCCAGGCTGGTCTCAAACTCCTGACCTCAAATGATCCACCCTCCTCAACCTCCCAAAGTCCTGGGATTATAGGTGAGCCACCACGCCCGGCTTCCAGGAGGCAGTTTACACCTAGATTCCTGGCAGAGCTCCCTTAGTACAGCCTCCTGCTCCACATCTCATCCACTAAGACCCTAAAGAATTGTGGAGGAGTCCATTTTTACCACAGCAGTTGTGGGAGTGAGGAAGTACCATGTGAAAGAAGAGCACCATCGATGTCTTCACAATAAAGTGATCTGTTTTGCGTGTGTGTGTGTGTGTGTGTGTGTAATGGAGACAGAGTCTCTCTCTTACCCAGGCTGGAGTGCAAAGGTGTGATCTCAGCTCACTGCAACCTCCACCTCATGGGGTTTAAGCAATTCTACCTCAGCCTCCTGAGTAGCTGGGACTACAGGTGCAGACCACCACACCTGGCTAATTTTTGTATTTTAGTAGAAACAGGGTTTCACCATGTTGCCCAGCAGGTTGTGAACTCCTGAGCTCAGGAAATCTGCCCGACTTGTCCTCCCAAAGTGCTGGGATTACAGGCATGAGCCACCACACCCGGCCAATCTCTGTTATTTTAGCAATTTTTTTCCCAAGGAAAATGAAGCCACAGGGCAGGGTGAACATCAGGGTTTCAGTGCTGCCTTCTGTCTGGCTCCATCTGCACCACAGTGGGCCTTCCCTCTGCTGGCGATGACCTGTCCTCCCTCCCTTCATGCTCTCCTGCGTCCTCCACCATTAGGGCTGCCCCCTAGCCCAGAACACCCACCTCCCCCAGTGTTTCTGGCCACCTTCCTGTGGGCCGGTAGAAGTGATTCTCTTTTTAAATTGCCTCCCAGTAGGCACTGAACGGGCCACTTTTTCCTCCTGAGAAGAACTTGGCCAACTCAAGGCTCCGTTGACCCTCTCCAGGGCATTTGCTCTGAAAAATACAATTCTGGTACAGTAAAGATTCTAGTCTTCCCAGCGTGGATTTCCAATTACCCACACTCGGCCAAGTGGCAACCACTTCATTATAATTCTGTAATTGCCATATAGAATTCCTATACATTTGCTGTTAATTTTTAACCACTGCATCCTTCTCTTAGGAAGTGTAGCAATAATTTGAAAATCCATAGACGATATTTTTTAGTGGATAGAGGCAGAGCAGGGGGAATACATCCAGTGGGGCTGGGCTTAGAGAAAATCCTAATAAAACAGCAGTAGGGGGTTAGCGTGGGAAGGTGAGTCTGGGGCTTCCTCCAACTTCGATGCAAACATTTCTTCCTAATATATGGTGTGTTGGTGGCAGCAAGGATTGATCAGAGTCTGATCCGGGAAGATCCTGCTCTTAAATGAGAATGGTTGTGTGCACCAGGTTCTACGTTAATAGGCACATTCCCTGCCCCCACTGGGAGGCAATTTACAAACCCGGCTTCCGAGTGTAATCTCCCCACATTGTGCTGCTCCATGGTGCCTCCCGAATTGCAACATGGACCAGGCCTATAAAATGCGCTCGGGAGGAAATGGCAGCCAGGCTGGCATGCCCACCCCTGCCCCCACCAAGCAAGTGAACACCCAGGAGCTCAGCAGAGGAATTAGCCTGCCTTTCAGGAGATGCTAATGAGGCAAGTTGGAAGTGGATGGGGTTGAGCCAGGAAGGAAATTGTTGGGCCCACAGAAGCCCTGGGCACCAGGGGCTTGCATAGAGGCCAGACAGATAGTCCTGACAGCAGCCTGCTTCTCGCTGGGGGTCAGGGATGGAGAAAGCTGGATCTCCTAAAGGGAGATGGAGCCAGTGTGTAGGGCCCAACAGGAAGCAGGAGGCTAACTCAGCAGACGAGAATATTTTGGTGAAACGTGGCCATCAGCAGGGCAAGCCACTGGCTGCCACTGCAAAACAAGACAGTTCACTGACACCCATGCTTCTCTGGGCCCAGGAAGGCAAAGGTGTAGGCAGCACTGGTGGCTCCCTGGGCTGGCTGGAGCTGTCCCCGGTGCTGACGGGCTGGCTCTTGCAGGGTTGAAGTGCCCAGTCCTTCCAGCTCTCCTTCCGTGCTGCCAGGAGGGTTTCAGCCATGGACATCCACATCCAGCCCCCATGTCCACCCCCAGAAAAAGGAGCTATTGGCTCCAGGCTGGGAGGGTTATCAGGCAGCAGCAGCAATGAGAAATTGGGCCGCAGAGCGATTTGAAGGTCCTGGTGTTTGATCTATTGCGGGGCTGGCTCCTTGCAGCTTTGCTGCTCCCGAGTTTGGTGACCTGAGAGAATTAAAGCTGCCTTAAATACAGTCTCTGCTGGCTGTATATTAATCAAGCAGGAATCAAAAGTCACAGCATCCTAGGGAAGGAAGAGCAGGAACAGACACCCCTCTCCCCACCAAATCCTGATGCAGCAACTCTCAGTGGGAGGAAAGGCCAGGAGCTGCTAAGAGCAGCACAGGGCCCTCAGCTGGCTGCCAACTTCCCCAAACCTCCTTGCCAGTGAATTCTCAGAAACCTCATGCCTTGGAACTGGAGAGCTGTGTTGCTGCCAGAACATCGCTGGACCCCAATGCTAGAGTGGATCAGGAAAGGGGGGAGTTTTACTCCCAGGATCAAGAGGGAGGAGAGGGAAGTGGAGGCAGCAGGGGTGGTAGCCCCAGAGTAGCCTCACACCTAACTCAAGACGAGCTCCCACACCCCGCAGACAGGCCACTTCCCCTGCTCTTTGGCAACTGTTAGGGACTAAAACACATCAGCATCCACTGCCCCATCTCTGCTCACCGGCAGCAACTCACACAACTTCCCTGGTGTGTCTTAGGCTGCCGGGAGGGAAGCGGCTGCCCAGGGCCCTGTCTAACCCTCCCTTCTCCTTGCTCTCAAAGCCTGAGAAAGGAACTGGTGTCTGGCCTCTGTGATTGTGGAGGTGTGGGGAGGTGAGTCTGCAGGTTACTGTCTGCATCTGTTCCTTTGCTTCCTGGCAGACATGCTTGTCCCCACTCCCTTGAGTCCTGAGACAAGCTCAGCTCCCATGAGGCCTCGCTGAAAAAGCCTTGCACCCCCACCTCCTGCCGCCGGCCGCCTCATCACTCTGTGGCCCGGCTCCTGTCTGCAGCTTGGCACCAGCCGCCTGACAGTGCATCGGCCTCCCTAGGGCCACATACTATGCCAGGACAGTAACGCCTCTCTGGGCCTTTGTGTGCCTCGGGCTCCTAATGAGCTTTTAATGAGCTGATGCTTTGGCTTTAGGGAGCATGAAGGGGCAGGGGACCAGCAGAGTGCCTGCCCCTCACATTCTGTTTCCAGAGGCCTCGCGGTTGCCTCTTAACTCACTGAGTGCTGGGGCAGGAGATACAGGCAAATGCTTTATCCAGAGTCTTTCAGGTTTGGTCAGTTTGGAGGTCCTAGCTTCAAGCAGGCTGAGTTCTGGGGCTGGGGCTGCAGGCAGATGCTTTATCCAGCCTTTCAGGTCTGTTCAGAGTTTGGAGGTCTAGCTTCCCTGTCCTTGGGAGTAGGGTAGCCCCGGGCCATAATTCCCTCTCTACAGTGCTATACCTGGCTTCTCTCCTTCAGGCCTCTCCTTGCCCAGTGCTGGAGGAAGGAGCATTGGTTTCTCTGTTAAGTAAGATTTTCTAAAAATGGATGGCAAAGGGGGCACCCAGTGACTTCATTGCTGGAGACGGACCCTTACTGCCTCCACCCAGGGATCAGCTCAGACCCCCCGCCCCCAATGCTGAACCAACTTTGACCTCTTCCTGTGGGTCTCTACCCAGGAACCCTGAATGCTCCATTTCCTCAGTTCAACTCTCACCGAGCGTGATGCAAATTCATGCCGGCCACAGCAAGGGAGCGACCCAAATTGTACCCACATGTGTGTCCAATCTCCCCTTCTGGACGCCCTGAGTGGGCGGAGCTCCTGTTCCCTATTCGGTTTGCCAGAGCTGTGCCCGCTCAGACCCCTCCCTCTACGCACACCTTCACTCTACAAGCTCTGGTGAGTGGCCCCATCCCTCCTGGGAGTCACAGGGGGTGACGGTGACTTCAGCTTCTGATCTAAGATCCCCCTTGTCACTCTTTCAAAGCCTTCACCCTTTGAATAAAATTAAGACAGAAAGGTTTGTGTGCAACATGAGGCAGAATTTCTTGGGAGTCCGAGTGATAAAAACCCAACTGGGCTCCCCAGAGAAATGGCAGGGTGTCCCACAGTGGAGAGCTTCAAGGGGGAAAAAAAAAAGACAGCACATGTCACTGAAGGCTTCGGTGACTGCCAGCTAGAAGGCCGGGACTGGGCGACATGATGCCACTTCCCCTTCCAGCCCCATCACCCTTGTCCCTGAGGGCTCTTTTCTTCTTCTTTGCTCTGTTTTGTGACTGGGGGAAGGAGGTGTGCTCAAAGCAAGAGGCTGGAGTTGACCCTGATACTGAAGGACAGCAAGTGGGGGTACCAGGTGTGGCTTTAGTGCTGGGTGCCTCCTGGGTGGGCTGCGTGGTGCAGTGACTGAGGCAGGTTTTCCTTGGCTGGTGTCCTGTGATCCCTACCCTGGCTGGAGCAAAGGCTGTCATGTCATATCCGCACCAGGGACCCAACCATCCAGGGGCATTTCACTGGGTGCCCAGTCTGAGCTGGAGTCATCATCTCCAAGGAAATATACAACTTCCCAAGCCACTCAGGACTCTCTTTTCTGTGGCCATGCATGGTCTGGGCACAAAGGTACCAAGTACCCATGCAGAGGCTTGGACAGGACAGGAGGGCTCGGGCTGGCGGGTCAGGTTGAGCGCGGGGTGAGGGCCCAGGAAACCGAGCTCTGTGCAGATCAGCTAGGAACGCTGAGGAAGGGCTTCCTCGGTCCAGCGGCAGCTCCTCTCCTTGGTGTCATCACCAGGCCCAGCAACCCACTGAGTCTTCTCGACCTCCTGCCTAATGAGAAAGAGGAAATGCGAGATAATTGCCGCACTGACGGAGCAGCGGTGTGATTAGGAAATGCCCAGGCTGTTGCAAATGACGATTACATTAACAGATTGGGTTTCGGGTGGATCCTGTTAGGAGACAGAGAGCCAAGGGCTAATGATGAGCATGTTTGCAGAAGGGCATGAGCCCAGCATGGTAGTCGAAGGGAAGAAAAGGGTTCCTGTAAATCCAAGTTGGAAGTCTCGCCTCTTAGCCCAGACTGCCTCTAACTAGTGTGACCTTGTACCACCTCTGTGACCCTAAAAGTGTCGTCACTTATCAAATGGGCACCATTACACCTTTCCTACCTGACTTGTGATGATCAAGTGAGTTACATCATGGCTCTCGGAAAAGGTTAGGAAAGCAGTGAGCAGATACAAGGTATTGTTACCGTGAACAATCAATCATCATAAATTGCCATTTTCTCCCTTTGTGTGCTGCTGTTCCTGAGAAGTTTAAGTAAATGGCCAGGCTCTTGAGCCTTCAGGTGAGAGACAGAAACCAGAGTGCCCCCTCTTCCTCCTCTGGCTTCTGTGGGATTCTAGGGCCAGTTTGCCAAATGGTGGCTTGGCCACAGCTGGCACCAAAGACCAAAGATCTGTTTCTCCCAGGCTCTGCTCAGCCCAGGCTGCCTCCTTGCCAGGAGCTCATGGCCCAGATGCAGCAGGAGCTTGCAACGAGCTTTCCAGGGCTGCAGCTTCCGAGGCCTCTTACCCACCGCCCTGGGGTGGAACATCACAGCGCTGGCTGCTTTCAGATGTTCCTTCTGCTCGGTGCAGAGCTTGCTCCTCTTCCACAGAAGAGGAGAAGGGAGAAGTCCTGGGGGCTCATTTAAAATAAATAAAGCTTGGCAACAGTGCTGGGTGGAAAGAGCAGAGTGAGCAGCACCCACAGCCCCTTCTCTGAGCGTGTTCCTCTGGCTCCTGGGCCCCCGAGGGGAGAGGAACTTGCAAAAGAAAGATGTGCTTATAACTGCAACCCTGTGCAACTCCTGGCTCTGCCCATATATCTCAAGTGTGCCCTTCGCTTTCAGCCTCCTTGTATTTATTATGTTTAATTTTGCTGGGACATGGTTGTAAGTGAGACGGATGGACCCGAATGTGGCTGGCAAACGCCTCTTAATTAAACAGATAAATAAACTTCCTTTGCACGCCGATTTTTACTTTTGCTGCAGTCTCTGCTGGGGCCAGGGGGACAGTGCCAGTGGGTGGGGGACCCCTGGCTGAGCCGGAAGGTGGGTGCTGGCCCCAGAAGCCTGAACTGGGCTTAGCTTTCCCTCTGCCTGGCTGAGGACCCCTGGCAGAGGGGGCTGAGGATGGGGAGCACTCCAGCGGCCCCTTCTCGAAGGCTGGCCAGTGAAGACGGTGTGAGTGGGCCCTCTGCTGGCCACCTCCAGCGAGGCCTCGCCAGCCAGGGCTGCACCAAAGGCTGGTCCTTGGGCTTGCTTCACCCCTGCTTTCGGGGATCCTCTGCCAGCTTTTCTGCCCTTCTAATGAGATTAAACAGGCCAGGACAAAGTGGAAACATCCCCCTACTCCCAAAATAGGGAAGCCGTCTCCTTTGGGAATCTGGACTTTTCCCTGACTCCAACCCTGTTGCTCTGGCTGCCAAGTCGGGACAGTAATTCCCCAGGGAAAGTGTTCCGTGGTGACAGGACTCTGGCCGGTCAGAGTGGCTTCCTGGCTCTCCCCATACCCCATCACACACACAGGCGTGCACACACCCTCCCTGCCCTGAGCCATGCACTTCCCACCCCACTGTGGCGATCCCATTCTGCCACTCTGCCCCTTCTTCCCCCAGTGCTCATGCCCAAGCCCAGGCCAAATACCCCAGGGCTGGGGCAGGAAGGTCTGCCTCTGTGGAAAGCACCAAGTATTTGTTGACTAAGGCTCAGCTTGGTGCGGCTGAGCCCAGCTGCAATCAGAGACTCTGAGCTCACTCCTTGTCCTGGGATGCCATTGCCAAGCTCCACACTGTCCTCAGGGCTCAGGTGAAACCTAAGGACAGTCGGCCTGGGCACCCAGAGGGGAAAGAGGGGCAGGAGGAAGAGGTATTCACCCCCCTTCCTCCCCTAAAGGGAGCGCGGAGTTGCTTCCTTGGGAATTTCCAAAGAACGTGGGTAGGAAAAATACTCCCCCAAGTCATCTGAGCACAGGACTCATTTGGCCCACCTTTTGTTAAAGGCACAGGCCACCTTGGAGGCCAGTATTTCCCTGCATACTTTCTAGCAAATGCTCTCCCAGGGAGAACCCTGTGTACCCATTTCACAGAGGTGCACGCTAAAAACACTCAGGGCATCCGGCAAGGTTACGTGGGCCAGGATTTCCCAGGCAGGCATGCTCAGGGAAGCTGGGGAAGACAGGCCCTGCCCAACTGGAGGAAAGGCAGTGCCCACACCCTCCAGGGCCCCTACCAGGGAAGGTGACACAGGATGGGGGCAGGAAGGAACCAGGAGATCTCCAAAGCCTTGGAACCATCAGAACCTTTTGAGGTGCCTCCCTTGCCTGGTATTTATAGTGGTGCCCAGGAGCGCAGAAATAATTACAGCTCAGTTCCTGCCTGCCTAACAAGGCCCTTCGCAGATTCAGGGCGAATGGGATATTTTTTCCTTGCCTTTTTTTTTTAAGGAGTGAATATTAGCACCGGAGTGACAGCTCTTCCCGGTGCGCAGCCTCCCTCCGCCCTGGGAGAGCGGGGGCAGCAGAGCCACCAGGAGCACAGGCTTCCCCCACCCCCTGCTCAGGGCCACCCACCCCAGTCCACGAGGCACCAGGGACTCGGGAGGGCTGCACGGGGCCTGGGGGACCTGAAGAACTCTGCACCGCCCTAGTGCCAGGTACTGGAGGTAGGAGGTGATGAGGGCATGGCTCCTGCTGGTGGAGTCGGCACAGTCAGGCCTGCGTGAGACTCTGAAACAATCACAGCAGAGCACTGAGGTGTGTGCTGTTGATAACTGGCTGGTGCTGAAGCTCAGCATGAGAGGCAGCAGGCACAGCCCCTGGCCCAAGAAATAAGCCAGACACACACGTTGTTCAGCTCCTTTTTCTGGAGGTCTTTTCATTCTGTTCTGCTATTCTCAGTCCTCTGGAGCTGGGTGTGATGAGCTGCCTGACGGAGGCAGGTGTCCAGACATGCTCCCAGGCCCGGTGCAATCTGGAGGTGTGGCTGGAAGGCAGGTGGCTGGGCAGAGACGCACGCAGGTGACCAGGTGCAGGGCTGCCAGAAGTGATGCACAGTCAGACAGGAGGGACCACCCCGGCTTTCTTCAGGCCAATGACTGAGCTCAGGGGTGCCTCCCGGAAACCTTCCCCGGCCCCACCCCAGATCTGAGCTCTCCCTGTCCTGGGCTGCTGCAGCTCTCAGTACATTAGGCTGCAGTCTTCGTTTACCAGCTGGGTTTCCCCACTAGACCGGGTGCTCACTCCAGGGCAGAGAATTTGACTTCTGCAGCTCAGCACAGATTACAGTAACTGCATATAGTGGCTTCTCAATAAGGAAAACCAGTACTGTTGACTCAAAGAGTGGCTCTGCGTCAGGCATGGCTTAGGAAGCATTCCCAAATCCCTTTCTGGAAGGGATGAGGCCTTGACTCCACAGAGATACTTGGTCACAATGGCAAGTTAAGAGCAAATCATTCACAGGCAGGGTGGATTTGGAGCCTGGGTTTAGGCTGAATGCTATGTGGCTATCCCGAATTCCTGAGCATCTTCTAGGGAAGAGGCAGCAGGGCAGTGGTGACGGACCGATGACCGGAGAAGATAAAAGAGGGATGGCATCTGGAACAAGTCAGAAAAACCTGACTCAGGAGGGAGGCAGCCAGGGCCAGTTTGGGATGCCACACTCACAGGGAGCCGTTCTTCGAGGTTCAGCTTGCAAATGCTATACCTGGCCTCATCCTCCTGGCCCAGGCCTTCGCTCTGGGAACCCCACCACTGTCCTAGGCTGAGAGACCAAGGTACTGACAGCAGGGAAGGCCTCATGGAGTCCATAGCCAAGACCCCAGGGAGCCAGACAAGCCCCCCATCTTTGTCCTGTGCCAGCACCACCCCAGAGGGACCACAGAGCAGGATTTCAGAAGGTCGAACCACATGGTGAGATGGCCAGCTCACCCGCCTCATCTCTCCCCCAGCCCTGGTCTGCCTCCATCCCAGACTCCACATCCCTGTTCCTCCATGAGGAAGATGAACATGGGGCACCTGAGAGAATGGTCCCAGATGTCCACACCCACCTGCCTTGTTCAAATGGAGCCTCCTAAACTGGGCTTAGAGAGGCCACCCATCTCTCCCTCCCTCCTTGCTCCCTCTCCCTCAATGGCCCTCAGGTTGCATGTCCTCAGTGGGTGCAACAGGGACCTTGGACAACATCCCACCCATCTCTCGGGCTGGATGTGGAAACCAAGGCCCCAAGGGGACAATCCACCTTCCTGAGATCACACAGCAAGTGGTCCAACATGACCGCCAGGCCCATAGCCACGTGGTCCCAGGCCGGCTTCCCTGAGCTCAGGGCTCACTATCTGCAGTGAGAGGAGCAGAATCACAGGTGCCCTGAGGTAGGACAGGTGCCTTCAGAATGGGTACTGGGCGCCTGGGATCTGCCCCTTTCCTGGAAGACGCAAGGTTAGGCGTGACCCCACTGGCTCTGCATCAGACAGTGGCCACTGGCAGTCCATCCCTCTTGCAGCCAAGCTCACCTGTGGCTTGTCCTGGCCCTGGGGGGCTGGTGAATGTGGACTCGAGGCAGGCCAGTGGGTGTGCATGTGGCCGCTGAAGCTGCAGGTGTGTGCACACGGTGGAACAAGGGGCAATGCCGAGACCTCTGCCACGCATTGAGTGGGCCAAGGAGGTGGAGACCTGTGCACGCCTTGCCGTGGGATCAAAACACGTCAAGTCCAGTGTACCTGGGTACAGGGAGGGGAAGATGCATTGTGGCCCGTGCCCGTGTCCCCCACCCCCATCTTCTATCCACAAGCCCAGGTGCGTGTGGCAGGAGCCTGGGATGTGTGATGGGGTCTGGGGGCCAGCAGGAGGTCGTGAGGCCCTCCTGGGGGCTCAGGCTGGATTTCCAAGCCCTGGGCAGCCCGAGAAGCTTCCCCAGCGCGGAAACCTCTGCGTAGATGCCCTCATTACATCACCGACATCCCCGCCACTGAGCCGGCCTCCCTTAGGAAAGGCGCTTCTCTGAACGCCAAGCAGGACGAGGCGCCTTCCGGTCGGTCGGCCGCAGAGCCAGCGGAGCCGCTCCTCCTCTCCGCAGCGGCCGGAGGACGGAACGGGGGCAAAGGGAGATTCTGGACCTCAAGGCCGGGAGCAACTGCTGGCAGCTGGGAGGAGGAGGGACGCCCGAGGGCCCGAGCGTGGGAGGGCGGAAGGGCGGGCTGCCCCGGCGCCGGCGGGCGAGGGGTTAAGTGTAGGATCAGCTGTTGTGCCGTCGCTCCGGATTCTCTTCCCTCCGCGCGGGGCTCCGTTTGATGTTGGAGTACGCCAGGGACTCCCCCTCCCACCGCTACACACGCGCGCACACGCGCGCACTCACACACGCACACGCACCACTCTTTGCAGACAGGGCTCCGGAGGCTCCAAAGTGACTGACTCCCGCTCTCGCCCGCTCGCCCGATCTCTCGCGCACAGACTGTCTCCGGCCGTATTCTCGCGCGCGCTCTCTTCAGCCTCCCCACCCGGGTAGGGAGAGCACCCGGCAGAGGCGCGCAGCTCTCCTTTCGATGCCTCCCTCTTAAAGAGCGCCACGAGGGGGAGGGGAGGCCCGGAGGAGGAGGAGAGACCGGGAGGGCGCCCGGGAGGCAGGGCGCGCGCACACTCCGAGGGACGCAGCGAGCGCAGAGCCTCCTCCGGCTGCCGGGCGCCCCCCTGCCGCCCCATGCTGTGCTCCATGGCGAACTCCGGCTGCCTCCTGCTGTCCCACTCCGGCAGCATGCTCCCGCACTCCGTGCCCTGCCCACCCGCCTTCCTCTACCTCCAACAGGTAAGCGGCCCCCGGCCCGGGTCCGGCCCCCGGCCCGGCGCACGTGCGCCCCGCGCTGCTGCCCACGCCCGCACTTGGCCGCCTCCGCGCCGCTGCCGCCGCCGCCGCCGGTGGCCCCCGCCGCGTTCCCCGCGTCATGGCGCCTGGGCTGGGGTAGAGGAAACTGCGCCCCTGCGCGGGGGCGCCCGGGGCGCGTGCAGCACGGGGCTGGGGGGCCGGAGTTTGGGGCGTAGCTCGCAACTTTTCCGAAGGCGCGGGAGGGGGCGGCGGGCGGAGTCTCCGGGGAAGCCCGAGGGGAGGGGGCGGGGGTTCTCGGCGCCCGGGTCACTTTGGGGAACTTCGCGCCGGGCCGCTGGGGACTCGGGGACGGGGAGCCGGGCATCCTCCCTGGCAGCGTCGGGAAAACCGGGGGGCCGCGCGGAGGCGGCGGTGGAGGCGCCGGGCTCTGCTGCAGCGCAGACCGCGCGCCGGGCCTCCGGGGAGGCGGGCCACCCGCCAGGCGAGGGAGGCTCCACGAGCTCTGGCCGGGGAGGGGGCTGGGGCCAGACTTTTGCAGTCTTGGGTGCTGCGCAGGTAGCTCCAGCTGGCGAGTTGGGGATGGGTGGGGGCAGGAAAGTCGGCGACTCTGAGCCCCTACATCCCCAGGGCGCCCCGTGGGGAGGTGCGCACAGAACATCAGCAGCCGCCTGCCCGCCGGCCGGCCAGGGCGTGGGGGGAGGGGGCAGGGGTCCTCGCTGCCACCCAATGCGGAATTAGTGCAGTCCCAGGCCTGCACTGGGGACAGAGGGGATTCCCTCGTCTTTCCCAGGCCCCTCGGCCTCTGTGGGCCGCGGTTCCTGGCGCCAGCCTGGCCCGGTCTTTAATACTCTGGCTTCACCCACCCTGGCTGCCCACACCTCTGGGCCTGCCCTTCCCTCCCTGCGCTGTGGCGTCTGCCTTCTTTTCTGTTCCCACTCTCACCCTCTGCTTGGGCCTGCAGGGGTGGGGGCGGCTGCTGGAGGAGCCTGGTGGGATTGTGAGCGCTTCAGGCTGCATCCTGGGGCCTGCTGGGCCCAGTGGGAGGGTTTCCATAGGCCCTGTTCTGCACCCTGTGTTGGGCTTGGAGACTGGAGGGAGAGGGTATAGGGTGCCTACCCCAAGGAAGCTGGCCAGGCCAGGCCGAGAGTCCACAGGAAGAGGTCTCCCCACCCCCACCTCCATGCACTCGTTGAAGGTTCGAACAAGGAATGGAGAAGAGAGAGTGTGTGTGTGAGAATATGTGTGTTGGAGACAGAGACTCCAGGGGTCTGGGCCTTTGGGTGATAGGTTCTTACCTGTTTGTGCCCTTTGGGCTCTCCACGGAGCTAGACTGTGGTTTAGGAGGAACAATGGACAGAGAAGGCAAAGATGAGGCCTTCTGAGCTGGCCCAGGGCATCTAGCCCCTAGGCTGCTGAACACTTGGGTCAGCCTGCTGCAAGGGCCCATGCATTAGGGATTTCCAAACATAGCAACTGCAGAGGGCAGGGGACTGTTGCAGGAGCAGAGGCTGGTGCAGGAGCAGAAGGTGGCTGGCAGTGGCCTACAGCCTGGGGCCCTTGGCCTTGGTGTCACCTTCCCAGGACCACCTGTGACATCTGGAGACCCCTGGACACAGCCCAGGAGCCACTAGGGAGCCCCCAGACCCGTAGACAGGAAGTTGTCCAAGCCCAGACCATGACCATTGCCCCAAATTCCCAGCTGACACTGAATCACGGGGAGTCAGGATAGGCCTCCCCGGCGGAGGGGGGGGGTCCCCAGCCCCTCCCAGCTTTCTAGAAGCACAAAACTGACTCGGGAATCTCTGGGGTGCCCAGGTGAGGTTACTGGGGCAGACCACACTCCCAGTAGCTAGGATCTGCCCTGCACTCCCCCAGGCACAGCAGGAGTGTCTTAGGCAGCAGGAAGTGTAGCTCTGGGTTCTGCTGGTAGAGTTAGGGTTCAGAGTAAGAGTCCTGGGCTGGAGACCAATCCATTGGCTCACTGATTCTGTTGTCTTAGTGACTTCACCACTCTGAACCTCAGTGTCTTCCTGGTATGACATAGTCCTCACAGGCTGAATGTGAGGGCTGAGTTAAAATGAAGTCGAGGCAAACCTTTGAAAATGGCAGCCACACATTTGGCGCTGTCTTGTTGGAGCTGGACCAGTGCTCATAGTTGGGGTGAGTCCACCAACATGTCCCATGAGGAAGACACCCTGATTTCTTCAGTGCTAAGTGATTGCATCCCTGACTTGTGGCATTCGGAGCCTTCTGTAGGGCCAGTGGGAAGGCAAAAGGACCTCCAAGGAGCTGAAGCCATCCCAGATTGTCCCTGTGAAAGCCATCGCCTGCCATTGCACCAGGTTTTGAACCACCCACTTTCCTTCCCTCACCCGCCGCTGTTCTGCTGGGTGGTTGGCCGTGTGTCTCAGTGGACTTCAGAAAGGTCTAGAATGCAGCAATTTCCTGGCTATTTGTGGGTGTGTGTTTTTATGGGAGTACACACAGCTGGGGCAGTCCAGGGCCGTCAGAAAACAAATTCAGTTTGGGACCCTGCTTATCCCAAACCACCTTTGGAAGAGCCAGAGCCTGCAGCAGCCTCTGGAGGTAGAGGCCGCAAGAGGAAGGGGCTGGGGCTACACCCACCCAGGCCTTCAGAAATGAGAGCTGGCGGTGCTCCAGCCTCCCAGGTGGGGGCTGCAGGTCCTCTGCGTGAGTGAGTGTTGGCGCCATATGTAGGCTGTATATTCAATCTCAACAGCACATTTGATAACAAGAGCGGGAGCAAAAGACGTGAAATCAAGCAAGACAGGAGACGTAGTTTGAGGCGCATTAAGATGCAGCATTTAAACAGGCACGCTTTCTAAGCCTCTAGTCTTTCAAACTGGAAATTACCAACTAAAAACCTCACCCAGTGGAATTCTGATCTATTGAAGCATTAGCCTTCTCCTGCTGCCTTGGGTGGGACCCCAGGTAGGCTGGGGATGGGGCGTGTCCCTCCTGAGACACCACAATTCTGTGATTTATCAGAGTCACTTGTTGGACCCTCTGTCTTCTCAGCCCCTCTCCCAGCGGCAGTGGTGATACTGCTGAGTTCTGACCCTCCCTGGATGACTTTGGGTCATCTGACACCAGAACTCCTGCTGTGCTTTGAGCTCTGGCATTTGTTGAGAGCTCATGAGGGGTGATCCTGGGCCATACCCACTCATGCCCTTTGAGGCTTTCTTGGCCACTCAGCCCACTTCCAGGAGCCCCACTTAGGGCCAGTCTAGCTCCCTGCAGGGTGCCACGATCCCCCCCACACCTGACCCCTCCTGGGAATCCTGAAGCTTTATTGCTGGTGCATTGTGGCCAGTGAGGAGGAGTGGGGCTGATACTGGTCACCTTTCAGGGCAAGAAGGAGCTTATCTGAAAATCGAGACTATCAGCAGGGCACCCTGGGAGGCCCAGCCTGGGCATCCATTGGAGCAAGTTTTAGAGGATAGGAGGAAAAAAAACCCCAAGCTCGAAAAAATTCGATTTTGTCATGGTAATTACTTTATTATTAAACTGCAGTGTCCTATAAAAGAGAATCTTATTCCATCCGATGGCAAGCCGGGAAATGGCTCTGGGGGAGAGGGCTGTGAGGGTCTTAACATACTGTAAGGGGAAGAGAGGGGGCTGGCGGGGGGAGAGGGGCCAGCCCTGAGAAGACCCGGAGGCTTCCTGGGGGGCGCGTCGTGAATTCTGTTGCTTTCGCTCTTCATCTGTGCTCCATCAAGGTGAAATCACAGATAGCCTCCCTCGCCGAGGTGAGCCTCACCAGGCACCGGAAGCTTCCGTGGAGGATGCGGTGTTTCCGCGCAGCGTCACGGTGCCCATGGCTTCTTGGACTTGCTGATAGCAGGGCACATTCCCTCCGGTTGTGGAACCCAAAGGCTCCACCGAGGGGCCCGGGGATTCTGGGGTCTGTTTTGAGATTCATTAGGAGGCACTGTTCTTATTAATAATCATTCTCTCTTCCCTCTAAGGTAGCAAGGCTGCTAATCACAGGCATTTTTAATCAGGATTAATTACTGTGGCAGACGCAGCACCGCCCCTTGCACCTTGCGTTCCGTCTCTGTTCCCTGAGCTGTTGGCGCGTCCCCTGTGGACTTGGTGGGATTCCAGGAACCCCGTCTGAGACATGCTGGCTTGCGGGTCAGCATGGGTGGCTAGAGAATGGCCCACTGCTGGCTGGCGCGGGGAGGAGGGCACTGCACTGCATCATGTACCCGTGGCATCTTCAGCATCCACTGCTGTCCGGGTCTGGTGTGCTGGCTGCAGCCACATCTGAAACACTGTCCTGTTAACTGGAGAATTTAACCAGACAAGTAGTTGAGGTCAGGTGATGTTTATTCTGAAGGAACCCACGAAGCAGGCCTGAGCCCTCACTCCCTAGGAAGGATTAGGGGAAAAGGTTAGTTCTTGGCCCTCGCTTTGAGCCGCGAGTCTATGCGGTGAAACCTCTTTCCCCTGATGTCATTTGGTCACTGAAGTATCTCAGTTACATTTGTGGGTTCTGCCCCTGGCAGCTGAAGTGTGTTTTGGAACCTGCTGAGAGCGTGGACATGCGCATTTTCTATTGGAGAAACTGAGGCACAGGGAAGTTGGGTAACATACTGACTCGGGAAGCTGCTGAGAAGCAGAACCTGGATTCCAATCCAGGCAGCAGATTCCAGAACTGAGGCTCGAGTCCACGTCGCTTTCTCCTGAACAGCGAAGATTTGGGACGTTCTGGTCCCCTTCCAACTACTTTTCTTGGCCATGTGCAGAAGAAAGCATGCATTATCTGGAGCCTTCTCATGGCTTAAGCTTTTTCTCAGCGTTCCTACAGGCCTTTAGCCTGATCTGCCCTGAACCCTGACACCCAGCGACGTTTAGGAGATTCCTTTGGGTTCGGGAAAGTGAAAGAGTCCTGTCTCGGAATCCTCTGTGTGGTGTCTTGTTCTGTGGGTGAGTGGGTTTCTCTGAGCAGGGAGCTCTGGCTGGATGGTGGACGTGGCAGGGGGAAGGAGCAAGTAGGAGCTGGGCGTTGATGGCCAAGGAGAAGGCTCCAGCCCCTGGCACAGATGGAAGCTGCTTGGAGGAGGGGTAGCAGGTCACTCAGTGTTGAGACCCAGCGAAGCATGTGGGCTGTGTGGGGCCAGCAGCCCTGGACCTCCAACTTCCCTGTGGGTCGTCTCTGCCCAGAGACCGGGTCTCCTCCCAATGTGGACAGATGTGTATATCTCAAGGGCTAGAGAGGGTGGGGGCCAGGGATGGTCCAGGCAATGGGGAGCAGCTAACTCTGCCTCTCACAGGGTGGTAGGATTTTTCAGTTCCATTAAAGAGGCTGCAAAGCTTCGTCTTGGTGGCTAAGCATACTAAGGTTTGAATCATGCCCCAGTTCCCAGGAATCACTAGTAAAATGTTCACTCCGCGAACATATCCCCCACCCCTGCCTATGGAGGGTCTAGGAACCAGGTCCGCCTGCACCCAGGCTCTGGGGTGGAAATGGAGAGAATGCCCATTCCCACCTGTCCCACCTGAGGACCCTGGCTTGGTGGGCAGCATGGGCAGTGCCACTGTGCCCCTGGCTGTCTAGCTGGTACGGGACAGAGGAGCAGGTTTAGCTCAAGGCCGGGGGGAGGGGGTAAGCTGGCGGCTGTTCAGCATGCTGGGAGGTTACCAGAGGGCAGGGAGGAACGTTGCGGCCACACAATGAATGTGCCTTCAAGTCTCCTCTCCACCCTGGCACAGCAGGGTGTCTGCTGCCCGCCAGACCTGCGGGGCAGACGCTGAGCCACACAACTCGGGAAGCACAAACGGCTGCTGTCCTTGGTGGAGGTGGAGGCCAAGATAGCCCAGCCCACGTGCCCTTCTGTCTCCTGTCCTCTGGTCCTGGGGACACTACCCAAAGGTGGCTTAAAGCAGATTATCAGGTTCCGAAGGTGGGGAGAGGGCGGGGGTGAGAGGAAGAGGCCATTGGTGGCCTTGGGCCAGCTCTGGGGAGGTGCCCGCAACCCCTGGCACCCAGCTCAGCCCAGGCGAGGCCATGTGGCACCTGGACCAGGACAGGCAGTCCCATGGGCAGGCATCCAGAGGGAGGTTTGGAGCGCCTGGTGGTGTGGGACCCAGGGGACATGGTGGGGTCAGCGGGGATGGGGAGAGGCTAGTGGATTCCGACCCAGCTGGGACAGCAGCTGGGACGTCTGTGAAGGAGCTCTTGGGTCACTGTCTCTCTCTCCTTTGGGCTTCCTTCTCTGGAGCACCTGTCTCAATCTTCCTGACTGGTATTAACCCTTTCTCTGCTGCCTTCGTGATCAGTTATGGCCCCTAGAATTTTCCATGCTTTTCATCTTCTCCCTCTTCGCCTTCTTCCTTCTCTGCATAATTTCTCTGCTCTCTGCCACAGTCATTTTTTTCTCTGCTTCTCTCCTTCGGGGAGAAGCACCCCTACTTCCTCAGAGAAGATTCCAGCCCCTCTTCGTCCTCTAGGTTCTAACTAGGCCCCTGGGCAACCCCCTCCAGCCACCCCACGTGCCCAGCGGTGACTTGGCTTCGTCGGGGGCTGTGCGGATCTTACAGATCCTGTTACTCAAGACCACAGGACTGACTCCGACTTCCTGTGTGACCAGCACAGCTGGAACATGGTCTGTGGTTTCACTGTCCCTCCCGGCAGCAAGCTCAGCCCTGGCAGGAGACCCTAGTTGGGGCCAGGGGCTTGGGCCTGGGCAGGAAGCCTGGGGCTGCTCTGCTGAGCTGCTGGGCTCATGTCATGGGCCCTGCTTTGGGGGTACTGCGGGCTCTGGTGCCCGTGGGTCCAGTCCAACCGTGGCCAGTGTGTCCCCTACCAGCTGCAACAGCAATGGGCCTGACAGCCATGGAAGGGTGCTGGAGCAAGTCTTGTCTCTGCTGGGCCCAGACCTCTGGGGGGCAGGCAGCGTCTTTGTACCCAAGGACCATGCCTTCGCCCTGGGATCCCAGCCCAGCTCAGGGAATCCACAGACAAGGAGAAGGAAAGAGGTGGGGGTCACCACCGCCAGAGGCCAGCCTCCCACCAGTTCCTCAAGACACTGCTGTTGGGGCCAAGCACTGTGGTAGGCCCTGCGTTTAGAGTTGGGAGAAAATGACTCTGTCTGGCCCTTTCTGGGGTTCACAGACACAATTCAACCACAGAATTGATCCCCGGGGCGACAGGCACATCTCCGCAGCCCTGGCTGTGCCTGTGAGCCCCCAGGGGGTCAGAGGGAGTGGGGACCCACCAGCCGTCTTGCCCTTCTGGCCAGGGCGTCTGTGTCCAGGGCTCTCAGGCAGGGCATTACATCTTCTCTCCGGAGAGCTTTTGGGGCTGCAGAGGCTGCTGCGCCCCACAGCCCGGACCTGCCCAGCACCAGTCCCGGCCTTCAGCCTGGCCTCTTCACCGCCCTCAGAGGCGCCACCCCAGGAGCCGGCAGCTGGGCGTGCCCAGTGTCTGAGTCGTGGTGAGTCAGCTTGGAGCATCTGACCCTGGGGAGCTCGTCCGGGGGGCACTGGGGAGCCAGAGCAGCCAGGCAGGAGAGAGTGATCCCGGCGGCGTGTCTGCCAGGCCTGGAGACAGGAAGGAGCCTGCTTCCTTACACTCCAGTGGGCAGTATGCCAGCGGGAGAGGACCCCAGTCACCCCATGCTTGGCCAGCACCCGCACCAGGAGATCCTGGGAGAGTCACTCCTTGGGAGTGGTCATAGGTCCATCTGAAGCCATTATGACAGGTACTCCAAAGGAGAGGGATGGGTGGGGTAGGCTGCTGTCCTGGGCCCATTCAGTGACCAGCCTGGTGGCCTAGAGTGAGCTCCCGGGGGTCCTTGGAGCCTCGGTTTCCTTATCTGCAAGAGCGAGGATTCCAGTGAGTAACTGGCAGGTGCTCAGGGCGAGGGACCTCACGCTGCCCATGCGCTGTTCAGCCCTGTGTCAGACCCCTGTGAGTACCCCTGCCCTGGTGGAGTTATCACGAAGGTGGGGAAGGGAAATAGGGTGTGTTTAAAGAGGCAGGTAGACTTGCCAGGTGTGAAGGAAGAGGAAGGAAGAGGGAAGAGTGCGCAGGGGCATGCCTGGGAGAGCGAGGGGGCCTCGCAGAGGGGCAGAGGAGGCCCTGAGCTGAGGCCTGCAAGCAGGGGGAGGAGGAACCAGTCCAGGCAGAGGCTGCTGCAGATGAAGGTGAATTTTGCTGGGTTCATGGTGTCACCCTGTAAGGGGAAGCTCAGCTCTGCTGGGCCCAGGTCGCCTGCTCCTAGGCCTCAGTCTCACTTAGACAGATGTCACCTGCTCCTCACTGTGCTGGGCCCTATCCTGAGGGGGGCAAGTGTGTGTGTACGCGTCTGAGTGGTTGTGCATTGTGTCAGTGTGTGTGTGCTTGAGTGACTGCATTGTGTGCATGTGTTCGTGTGTGTGTGAGAGCATGTGTGTGCATTGTGTGTGAGTAATGTGAGTGTGCCTTGGATGTGTGTCAGTGTGTGCATGTGGGTGACTGCATGTGACTGTGCATTGTGTATGTCACTGACTGCACTGTGGACATATGTCAGTGTGTGTGAGTGACTGCATTGTGGACATGTGTCAGTGTGAGTGCATGTGAGCGTGCATTGTGTGTCAGTGTGTGTGTGACTGCATTGTGTCTTTGTGTGAGTGACCACTGTGTGGCATGTGTTAGTGCATGTGAGTGTGCATTGTGTGTATCTTTGTGCATGTGAGTGCATTGTGTGTGTGTATCAGTGTGTATTTGAGTACATTGTGTGCGTGTGAGTGCATGCCAGGCATGGTGCATGTGCATGTGAGCACGCATTGTGGATGTGTGTCAGTGTGCATGTGTCTGAGTGTGTGTGTGCATGTGGCATGTGAGAGCATGTGAGTGCATTGTGGATGTGTATCAGTGTGTATGTGAGTGCGTGTGAGTGCATTGTGTGCGTGTGAGCATGTGGGTGCGCGTTGTGGATGTGTGTCAGTGTGCATGTGTCTGAGTGCGTGTGAGTGCATTGTGTACATGTGGCATGTGTGCATGTGCGTGCATATTGTGGATGTGTGTCTGTATGTGCGCGTGTGTCTGTGTGAGTGCATTGTGTGTGACATGAGTGCATGTGAGTGCATTCTGGATGTGTGTCAGTGTGTGTGAGTGCATGAGTGATTGCGTGTGGCCTGAGAGTGTATGTGCGTGCACATTGTGGAAGTGTCTGTGCAAGTGCATTGTGTGTGTGTGGCGTGTGAGAGTGCATGTGAGTGCACATTGTGGACGTGTGGCATGTGTGCATGTGAGTGCACATTGTGGATGTGTGTCTGTGTGTGTGAGTGCATGAGTGCATTGTGTGCATGTGGCGTGTGAGTGTGCATGCACATTGTGGACATGTCTGTGTGTGTGTGGCGTGAGAGTGCATGTGAGTGCACATTGTGGACGTGTGTCTGCGTGCATGTGAGTGCACTGTGTGCGTGTGGCATGTGTGCATGTGAGTACACATTGTGGATGTGTGTGTGCATGTGTCTGAGTGCATTGGGTGCATGTGGCATGTGAGTGCATGTGAGTGTGCATTGTGGACATGTCTGTGTATGCATGTGTCTGTGTGACGTGTATGTACGTGCGCATTGTGGATGTGTGTCAGTGTGTGCGTGTATCAGTGCATGTGAGTGCATTGTGTGCGTGTGGCATGTGAGAGTGCATGTGAGTGCACATTGTGGATGTGTGTGTGTGCGTGTGTCTGCGTGAGTGCATTGTGTGTGTGTGGCACGTGTCTGTGTGTGCATGTGTCTGAGTGCATGAGTGCATCGTGTGCATGTGGCATGTGAGTGCATGTGAGTGCGCATTGTGGATGTGTGTCAATGTGTGCCTGTGAGTGCATGTGAGTACATTGTGTGCGTGTGGCGTGAGTGTGCATTGTGTGCATGTGTGTGGGAGACTGACTATAGGGCAAGACAGAGGGCAGCTACGTGATAATGAGTACTTCATCCCTGCCCCGGGGCACCTTCTACCACGTGTTTTCACCCTGGTGGTTTCCCTGGTCCCCACCACCATGCCAGGGAAGAAGCCCTGTTCTCCCCATTTGGGGCCAAAACGCTCTCTCTTTTCCTCTGCGTCTCCCGGTGTAGCTGAGCAGATGGGACTTTGGAAGGAACTAGACTAACCAATCCAGGGAAACCAAAAGGAGACAGGAGATTCCATGACCCTAGGGTCAAGGGTAACGAAGATGTCGCTGACACCTCCCACCCCCAGCAGGCTCCGCTTCAGCACGTGGCACGTGCCAAGCTCCATACTCAGCGTGGGGATAGGGCCTCAGGATGGCCCATGGAGAGTCCGTCCCATCCCGATAGCTGGATGATGTAGACAGTGAAGCCATCTCCAGCTGCACAGCGAGGCGGTGGGGGAATCGTGGGGTGAAATCAGGAAAGTCTGAGATCCCGCAGTGGCTCCAGCTCACTGCTTTCCTCCCAGAACCCCTGCTCTATCACCCAGTGAGCAGACAGGATGGGGTCAGGGTCGCCCAGACCCACTGCACATCCAGTGTCATGCTGTCGCTGCCAAGCCATTGTGCGTTTCAGAAGGTTGACGGGAAGATCAGCTAAGAGCATCGGGGGCATCTAACTGGGATCTTAGCGGACCATCTTCAAAGTCTGCAGGTGGGCGCCTTAGAGAGAATAGGCCCTTCCCATCAGTCAGCCCAGGGCTGGCAGGACCGGAGGGTGGGATGGCAGTGGGAAGGACACCTCAAAGGACGTCTCCAGGGCTAATGCTTTTAGCATGGGCAGTCTCGTGAGGTGGTAAGTTCCCTGTCACCAGAGGAATTCAGCAGAGCCCGGCTGGCTCTCAGAGAGGCTCCAAAGCAACGCTGTCCAGTAGAAATACAGTGCTCGCCACAGGAAAATTTGCATTTTCTAGTAGTCATTTTTATTTGTTTATTTTTGAGACAGAATCTCACAGTGTCACCCAGGCTGGACTATAGTGGCGTGATCTCGGCTCACTGCAGCCTCTGCCTCCTGGGTTCAAATGATTCTCGTGCCTCAGCCTCCCTAGTAGCTGGGATTACATACGAGCACTGCCATACCTGGCTAATTTTTTGTATTTTTAGTGGAGACGGGGTTTCACCATGTTGACCAGGCTGATGTCAAACTTCTGACCTCAGGTGATCCGCCCGCCTTGGCCTCCCAAAGTGATGGGATTACAAGCATGAGCCTCCATGCCCGTCTAGTAGCCGTATTTAAAAAGTGAAAAGAAACTGATGAGACGAATTTTGATCATACATTTTGTTTAACCCAGCATACCTCAAATCTTATCCCCCAGAATAATCAGATGAGATAAACTGTTACAGATGGTTCACGTTCTTGTGTCTGTACTGTCTGTAATTGGGTGAGGATTTTACACCAACAGAGCCCTTCTGTTCAGATGAGCCACATTTCCAGTACCCGTAGCCACAAGGGTCTCAAGGTTTAACGTGCTGGCAGATATAGAGCATTCTTTTCTGTTGGACACAGCAACTCTAGGGCCTCGATACGCCCTCTGGCCATGCGATAAGGAGAGCCAGCTAGAAGTTCGGGCCCTATGGCTCCCCATCCACTTGGAATCGGCACCAGATGGAGGCCCAGGGAGTCCCACTGCCCTAGAACATGGGGAGCACCAGGGGGATGTGGATGGGGTAGCCTCGAAGAAACCCCCATGGCCATAAGCCTGAGACCAGACTCAGGCTGGTCCCCTCCCAGATCTTGCACCAGGCGACAACTGGCTGTGTCTGTGACAAAGTTTTCACCTATCTGTGGCAAAGTGGGCAAAATCAGAGTAATGTAGTGATGGTTTTCATGAAGATAAAGGTGGTCACGTTTTGTGTTGAGCCCATTTTTGTGATGTGATAGTGATACCCACTGTTGATCTTTTAAAACGACCTTATCTGGTAATATAAAAGGTTGGCAATTCTCTTTCTTTTTCTTTCTTTTTTTTCTTTTTTGAGACAGACTTTCGCTCTGTCACCCTGGCTGGTGCACAGTGGCATAACGTAGGCTCACTGCAGCCTCCACCCCCGACTTCAGGAGATTCTCATGCCTCAGCCTCCTGAGTAGCTGGGATCACAGGTGTGCGCCACCACCCCTGGCTAATTCTTGTATTTTCCGTAGAAACGGGATTGCACCATGTTGGTCAGGCTGGTCTCGAACTCCTGACCTCAGATATCTGCCCACCTTGGCCTCCCAAAGTGCTGCAATTACAGGCATGAGCCACCATGCCCAGCCAAAGTTTGGCAATTCTAATGGATCTTCCCCATCCTCCACCCTTTTTGAATTGAATATTACAGCTGGGTGTGGTGGCTCACACCTGTAATCCCAGCACTTTGGGAGGTTGAGATGGGAGGATCACTTGAGCTCAAGAGTTTGAGACCAGCCTGGGCAACATGGCAAGACCTTCTGTTTGTTTGTTTGTTTTTAATTTATATAAAAAAATAATTAAATGTTAGTAATTAGTGGGATTCAAAAGTCTGGAAACCCTGGACCTAGCGCAGGGGTCTGTGGAACAAATGTGTCCCCGTGTGGTTTTCTGAAAGTTTAATTGGAGCACAGCCACGCTCATTTGTTTACGTGTTGTCTGTGGCAGCTTTTGCTGGGCGCCAGCAGAACTGAGCCATTGCAGCAGGAGCCATACGGCCAGCAAAGCTCAAAGTATTTGCTCTCTGGCCCTTTGTAGAAAACATTAGCCAATCCCCTGGCCTACAGCAGCCCTGGCCGCAGACGTCGGGGTAACGGAGCCACGGGCGATGTGAGGTGTTCTAAAGCCTCATCTACAAAAGTAGAAGGAAACATGAAATTCTGTTAATGATGTGTTTTCTGTAACCCAGTCCAAACTGTTTTCATTGCAACATTTAATCAATATCCACATGATTGAGATAGTTGGCATTCTCTTTTCATGCTGAATCTCCGAAATCCACTGTGTAATTTTCACCCATTTCAAGTGCTCCACAGCCACGTGGAGCCAGTGGCTGCTGAGGTGGACAGCTCAGATCTAGAAGGAATAAGGGTTATCTCCACCAGAGACCTAGGCAGGTGTCTCAGGAGTGAGGGTCTGCCTTCCATGTTTAGGGTGCAGACCTGTGGCAGTGATCTGGAAACAGGGCCATCCACACAGAGGCAGCAGTTTACATGGAAAGACTAGGGTTTAGTGGGATCACAGGGGTTCCTGGAGTGCCTGGTACCCAGGGTTCAAGGGAGTGAGTGTTTTAAGCTCTAGGCTAAGAGATTTTTATTTTTTCCAGTAGGTGATAGGGAGCCACAGAAGGTCTTTGAGTAGAGAACGACAGGATCAGATTTACGAGTCAGAAAAGTTCATCTTGGATGGAAAAGGAGGGGCCGGAAAGCTACAGACCCAGGTCGGCCAGAGCAGGGGTGTGGGCAAAGGCGGCAGCAGGGACAGTGGGGGTGAACGGGGGGCTTTAGCCGGAGAGGTATACCCGGGAGGTCTGACGGACAGACCACGGAGGGGTGGTTTCTGGCTTGAGGATGATGCAGACACATGGGGGATGGGTTGCTCGGGCCTGCACTGACCAGGCCTTGCACCCCAGCCCTCAGGAGCCCACAGGCCCTGGCTCCCTGGTGGAGAAAAGATCTTCCCTCCCCTGGCCCTGGAGCCCTCCCTCAGGCTCCAGACTGGGCTGCAGGCCCCTGGCAGGGGGCCCTCAGATCCAGCTCTTTCCTCTGATCTCCCCTCTGGCCCATTTGGCTGGATTGGAGCTGGTACCCCAGCCAGCTGTGAACCCCTGGCCCTCCTGGAAACTTGACACCGTTAACCTGCTGTTCTCCATGAGCACCTGCTGCAGCTGAGGCAGTCCCTTCTGACCCTTCCATTCCTCCCCTGCCTTCCCTCCTTCCTCCTCCCTCGTTCCTTTCCTTCCCTGCTTTCCATCCTTCCTTCCTCCCTCCCTTCCCTCTTCTTCCTTCTCTCTTTCCTGCCCTTTCCTCTCTTTCCTCCTTTTTTCTTCCTTTTTCACTCTCTCCTCTTCTCCTTCCTTCTTTCTCTTCCTTCCTCTCTTCATTTCCTTTCCTGTTAATCATTTGTATCTGTGGGCTTTACACGCCGTAAAGGTACCCTCACAAACTGTGCAGTTCCTTGGTTTTCGGTTTATTCTCAACGTTGTGCAGCCATCATCACTTCTAGTTCCATGAATGTTTTCAGCATCTTAAGAAGCACCATGCTGAGTAGCAGCCGCCTCCCGTTCTCCCCTCCCAGCCTCTGCCAGCCTCCCTGCCGCCTGCATGTGGCTGCCCCACCCACCTCTGTGGATTTGCCGTTTGTGGCTGCTTCATGCCATGGGACCACACCAGGTGGGGCCGTCTGTGCTGCCTCCTGTTTCTCGAGGGTCCCGTGGCAGGAGGGCGTGGACTCTGCACGGAGGACTAGCAGCCCTGGGGGCGGCAGGCAGGGTCCTGGGGCCTGGGTGGGGTGTGATCTTACCTGCTTTTAGAGGGGCCTTGTGGAAGCAGTTTGCAGGCCTGTCCTGGCAACACTGGGTGAAGGAGCAGGGAAGGAGAGGGACCCCCTCTCTGCACAGCCCAGGGGGTGGTCCCGCCCTTCTCCTATGTGGAATCCTCACTGCTACCCTAGCATCTGAGTTCAAGATGGCTGGGGTGTGTGTAAAAGAAAAACCCAGCCCCTCTGAGGAAACCCAGGTTGCCAACTGCCCTGGGCCCGGGCAGTGGTGGGCACCCACCTCATGTCTGAATCAGGCTGCGAGTGCTGCCTTTATCCCTCTTACAGGCCCAGCTTCTCCGAGGCTCACAGCCCCAGGTAGAAAATGACACTGGGATTCACATGGTCTCCATGGATCAGCCCTGTGCAGCTGGGCTCTTTCCTGGGAGCTGAGCAGGGCTGGGGGGCATTTGGAAGGTGCCCCCTCAGTGGCAGTGTGGCAGAAGCCTGTGTGCATGTTTTGGGTGCTGGTTATGTTTCTGGGGTGGCAGGCGTGTACCACAGCTGTGTATCTAGGGCCGCGGTGGCATTGCTATGGACCTGGTACCACGAGGACTGAGTGGGGTCTCTGCCCTCCATGTATCTGCAGGGCCTTCGTGTGACCCGGGGCTCGGCAAGGGTGCACCCGGTGTGTAAGCCCAGTGGGAGGACAGGGTGAGCTGGGGAGATGAACCAGCAAATGGGCCATGTTCCCAAACACACTGGCTGACAGAGGAGGCCACCACAGAGAGGCCGAAGCCCTGTGTGGCTGGCCTGCCTGAGGCCTTCCCACCTCAGTGCTTTCATTAGCGGGTGTGGACAAGCAGGCCAGGCTGCCCACCTGCCCAGTGACCCCTCTCCCCTCAGAGCCTCAGGTTCCTCATGGGCCAGTGGAGGTGAGGACACCTCCCAGCTGGCAGAGTTGGGGGGGCCATAGGACATAGGGCAGCTGCGGGGTCAGCCCCCAAGGCCACAGGCCTCTTCTCATCTCTCAAGCCGTGGATCTGTGATGTCCGGTAAAGACCTTGCTAAGATAAGGTCATGAAATGCGTAGTTTATATTGACTGTTTCTGTGTGGTCAGTTCACGGTTCGAACACTCTCAGGCCGGTGCCATGCAGCTGTGCTGTTCATGAGTTGGTGGCGGGGCGTGTTTGAATTTAGGGTTGGAAGCGTGCTTGGGAGGCACAGGCCGCAGGTTCCCTGCCTAGTGGGGGCCTCCTCAGGGCATGGCCGGTATGGGGCTCAGGCAGCAGCTCAGCCAGTGCTCCTTGGTGCCGGACCTCCCTGAGCATGGGGCAGGATATCAGAACCCTCTGGGCTCCTTAGCCTCTGAGCCCAGGGTGAGGGAGGGAGACAGAGACAGGCTTGAGCGCCTGGTTCCCTCATCTGTGAAGGGGCTCCTCAACTCCGCCAAGCCTGTGGTGGCCAGGAAAGGATTCCATGACCCACGGGAGGCTGCTCGGGGACCATGCAGCCCCTTTACAGCCGAGGTCCCATGACCTGCACCCCTCAAGTCAGTGTCTCCTTGTAGGGTGCTCAACAAAGAGGACTGCAGAGCCTGCTAGAGACCCCAGAGGGAGGAGAGGAAGGGAAGAGGGGCTGGCACCCCCGAGGCTGGCACTGTCCCTGGCATTGTAGCTGGGCTTGCTTCTGGCCATGTGCCTGGCACTCTGGAAGTCTCTGACTTGAGCCTCCAGAAGCCCCAGGATGTAGTCGATCTTCCCATTTTACAGAAGAGAAGAACTGCTGCCCAGAGTGGCTGAGACAGCCGCCCTTGGAAACACACCTGTGGTGGGGGCGGCGTGCCCACCTCGCCGGGGTCTCAAGAGAGCTGGGTTCTCTGGATTTCCACCTGGTCCCTTGTTCGAGGCCGTCTCTAGGCCCCCAGAGGCATGGCTACCCGTCTCTTCCCCTGCTTATTTTTTAACAGCTTCATCGAGGTATAATTTGCATACTGTAAAATTCACTCTGGAAAAAGTGTACAATTCAGTGACTTTTAAGACATCCTTAGTTGTGCGACCATCCCAGAAGCCAGCTTCCGAATTTCCATCCCCCAAAAAGTTTCTTGGCCACTTCCCTTTGTTCATTTCTCCCAGTGAGCCCAGCCCATCCACGTTCAGACCTGGCTTGGGACGGCCCTGGCAGGAGGGGTGGGTGGGCTCTGAGTGGCCGGGAGCTTCCCTCAGCCAGGTGGGTGGTGAGGGCCGACGGTCTGCATCCTGACCTGCATGTGGGGAGGGGGCTGGGCTCCTACCCCGACCTCGCCTTCCCTGAGGCTCTGCCCTCCCTCGGGACCCTTCTGAAGCCCCCTCCTTCCCGTCCCCCATCTCTGCTCCCCATGGGTGGCTCTGGACCCGCTTCCTTTGTGGCTCAGAGCTGAGCCTACTCAATTCTTTTGATCTTGGTTCAGACATCAGCCCCTCCGGCCATTCCCACTGCTGCTCGGCTTAGCCTTGGCGGCCTGAGTCGGAGCCCGGGGCGGCCACAGCTGCCAGCGGGCTCCCCACACCTGCCCCGGCCTCATTTCCTGAGCACACCCCACGGGAGGCTGCACTGTGGAGTGCAGGAGGGAAAGGAAGCCCTCCCATGCTGGTGTTTGCAGAGTCGAGTCCTTGTTTGTCTGGGGCCAAGGTTTGCCCTCACCCTGCCCTGGGGGGAGCAGGAGGGGTGGGCGTGGGCTGTGCCCACGTTTGTATCCATCTGTCATACCTGGTTCCAGTCACGATTCTGCCACACGCCAGGTATAGACCTGTGCCACATTTCACTCTGGCTCCCTGGGCCTCAGTTTCCCTGTGTGTAAACCCGAGGCCTGTGGGCACGTCCCTTTCCAGCCAGTGCCTGTGAGGCCTGCAGGGCCTTGGCTCAGTGTCCTCAGCAGCCCGGCCGGCCTGTGTCACTGGCTCCTAGCCCTGCTGCAGGCAGAAGGCCCACAGCCTCAAGGTGCTTCGTGGCATCTGCAACTGGCCTGCCCTCATTTGGGGTGATCCAGGTAGGCACAGGGCCCCCAAACCAGGATCAGCCCCTAATGGTCCTGTGACCTGGGCTAACTTCTGACAGGACCTGGGGGAGGGGCCTATCCTGGACATGGACCCAAGCCCTTGCTCAGGTCTGAAGATTGTCTCTGTGACACCTGGGGAAGGAGGCAGGGACCCTGGTTGGTGAAGCCAGAATTTCTACAGGGGGCCCCAGAACCAGGAAACAGGGGAGCACTGAGAATAGGATTTAAAAGTTCATCCCGTCACCCCGCCGGGATGGCTGGTGTGCAGGAATCGAGATGTATACCTGCCAGCGCTGCCCAGGGTTCCCCACCACCTGTCCTCACGAGGGATGGGACCCTGCTGTGCCCTTCCAAGGCCTCCCCAGGCACCACCTCCTCCCCATGCCTTCCCAGCTCAGTCTAAAATGAGAACCAAAGGAAATGAGGAGCCACCACTTCATCTGTGAGCTGCATTGTGTTGGGGGCTCTTAATTAGACCTAATTAGACTAATTAACTTTGAAATGAGAAACTCCAATTTGTTTCTCCTCCCTCCCTCCTCTTGCTTTCTCTTCACTCCCCTTTCGGAAGATGACACAAGGATAAATATCGGAATGGCTCATCGCAGCCTGGGAGGTGGACGCCAGCCCAGAGGGCTGCGCAGGAGGGCAGAGGATGCCAGCCTGTGCCTCCCGCCTCCCGTCCCTCCCCATGCCTGCCCCTCCCACCCTGCCTGTTAGGTGTGCCCAGCTGCGTTTGTTCAGGGGCCCATGTCGGAGGCTCCTTCCTCCTGCTCTAGAAAGATGAGGGTGTGGTCTAGTCTCAGATGTCATTCTGAGTGTTCATTTTCCTCCCGGTGCTAAGGCTGGAAAGATGAGGGAAATACTGGGTCCCTTGGGTGATGCTGGTACAGGGAGAAGAGGATTGAGTGAAATTAGGGTGAGCTCTTCCTGCCAGGGCCACAGCGTTTTCCACAGCGTGGCTCTCCCTGGTTCTCCCAGCCTGCCGCCCATGCCCATGGGAAGACCAGCTTCTGGGGCATCAGAACAGCCACCACCCAGGTGAGGCTCCCAGGAGGGCACCTGGACCCCCGCCCTTGCCAGGAGAAGGGCTCGCCTCCACTCCTGCACTTTGGTTTTGCTCTGCCATGCTGTGGCCACACCTGACACCGGGTCTCCCACCAAGAGCCACTGGCATCATTTTCATTGGCAAAGTTGGCCATGTGCCAAGGCACCCAAGGTGTTCATTGGCAAAACCTCCCCCTAAGACTGAAGGGTGAAGCCTCTCACCCCCAATAGAGACTCTCACCCAAGCTGTGGACTCCACAGCCAAGGACAGTCCAGCACCTGCATCTCAGGAGTCTTCAGGGTGAAGCAAAATGGCCCCAGAGCTCAGCACGGTGCCGCCCACAGAAAGTCCTCAGCTGTTGGCTTCTCCCAGCTGCCCACGACACCCTAACCTCAGGCTCCCGCAGAGCAGCTGCACTTTTCGGCCTGGGCACTGTGGCCACAGCCCCTGCCAAGTGGGGACCCTGGGGCGCGGCCATGTCCACCCCTTCCAGAAGCCTGGGGTCTCTGGGATCTTCTTAGCCCATTCTTTCTCTACCCCATCCCAAACCTTGAGCTTCCCCATCTCACCCTTTCCCGAACCCAGCTTCCGTATTCACTTCCCCGCTGCCTCCATCTGAGCCGTGGGGTGGAGGTGGGCCTGCCTGCAGGGGAAAGCAGGAAGCCACTTCTGCTGATGTTCTAGAATGTGCTGCATGGTCAGGCTGCAGGGCAGGGCGCACGTTCCACCCTCCCAGGCACCAGCCCCCATCCAAGTGGCCCCAGCCTGTTTACATGGCTCAGCGTAACAGTTCCGGAGGCCTGGGCTGGGTGGGCTCCAGCAGACCTGTCTGGACACCATCTGTCCTGGAGACACCCACAGCACCTGGGCAAGGAGGAGCTGAATTTAGGAGACCTGCTCTGCATCTGGCTATCCCAGGTGTGGGGAAATACTGGGGTCCCAGGTGCCTGAGGGAGGTGGGGCACCCCGCTGGCAAAGCTTCTGCATCAGCCAGGAGGGCAGCAGGCGGGGTGTGGGTGGGTGGGTGGCATCTCTCTGTGCCTTCCCCTCCCAGGAAACTCTGCACCCAGTGCTGGGTGGCCCAGGTGGCAGCAGCATCCTTCCTGGTTCCCATCCTCCCCACTGGCTCTGGGACTTCCCTGACTTTTTACATGGCCAGGGTTTCTGGGGAGAATATTCTCCTGAATGGCAGGATCTCTGCAAACCGGAGGGGTCTGGGGCAGCATCAGAATACTCGGATGTCCCCGCCTCCCCACTCTGCCCCACCACGGCCCCACCACAGCCTGAAGAGCCTCACTGGAGCCTTTTTTCTGGGATTTCTCAGTTCCCCCAAAGTCTTGGGGTCCACACCTCCCCTCTTGACACCCTTAGAACACTGAGGCCTGGGCCCGTGAGGCCCCAGGGCTGCAGTTTTCCAGCGGGTGGGACAGGAACAGTCGCCTCCTCTGTGAGACCTGGTGTTCAGCCAAGTGTGCTGCCTGGCCCCCTGGAGGGAGCTGGTCTGGGCTGGAGGGGACACAGCTGGGGTCCCCGGGCCAGGTGCTCCCAGGTGAGATGGGTCCACTCTTCACCTCCCTGTCAGAGTGGCCATGCCCGGCTGGAAGCTGCTCTTCTATCCCAGCTTGGACCACTCCGTTTTAGGGTTGGCAGCGAGGTGGGCACAGTCTTGGTCCTGGTGTTGTCCTCTCTCCCCCAGGCAGTCCTGGCGTGCCTTTGCTCTAGAGCACCCAGGAGCTGCGTGACACAGACCTTGTTCTGGGTGACTCTGTCCCTCCAGGTGGCACCGGAGGATGTTCTGAAAACGGTAGTTTGAGAACCATTTGATCAGAAGACATGCCGCTGGCTTTTTCCATCCAGCACCTACTTCCCCAGGCCCTGAGCCGTCCTCTGCCCCTCCCTGTTCTCCCACTGTCCCCACATTCACCTGCCCAGGGAGACCCCCGCCACCCGCACCACCCAAGGGCTTTGTTAGCACAACTCAGTTCAAATGTCTGATTAGTCCTTAGGAGATCGAGGGGTCAATTTTCCACAGCTCCTTCCTCTCCATTTAACTAATTTAACTGCACGATTGTTACAAATTTCATTTTATTATAGCCCCGCTTCTCAGTCCAATTGAATTACTAAAATCTCATTTTCTCAGAAGTGCTGAATATGTAATTAGAGGAAAAATTATGCTCCTGCCTGCCTATTAGAATGGCTCCATGCATGTGCGATGCATGTAACATGTGACAGCCACACTGACGTCCTCCGTGCGGTGGGCCTGGCTGGAGGCAGGTGAGAGGCAGGGCGGGGCACGGCACTCCTCGGGCCGGGCACAGTCTTGTCTGACGTCTCACCTTGCCGGGTGGGCCCCACACCCCAGCCGGGTGAATGAAAACATGTGTGTGCAGGCGGCCCCATGACTGCAAGAGGGGAAAACCACATTAACTCCCGATTACAAATTAAACAATATCTGTGGGCCATTGTAATTAAAGGGAAATTCAATTCCCCTCTAATGCCCCATTACATCTGGCTCTGCAAGGTAAAGCTGGGATTGTGCCGCTAGTTTAATGGGACCGGAGGTTACAAAGGAGCATGAACATTACCCGAGGTTCGTCCTCCTTTTTCTGGCTCCCAATGCTCAGCAGGGGCAACTAGGGAAGGAAGGCTGAGAGCTGTTTTATGAACTGTCTACTCCTGAATTTCCTCCCTTCCTGTCCCCCAGAAGTCCTGCTGTGGCCTCATAGTCTCCTTCGACTATTGTGGGTTGATTGTGACAGGAGGCTCTGGTTCCCCTAGACTGTGGATGTGGCCAGGCACGGTGGCTCACACCTGTAGTCCCATCACTTTAGGAGGCTAAGGCGGGCGGATCAGGAGGTCAGGAGTTTGAGGCCAGCCTTACCAACATGGTGAAACCCCCTGTCTACTAAAACTATAAAAGTTAGCTGGGCATGGTGGAACACACCTGTAATCCCAGCTACTCTGGCGGCTGAGGCAGGAGAATCGTTTGAACCCGAGAAGTGGAGGTTGCAGTGAGCCAAGATTGCGTCACTGTACTCCAGCCTGGGCGACGGAGCGAGACCCTGTCTCAAAAAAACGGAAGAACCACAACTGGAGGAGCAAGGGCACTTCAGCCACCAGCTGTGAGAACAGGCAGGCCAGCTTCAGGGCCTCCATACACCCCCGAGGGGGAGGGGTTGCAGGAGGACACATTGTCTCCAGAAGGCGAGGTCCCTTCCTGGAACAGCTTCCCCGCTGGCCTGCAGAGACCCAAGTGAGGGGATGGGGTGTGTGCCCAGGCTGTGCAGTGCCTCCACACCTCCATGGAGGGGTCATTGGCAGCAGAGGACCAGCTTCCTGGGGCCTCTCACGTCCCTCCTCCAACCTGACCTGTCCCCTGGGCTCAACAAACGTCTGTGCTTCTTGCCTCTGTGACTTGACTTGTGCTGGCTCCTTCCTTGGCTCACTGTTGTGCATCGTTCAAGGCTCCAGCTGAGCCACCTCCTCCAGGGAGCCTCCCCTGAGTGCCTCAGGCTGGACAGCCCCACCATAGCCAGGCTTTGTTTTCTGTATTGCTGCAGATTATCTGCAGCGGTATTTCTAACCTGCAAATTCCTGGAGGGCAAGGACCAGATAGACACCTTCCTTGCCTTGGGCTTTGCTAGCAGTCAGCACTGTGCCCAGTCTGCAAGATTTTTTTTTTTTTTTTTTTTTTTTTGAGATGGAATCTTACTCATCACCCAGGCTGTGCAGTAGCATGATCTTGGCTCACTGCAACCTCTGCCTCCTGGGTTCAAGTGATTCTCCTGCCTCGGCCTCCCGAGTAGCTGGGATTACAGGCGTGCGTCACCACGCCTGGCTAATCTTTGTATTTCTAGTAGAGACAAAGTTATGCCATGTTGGCCAGGCTGGTCTCGAACCCCTGACCTCAAATGACCACCTACCTTGGCCTTCTAAGTACTGGGATTACGGGCATGGGCCACTGCACTTGCCAAGATGTTTATTAAAAAGATGAATGTGAATGAATCGATGAATGAATGAATCCCAAGTCCTTGTCGCTTTTCAGAGAGTTCTCTGGCCCAAAAGTTCATTTGAGATTGGGCAGGTGGGATATGGGGGTGCCCTGGGAGCCCAGGCCTGCTCCAGAGTGAGCTTGGGATGGATACACAGCAGGAGGGACAGCTGCAGGCTGTGACTGCCTCACATACCCGGGGACTGCCCAGCTCCTAGAACTTATGCCTTGGCCTTACAGGATAGCTGAGACCCCATCAGAGACCATCATGGGTCTGTCGTGCTTTGCCGTGCAGCTTGAGGTTGGGGGACACTGCCGGGCTGTCTGCTGCAAGCTCACATGCTCGCCCCTTGCACAGGGGCCTTCGTGGGCCCCAGCTCCACCCCTTGGGTTCGGGGAAATGCTAGGATTCCAGGTGTCAGCCCTGGCTCCAGGCCGCCTGCCTCGCCCTACGTCTGGGAGAGCATCATGAATCACACATGGATTTTTCCTCCTCTCCTGGAGCTGTGTCTGCGTTCCCTAATCCCAGCTTCATCTACTCACGGATCTCAGGAGAATCCCCCAGGGCCGGAGCTAGACAGTCACTTACTACTCAAGCACAGCGTTCCTGGGGAAGGCAGCCCTCACTGCCCATTGGCCCTTCCCGGGGCCAGGGAGGCCCTGGGCAGAGTTGCCCCCCACCTTGTCTGCACTTCAGGGGGCAGTGGGGGCTGCATCAACAGTGGCAGGGAGAAGTGCTCCGGGACACAGGTACACATGGTGGGCGCACATACACCCTTGCTGAAGTCGCCGAGCCGTTTTGAGGCTGCCCTCGTCCTGGAAGGGAGGTGGGAGTAGTGACCTGTCCTCACGTTCCTCAGCAGCTGTAGGGTGTATGTGGAAGTCGTGTGTGTGTTTCAGTGTGGATGTAAGTGACGGTTGCACATCACTCTGTGTGTGTGTGTCCCCCAGCTGCAGGCATGCAGCATGGGTATGGGCACGGTGCTGTGCGTGTGTTGCTAACACCCCAGCTGAACTCTGAGTGTGTGAGTGAGTGGCAGTCAATTTCCTGGGTTCAGCTGAGACCAGGTGAGCATTTCCCAAAGGCATGTTGCTTGAGAATGGGGGGGAACGCAGAGGTCTCCAGGAGCCTGCCACAGATGCGTGTGGAGCCCAGCCCTCCAGGTATGCCGGGCTCGGTCCACAGGGTGGTTTCCCTGGGCAGCTTGGGCTAAGCCGGGGGCACCAGTCTCAGCTCCTGGAGACCCAGGGCCACAGGCAGTCAGGCCCGGAGCCACCTCTATCTCCAGCGTAGAATCCGTGAGGAGAAACTGCCTGGGCCAGCGCTGCCCCTGGGACTCCCGTCCCAAACTGCCCCTGCCTCCTGCTCTCTTTGCAGTGGATACCCGGGCACCCCCAGATCAGCTCACCCAGAGCTGGGCATTAAGTCAGAGCCTTCTTGGCCACCCAGCACAGCTCTGTGAGTCTCCGCTCCGCAACTCACACCAACTCCCGCCACCCACCTGCCACAGAGATGCCCACTTGCTCCTCGTGTGGCCTTGGTTGCTGCATTATCTTGGTGCCTGGGTGGCATTGGTGTCTCCATCCATGAGCTGGACATGGCCTGCAGCCTTGCCTTCGCTGAGTATGAAAGCACTTAGCATACAGCAGGTGCTCAAGCAGTGTTGGTTAAGCCTTACAGCACACTCCACTGTCCCTTCCTTTGCACCCCTGGAATCCCTGAGTGTCCATCTCTGGGAGTCCCAGCAGCCATCCTGGGGCAGCCATTGGGGACGCTAGAGAAGACACTCCCACGTGGGCTGAGCCAGGTCCCTTTCCAGGTCCTAAAATCACATAAATGGGGCTGCACCTGCAGCTCGGCTCCTGACCTGGACACCCCCATGCCCTGCTCACCCCGGAGCCCTTTGTTCACCGCCTTCCTCGCCAGCCATGGCTCGGCGTCCTTAGCAGGGGCTGTCGGAAGCAGACCCAGCCTGCTTCTTTCCCATTTGGCTCTGTTTGTAGGGGCTCTGGTTGGGGTGCTTGGGAGTAAGCAGGAGTGAGAGCTACAAGCCAGGTGCCTAGTGCCCCCAGCCTCAGAGGTGTGGAGAAGTGGAAGAACAGGAGCAGGCTCAGCCCGCCCCAGGCTCTTCACATCTTCACTGGCTCACCCTGAGAGGTGGGCACATTGCTATCCCATTCTACAGTAGGGGAAACTGAGGGGCAGAGGGCATGGGAAGCCTGCCCAGGGCCAGCCGACTAGTAAGTAGCTGTGCTGGTCTGCCACAGACCAGGTTGCATAAACAAAAGAAGTTTCTCTCTTGCAGCTCTGAAGCCTGGGAGTTTGAGACCCAGGTGTGGGCGGGGTTGGTTCCTTTGGAAGCCTCCCTTTGTTGGCCACGGATGGCCGCCTTCGCCCCGCGTCCTCACATGGTCGTCCCCGTGTGTGCGTGTCTGTGTCCCAATCACCTCTTTTTATAAGGACGCTAGTCATATCGGATTAGGGCCACCCCAGTGGCCGCAGTTTAACGTCATCACCTCTTTAAAGTCCGGGTCCCCAAGCACAGCCACTTTCTAAGGTATGAGGGGTTCAGACTTGAGTGTAGGAGTTAGAGGAGGTGGCACAGCTCAGTCCCTCTCAGCAGCAGAGGCAGCTCCCCCAACCGTCCAACCCCATCCTAGGTTGCAGTCAACCCCGCCACCCCCATGCTGCGTCTCCAATCCTGCAGTGACCATAAACAGCACTCATCATTCATCTGGGGCTGGCCAGCCAGGGAGTGGGGTGCCCTTGGTCATCAGGGCTACCATGTGCCAAGCTGGGTGGAACACGGCACTGCCAGCCTTAAGAGGTGGTGGTGGGGACAGCGTGGGTCCGGAAGGGACTGTTTATGCCCTGGCCTCTGTCCCCCTGAAGAGCTGGCTCTCCTGGGAGGGCGTCTCAGCTTTTAGGGACTTAGGGAGACCTAGCCCTGCACAGCCTCACCCCTGGGTCCCCAGACTTCACCATGCAGGGTCCCTTGGGCACATCAGTAAGTGGCACCAGCCAGTTCTCACTGTCTGTGGGCTGGATTCAGTGACCCAGGGGGAAGCCAGGCATCCGTGTTCTTGGCAGGTCCCTTTGGAGGGTCCTGATCAGATTCTGGGGCCTCACGGAGAAATTTTGCAGTCAGTGTCTGTGGAAGGGGTGTGTAGACAGCAGGTGGGCTGTCCACAGAGGGGATGGGCAGCTGTGGGCTCTTGGCCAGGCCACAGGGCCAGCTACACACTGGACAGCGCCTGGGTGCTAATAGGCGCCAGCCCAGGGCAAAAGCAGAGGGAACGTGAGGACAGAATGGGGGTCGTGGGGTGGGAAATGGGGAGTTAGAATGGAGCCCACAGCCAGATATGCGAAGGAGAGAGCAGGGAGGTGTCAGGACCAGGACACCAGAGGGGTCTCTCTGGGTCCCTGGGGTCCTCCAGAGGCTCCTGCCCTGGGCCCCCTCCCCCGCCTCCCTGGCCCACAGCAGTGGCGGGGGAGGCTGCAGACCAGACAGTGTGGCTCTGTAGCTTGCCAGAGATGAAATTCATTCTCACCCAGCTGCCACAGCGGGGCAAATGCAGCCAGCCAAGGGCATGGAGTCCCTGTGCCTGCCAGCGTGCCCTGTTTCCTCCCAGGCCTCCTGTAGAAGGGCCAGTTCCCATAAGCAGAAGCCGAGGACTCCAGCAAGCCAGGCTCGCCCTGTCCTGCTGTCCCGCTCAGGGGCTGGCCAGCCGGGTTTGTAAAAGGCCAGGCTTTTTGGGCCGTGTGGTCTCTGTTGCAGCTCCTCACTGATGCTGGTAGCGCAAGAACCACCACAGACAATATGTGAGTAAGTGGGTGTGGCCAGGTTCCAATAAAACTTTATTTATGCAGAGAAACAGTGGGCCAGATTTGGCCCAAGGGCTGAATTTTGTCTGTTTTCCCTGTTGATCATGAGGACCCTAGACCTGCCCAACTGGAGATGTGGGAAAGGGGTGAGGGTGGCCAAAGAAACCCAGTCCCCTGCCCCCGCAGTGTGTGGGGCTGCCAGGTGTCCAGGGTCACTGTCCCTAAGAATGGGGACCCTCCCAGCCAGGGGCTCATCCTCTGGTGCAGGCCCTGGGAGGGTTGGTTCTGGGTGGATGAAGACTAGAGGACTGGGATGGCCACCATGGAACCCCCAAACATCCCGAGTCCTGGACAGCAGAGGCTGAAGAACAGCCTCCCTGCATGCCCCATCTCTCTGCATCCAAGACCCCCAGAAGGCTCAGAGCCTAGCAAAAGAGGCAGGTGCGTTCTCCTTCCCAAGACTTTCTTCCTGTTGCCCCCAAGCGTGTCAGTCCCTAGAACAGCAGCCAGATTGGACTCAGGCACCAGGGCTGAGGGACGAGGCCACTGAATGAAGCCCAGCTGGAGGGCCAAGGAGGGTCTGGATTTGGGGCATCCCCAAGAGGCCCTGCTGTATGTACCTGGGAGGCAGTGGTGCTGGACTGGTACCAAGGCTTTGGCCAGGCACCCAGGCCCTGTGGCCATCAGAGAGGAGAGGTATGGGTGGGACCAGCTCTGTCCCCAGCCACCATCAGGAGGGGAGTGCCTCTGAGATGCCTCTACCTTGGGGGCACAGGAGTGGGCTTCCTCCTACCAGGCTGTGGCACCCTGGGGGCTCCCACCACCCACCCTCCAGTCCTCGCCTCTCCCGTTCTGGAGGTGCTGACACCCCCGTTCTCTTGCCTACCCCAGTCAGAGAGTTGGTCGTCCTGTGCCCCTAAGGGAGAGTCCTTCTCCCCACCCACTTCATCCTCACCCCGAGGTCCCCTGCCCCATCTCTGGCCGCCTTGACTGTGTCACACAACATTACCATTTCATAATACTCTGAAATATACATGAAGTCGGCTGAATGCAGACAAAATTGCACCATTTACTGCATGAATATTTCATGCTGGCTCCGCTCCGAGGTATCCGTCTGATGGAGCTGGGAGCCTGCTGCCCGGACCTCCCTGCCCACTGGCTTCCTGCCCGAGAGCAGGCAGTGCCCGGCTCCTCTGCTGAGTTGGGGCTGCCCAAGGAGTGGAGGGGACAAGTGTTGAGGAGTCCGAGTGATTGCCGGGGGTACTGTTGGGGCTGGGGGGTGTGGGGCACTTTCCGAGCAGCACTCCGGCAGCCACACCCCCACCTGGTGGGCTCGATGTCCACAGTAAAACTTCACCAAGACACAGAGCCCTGGGCGGAGTGGGACGTGACACCGGCTGGCCACTTTAGCACAGTACTCAGTCAGAGGCTGCTGCTGCCCTGGGAACCGCTGGGCAGAGCTCACATGCCCTGACAGGGTGGCCCCCATTCACAGCTGCCCACTGCGCCCTCCCCCACCCACCCTCTGTATGCCTGACACGGCTGCCTCCCCTTCCTCAGACACTGAGGCTGGGCTGCCAGTGCCACCCAACTAAGGCTGAGGCGTCCTGGGAGGAACAGGTCCCAGGGGCCCTCGGGAGAGCGGGAGGGAGATGGGGGTGCACTGCCCGCCTGTACGTGTGCGGGTGCCTGGCAGGGGGGCTCATGCTTGCTGAGGGGAGGGTTTGGGGAGGCCCCGACACTGGCCTGCCAGGGAAGCAGCGACCCGCCTGCGGGGCAGTGGGGCAGGTGTCGGTGGCTCCGAGTACTGACGCCTTTGGTGCAGCTGATCTCACCCCACCCCAGTCCAGGCCAGGTGGGGACTGGGCAGGGTAGGTTCGCCCTGGGAGAGGCCACGGTGAGACCCAGCCGAATACTGGCTCATTCTGGCTTGTGCCTGGCTGGGCGGCTGGCTGGCATCCTTCCTCATTCTGTCTACCCTCAGCCAGACCTCCCCGGTCAGGTCCTGAGCCCTTCAGCACAGACTCCTGGCTTCCTTGCTCCAACCACTCTTCCCCACTCATCTGCTTAGACACCCACTCCTTTACTGAACACCTGCTCTGTCCCAGGCGTCGTGACAGCACCTGGGGTGCAGCAGAGAATGAAAGATGAGGTCTTGGTCCTCACAGACTCACAGTCTGCAGGGCCCTGAGACAGAGGCCAACAGGGGAACCCCCTTCAGACAGGGTGGCCAGGGAGGACATCTCTGAGGGACAGCTTTGAAACAGAAGGCGCTGGGCAAGGAAGACTGAGGGAACAGCATTGTAGCCACAGGGAAGAGCACATATGAAGGCCCAGAGGCAACGGAGCTTAGCGTGTTCAAAGAACTGATTGCAGACTCTGGTGACTAGAGCCAGCCAGTCCGGGCGTGACTGGATAGGGAGGCAGGAAGGAGACCAGTAGGGCCTTGTGGGCTGAGGTCAGGAGGGTGCATTTCTTCAGAGTGAAGGGGAATCATCAGAGATTTCAGGTAGCAGAGAGGCACAGTCCAGTATGTGCTGTTTTAACTCCATCTCTCGGACTGCTGTGGGAGCTGGAACTGGGCCCTCCCCTACCCACCTCAGGACAGTTGGTTCTGCGGTTGTCACTTGAGGGTGGAGTTGGTTATGGGACTGGAGACCACCATGGGCAGCAGGCTCAGGCCTGGGAGGGCATGTGGTGGGAGAGGGCTGGGCTGCAATGGCAGGTGCCAAATATCGACATCCACGGTCCCTGCCAGGTAGAAAGCCCATTGGCAAAGGCGGGAGGAGGAGGTGGGAAGCCAGGTTGCCAAGGTGCAGGTGGTGACATTGAGGACGTGATTCTCCCCTGGTTTCTTTTCCTGTATGTACAATGTCTGTGCAGCAAGTGACGATTGGGAGGAAGGAAAAGAAAAACCCAAATGGGAAGTTGGGGAGCTTGGTGTTCTCAGTGCTGTGTGTCCTTGGGCAAGCCCCTTTGCCTCTCTGGGCTCTGTTAAATGGGAAGCCTGGCCCACCGTGATTCCCAGGGACCTGTCAGCTTTAGCCACTCCTGTCATTCTGAAGTTCCCAGCCCTGACACTGGGACTCAGCTGGGCTCACACCTGTTACCACCCCTCCAACCGAAAAATGGGCTTCTCGTGGAAAGAGACAATTTTCTAGCAGAGAGAATTTGGAAATTCTCTCAATGAGGCATGAAGTTCCTTCAGCTCTTTCTAGAAGGCCTGTGCTATTTGCCTCCCTGGCCACACCCTCTGGGCATCTTGGCCAGAACGGGGTGCAAGGAAATGGGGTGACCATGGATGGTCATTGCTTGCTGTGTCCACCACTGCCACCCCAGCCAAGAATCTGGGGGTCAGCAGTTCTGCAAAATGGGAGGGACCCCAGAGCAGGCCCAGGGGTCAGGGGCAGACACAGCCCGCCCAGGGCAAGGCAGGAAAAGTGAGTTGCTCCATCAGTTATGGGCGAGACGGGGACAGAGGAAAGAGGGTGGCCCTGGCAGGTAGAGGTCCTGCCCTGCACTTAGGGAGCAGGGTGTGGCAGGGTGTCTGGACCGTGGGCCCACCCGACCCCAGGCACCCCCAGGCCTCCCCTGCCCTCACCAGAGGGGCTGGAAACCCCCCAAGCATAGTCAGAGGTGTGGAGTGCTGGCAGCCTGTGAACACCCTCAAGAAAGAAGCAGGCAACGTGGCCACAGCCTGGAGGCCGGCGTGGTGTTCCTGGTGTCGGAGGATGGGGCACGTCCTGGCGCCTGCGCCCAGGCTGCTCTGCCCCTCGGCCCTGCTTCGCCTCTGGTCCTGCCCCTTTCGGAATGTGGATCTGGTTTGGGTCCCCCGAGGCCGTGTCTGCCCTGCTCTAGCCCTCTCGATGGCTGTACTGTTTTTCCTTCCCTCTTTCCCCTAATCTGTCTCCTTCCAGGGTCCCGCTGCCTCTCCCAGCTCCCAGGGTCTCTGCCCACCTTTGCGGCTTGCAGACTTGCACAGAGGGACCAGGGCGCTTGTGGGGAGTTAAATGGGGAGCACACAGAATGAGTGCCCTCATCTCAAGTTTGGGTTGACCCTGGCCCAGCTGGAAAGAGACACCCCCACCCTAGTCCCCCCTAAGGAGTCTGCTTCCCTGGAGCCTGCACTGCTCCTGCGGCTGTCTGGGCCTCGGCTGGCGCAGCGCTTTGATTTATGTGGAAGGCAGTGTCCACATTTGCTGACCCAAAGCAGCGCATCTCAGCTCCACTGAGGATGGGCTGGAGGAGGCGCCCTGAAATCTTGCCCCGAGGGTGTCCAGATCCCAGGCTCTGGAGAGCAGCTGGGCCTGGACGTGGCTTCAGACCCTGCAGGGATGGAGCCCTCTGGGGCTTTCTCCACCCCAGCCCCTCCGTGTGGGCCCCCACTCGCCCACTTACACACCATCTCAGGCTCCCAGCTGAGACTGGCTGTAGGCCATCATGTGTTGGGACTGGCAGATGGGGTGAGGGGATGTGGGAGCTCAGCCTGCATCTCCCATCCTCATCTCCCCTTCTCCCCTGCAGGTCCACTCCTAGCCTGGTGCCTTCGCTTCCTGCCAGGAAGCCCCTTCCCCTCCTTCCCGTGATACCGCTTCCCGGGGTCCCTTCCACCGCCACACTGGATCTCACTCCTCCCTCTGGGCTGCCTGTCTTTTTCTTCTCCTGAGGCCCCTCAGCCCTCCCAGGGCAGGGGGTGGTCAGCGCCCGGGGTCTGTTGTCAGCTTCGTTGCTTGCCTTGGGCGGGGATGGCAGTGCGAGGATCAGACCCAGAACCTGCGCCAAAAGCTGCGTTTATTGTGGTTAGGAGAGTCCGGGGCCCAGCATGGCGGAGGGGTGTGTGTGTGCTGAGCCCTTGCAGAGCAGGGCCCGGAGAGGTGGCCTGCCCCGGTGAGAGCCGCACAGCCCTCCTCTGGCAGGCAGCGAGCCAGGCATTGCCAACTGAGGCTCCCTCTCGGGCGGCATGAAGCGTGAGCAAGCCCTCGTCCTCCCGTTGCACACACAGGGACTCTGAGGCTGGAGCTTAGGTGACAGCCCTGAGGCCCCCTGGCCCCTCAGAGACACCATGTGGCCTCTGCAGGTCTGGGCCCAGGGCCCAGGGCCCAGGGCCCCAGAGCTACCGTCACCTCTGTTCCCTCCTCTTTTCCCGGAGGTGCCCGTTACTACCTGCCTCTGCTCTGGCTGAGAACACAGGGCAGGTGTGGGGTTGCCAGGGAGAGGAGGCAATGAGAGGTGAATCTGTTGCCGCAGCCCCTGGCAGGCTTGGCCTTGCCCCCAGAGGTGGTCAGGCATCCCCTCGTTCAGTGACGGTGTTGGTGGCCTGCACCTCCCACCACCTCCCCCGGTTCTCAAAGAAGCCGAGCTGGTCTGGCCATCTGCAGTGTCGGGCAGTTCAGCCGCCTCCTGTCTTGAGCAAGGGGCGCACAGGACCAGGGTAAGGTTGAGGCGCTGGAGGAACTGCCGGGGCTGGGGAGCAGGGCATGGGGGGTGCAGATGGAGCTGAGTTGGGGAGTTGGCAGCCTGCAGAGCCCAGAGAGAGGCCAGGCCTTTACTGTCTGCATTCCCTGGGCCCACAGCAGCCCCCTGCTCCTTGGCCCAGAGTGCCCTACCCAAGCAGAGCTACCCTGGCCCAGCCAGGACCCTCCAGCAGACTTCGTGCCTCAGGAGCCTCAGTCTCCTGGGACGGGGCGGCTGTGGCCCGCTGCTGCCACCACCGTCTTGTCCTGACCTCAAGGGTAGGTCCTGGTTGTCCCTCCCCTGTGGATACCTGAGAGCCCCTGCTTATCTGCCCCCAACTAGATCCACTCCCTCCCCACCCCATCCCCAGCACTTAGCCTGAGTCCTCAGTGCAGCCACAGTCGCTGCTTGTAATGGCTGTCCCCATCCCATCTCCAGGCCGCAGAGGGGGAGGTTGGCAGCCATCTCTGTCCCCTTGCCCCGGCATTCAGAGATGCTCCGAGGAAGCTCAGCTCATGGCAACACCCAGCAGCCTCCCTGCCCTGTCCTCCTGGGACCTGTGGGTGCCTTTGCCTGACCCCACTCAGCGTCCCAGAGTCCTGGGTCCAACAAGGTGGGAGAAAGCGGGCGGGCATGAGCCCCTAGAACACCCCCAGCCTTCTGCAGTGTGTGGGGACAGTCCAGCTGGCAGAGAAGGCGGCCATCAAGCAGTCCGAAAGAAGGAATTGTCCACAGACACCCCCAGGCACACTTCCCACTGCCCGAAGCACCTCGCTGCTGAAGCTCCTCTCTGGAGCCCATCAAAGTCCCTCCTGCTGCGGCCAGGTCCCCTCGTGTCCAGCCCCACTCCTCCCCAGGATAGCACTGACCGTGTTCCAACCCAGCAAGTGGAGAGAGCCACCAGGAGGGGTCAGGGCTGGGCCCGAGCCAAGTGCCCTTTGTCCTCCCCCATGCCCCCCTCCCGCCCCACTCCCCCCACTGCCTGCATCTGGGCTCCAGGAGGCTGTGCTGCGTCAGGGAGGGGTCCTGAGATGCTGCCTCCCATGCTCTACTTATCCCCAGATGGATGCCCTGCCGCCTTCCCCTGCCTCTGCTAATTTGGAAACACCATCCCCGGTGTAACCCTAACAATAATAGCCAGACGTCGCATTTCTCTGGCAGGCAGCGGGGGTCTCTGCCTGGGTGCTATGGGAGCCTCAGGGCCCTGCAGGGTCTCCTTATGCTCCTTCAGCTTCAGGGTGTACTGTTGTCATGGGGGGGGTGGGGGAGCTGCAGACTGGGAGTTCGAATCCCACCCAGTCCAAGCCCAGCACAGCATGAGGGCTTTATGGTTAGCGTGTCTTGAATGAATTTTTTTTGCAGCCCCTTGAGGTTCCTGGAGAAAGCCCAGGCTGTCCCGCTTCCCTCATGATCTTACAAACTCAGGAGCTGATCAGGGCCCTCGAGGATGGTCCCAGCCTCTCCCATCCTCTGGGGATTGTAGCTTAGCCTCCCCCAGCCAGGCCCACAGGGCCCTTGGAGGCTGCAGGAGCCCCGGCAGGGTGGGCCTCCCTCTCTGTGTCCTCGGACCTTGTGGCCTGCGCTTCCAGGATAGAGTTGCCCAGCTATCCTCACTTCCAGGGAGCAGCTGCTTCCTGTCAGGGACTGAGATTAGATCTTGATCTTAGTTTATTCTCATCAGCCGGTAAGGTGGCCCCACCTGTTAGCCTCAGGCGAGGATTAGGAAGCGGATACCCAGAGAACCTCAGTGGCCTGTGGGAGGCCCTCAGCCTCCAGGGACAGAGCAGGATTGGGACTGTGGTCCCAGGGCTGGAGAGGGGGGCTTCTCCCTCCTCCTGTGGCTCAGGTCTGCGCTATGAGTCTTGCCCCCTACCCCCAACTCCTATCACCCAGATCCCAGCACTGGGCATGGGACATGCTTGAGCTTCTAGAAACATCTAGGCTTGGACCTGCCCCATGCTAGGAATTAGTTCCTGAGTGAGGCCCACTGGAGGCAGCTGGGAGGCTGAGTAGGGGACTATTTGTGGAAACTGGACCCCAGGCCGCCTACCAGAATGGAGACCCCAGGCATGGAACAGAACGGCAAGGAGTGTTAGCCATGACCACTTCCGAGACACAGAGGTGACCATGCTCCCATCTGCCACTCTTCAGGGCCACACCCTGGGGTCCCACAGGTGAGGAAATTTGGGTCGCCGGCCAGAGCCTGTCCCTGTGCATCCACCCTTCCCACTGGGCCCCGCGGCGGTGGCTCTGTATAGATGGTGCAGCATTTTGGGTAATGAAATATTCACAGGTCAGTGATTCCTTGAGAAATGATGAGGATCAGTCAATTCCTTTTCAGAGAGTGATTTTCTTCCCCTTCAGAGCCTCTGTTTCATGTTGACAGTCATTAGCATGAGAGAGAGGCTGGATCGAAGGCACTTGGCAAAGCCTGCGCCAGCTACCGCCTTCTCGCCCACCGGCAGCCCTGGCCAGGTGCTGGGTGCCAGGGGCACAGAGCCTGCCTGGGCACACTCGTGGGTGGTGGACGAGGCCCGTGGCCAGCCCAGAGCCAGGGGTGTGCAAGGCTGACCAGGCCTCACGTGCTCTGCCTTCTGGGGTCTTGCCAACTACCTGCTTTCGGCTTTGCCAAGGGCAGGGGACAGCCGTGGGCCCCAGGAGCCTCTTACCTAAAGGTGAGGCCCCACACTCCCCAGCGAGCTCCTTCTGATCTCTGGACCAGGGCCTGCCTCTCAGGGCAGCAGAGAACTCCCCAGGCCTCTCGGTGCATAGCACAGACAAGGCTCCCAGGGAGTTGGGGGAAGGCTGGCGACCTCACAGCCTTCACAGCCTCTTCTAGGCTTTGGGCTCAAACCCCAGCTCTGACATTCTCAAGTTAATTGTCTTCTCTGCATCTGGGTTTCTGCTTCTGTAACATGGCCCTCGTAGGGCTGGTGTGAGATGTGGATGCAGCTGTGAGCACCCGGCGTACCTGCAGAGGTGGGCACTGGGCAGGTTTCCTGCCTCCTCCAGAAGGCCAGATGGCTAGCCCCTACTGGGACCATAGTGGCCTCCTAACCTGGGCAGTGCTGTCTCTGAGGACAACACGGGCAGGAGGACAAGGGGATCAGCCTTGGAGTTGGTGGGTCCTGGCTCCGGTGTCCAGAGAGCAGCACAGCAGGCTGGGAACCTGGCTCCAGGGGCTTGTCCCAGGATACTCGGAGGCCAGCACAGTTTCTTCTTTTGTCCTGTGTTCTCCATAAGATCCAAAGTAAAGGATCTGGGCCCTGGGTGTGTCCAGGAGGCAGGCAAGGGGCTGCCTCCTTCAAGTCAGAGGGTCAGCCAAGGAGCTGCTAGACACCCTGCCCAGGGGCCAGCAGCAGGACACCCACCCTATTGAGGCCTTTGCCTTGTCCCCTAGGCGAGGTTGAGCCTGCAGAGAGGAGACCCACCATCTTCCCCAGCTTCTGGAGGACCTCCTGCAGCAGTCCCACATGACCAACAGGCCGCTGGCACAGGCCACCGGCATGGGCCACCATGGACAAGCTTTTCTGGGCCCTGGGCGGGCACAGCTCTGCTCCAGAGCCAGGCGGGGCTGGACTCACAGATGGCAGCTGGTCACACACACAGAGACCAGCCCCTCAGCTGCTTCCCAGTTAGGCACGAGGCTTGTCTGGCTGCTCTGCACGCACCTGGGAACCGACTGGCTTTGCCCGGAAACAGAATGCCATGTAGAGCCCTTCCAGGCCCACAACATTGAACCAGAACAATTCAGAGAGGGAAAGAACAGGTCTAAGACTAAACCCAGTTCCTGAATTCAAGCCCAGGCAGCACCCATTTAGGACAGAGTCATGTACCCTCCAGGACCCATTCTAATGTGGTGGTGAAACTGCCTGCCCTGGGTGAGGTTGAGCCTCCCATCACGTGGCCCAGGGTACAACGGCCAGGATGGGCCGGGTCCATCTCTGGTGGGCACCTGTGGGAGGCAGAGCAGCATTTCTGGCCTTTCTAGGGGCACCCCGAGTTGTGACAGCCTACACCAGGGGTCCTCCACCCCTCCTCGGCCTGCTGGGAACCGGGCCGCACAGCAGGTGAGCAACAGGCAAGGCAGTGAGGCTTCCTCTGTTCGTACAGCCACTCCTGGTCACTGGCATCACCGCCTGAGCTCCACCTCCTGTCACATCAGCAGCCACGTGAGATTCTCAAAGAAGCGAGCAACGGACCTGGGCTGTGCACTCCGTCCGAGAATCTAATGCCTGGTGAAGTGAAACAGTTTCATCCCAAAACCATCCCTCCCAACCGCCCCCTGCTCCGCTGGTGTGTGGGAAAATTGTCTTCCACGAAACCAGTCCCTGGTACCAAAATCACCCCATGTCCCCTGCAGGGCACCGTCACCTGGCTGAGAGCCCAGGTTTGGGCCCCAGGTGCGGAGCGGGCTGGTGCGCTCACTTCGCCGAACGCCCTGCCTGTGGCGGTGGCAGAGAAAACACAACCACAGAGCAGCCAGCACCCCACTTCCTCCCTGCTGCCACTGCGCGAAGTGCTCAGCAGGCCTCTGCACCCCAAGAGGAAGGCCAGGGTGGCGGGGCGGGCTCCCTCAGAGGCGACTGGCTTTGTTTGCTGGGGCCAGGGCAGCTTAGGGGCTGGCCTGTGGGCTGGCTCCGGAGAGCACAGTGAGCAGGTGCTTCCCAAACTTGGCTGCACATTAGAATCACCTCGGAAGCCTTTAAAAGTTCCTGTGCCCAGACGTCACCCCAGACCAGTGACATCAGACCCTCCAGGGTTGGCACCTAGCCACCAGTACTTTATTAAGCTTCTGAGATGATTTCAGGGCATGGCTGTGTTTCAGAAGCACCACACATGTAGAGAACTTATTTGAAATACACTCGGCCTACCCCATACCACGGAATCAGTCTCTGCAAGACCCCAGGAGACACAGGTGCACACTCGGGCGTGACGTGCACGGGCTCCTGTGTTGAGGGTCCTGGCCAAACTCGGTGACAGGAAAGAATCTGTGTCCAAACTCGGGTTCGGGGCTTCTGAGCTGCTTTCTGGGCCGTTTCTTGGTTTCCCCAGGTATCTTAGGACAAGCAGCGACTAAGCATCCTCACACCCTGTCCCACCCCCGCCATGCTGCAGTTCAGTGTGGGTTCCCTGCTGAGAGCCCGGAGGCATCATCGCAGATTCTCCTGCCTGGCTCAGGTGGGAACCCAGCGTGTGGGGGCACCAGTGGGCTTACCTCTTTTGGACTCGGAACCTGGCGACAGCTCAGAGGTGGGCAAAGCAGTGGCCTGTGTGCCCCGTGTGTGGGCCGGGAGCCATCTGAAGGGAGGGCATTTATCTGCACTTCAGACTGGTCTTTGGCACCTGGCCTCTGCCTTCCCATGCCCGAGTGGAGGGGCACCTAGTCCTCAGTTGGGGAAACTGAAACCCAGAGAGGTTCTGTGGGCTTCGGGGAGGCACTCAGCAGCTGGGGACAGAGGAAAGATTGGAACCGTGGTCCCAGGGCGGAAGGAAGGGGATTTTGGGGAGGGAGGGTGCCCCTCGCTCCTCCTGCGGCTCAGCTCTGGGCTTGGCTTCAGGTCTTCGGCATGAACCCTGCCCCTTCCATGCCCAACTTCTGTCACCCAGGCCCCAGCAGTGGAGAGCAGGGCATGCTTGAGCTTCTAGAAACATCTAGACTCGGACCTGCCTCATGCCAGGAAAAAGCTGAATGAGGCCTGCAGGAAGCAGCTGGGAGGCCTGGGAAGGGCCCTTGGGAGGCTGGAGGCCACATGGCACCTCTTTGATAAGCGTCTCCCACCTACCCTACCCACCCCATCCTCTGTGGCCTTCCTGCAAAATCTTGGCCCATTTTTAAACAAGGCAGCCACAGGGTAGGGGTAGAATGGGGCTTCTTCAGGCCTCACGGGTCCTGCCCTGAGGGCAGGCCTATTGGCCACCCATTGACCACCAGGACGGCTTGGAGGGCCTGGCCTGGCTCAGAGGCAGGGGGACGCAGGCCACCCTCTTCAGCCAGCTCAGCGATCCCTCTACCCACACACAACATCCTCTGCAGGGAGATCTCCGGGCCCCTCAATGCCTGTGGCTTAGATGTGTTCTTCTCCAAAGTGTATCACGGGCAGAGCTGGGCACAGGTCCCTGCCACCATCCAGGTGTAGGCCAAGCAGTTCGGCCCCCCTTCATGGCTACCCTTCAGTGGAAGGATGGGGGTGTCCGTCCAGGCTTGCAGTGAAATAGGAATGGGGTGGCCATTAAGGGGGCAGCCCGTGCAGGGCAGGGGTCCTCACAGACTGAAAATGGAGGAGGTCTTCATGAGTCAGTGCTTCCTGCAGGAGGGCTCCATTCCTGTCCCTAGGGAGCCCCTGCACGTGGCGTTGGTGCGGGGTGAAGGGGGTCACCTGTGGCCAGAACAGAGGTGTCCCTGGTGGGAAGAACCCTGGTTCTGGTGGCCAAGGCCCAGCCTCATCAAGGAACTTCTCTGTGCAGGGTTGTGGCAAGCCTGGGAGGAGATCCCTGTGCTGTGGGTGGGTTGGCTTCAGAGCTGTGGAGGAAGCAGGGAGTGGAGAAGAGGGTCAGAGGCAGAGCTGGCTGGGAGAAGGAGAAATGGCTGAGACGGATTTATAGACCAGCCCCCACCAACCAGTGAGGACAGCACCATCGATGGAACTGTCCCCAGAATCCAGATTCCCCAGGAACAGGCTCAGGGAACTCCTCAGGGGGCCTGTGAGAACAAAGGCAGAGTGGGCAGAGAACAGGGTGGACTCGGGCAAGCTGGCACAGCAGAGATGTGGTTGGTGCCCGTCGCCACTCTCAGATGTGAGGCTGTCCAAAACAGGCACAGGGACCCACCCTTTTGTGGGGTCCAAAGTAGGGTGGGCAGGTGGTCCCACCCTTTTTACTGTTAGCCCAGCCCATGCAGCCTGCTGTGAGCCCCTTACAGATGGGAGGCAGGTGCCAGCCTCCTTCACACAGCAGCCCACCATGCGCTAGGATGCTACTGCCCTGGGCCTCCCCCTTCGTCTTCTAGTCCTGCGCCTAGACTCAGTGGGATACCAAGAGGGGCCACTTGCAGGGGTGGGGGCAATGGTCTTCAGGGTTATGGGGGGCAGTACTCCCAGGAGCCTGGTTCTCCCTCCATCCTTGAATGTGGCTCTTGGTAGAAAAGTCTTTTGGGAAGTAGAGGACTTTGGGGCCTGCGTACCTGCCCCTGTGCCCAGAAACCCAGACCCATCTTTCAACAACTTCATAAGCCCACACTGGGCTAAGAAACAGCAGCGGCCCTGACGCCTCCCAGCCAGCCAGCCAATCTACATGGAGAAGACAGGCTCTCCGCCAGCCAGCCCCTCCCCACCTCTCACACCCACGAGTAGCCTCCTGCCACTATGCCCCACGGGCCGAGTTTAGTTACAGCCCCAGCAGGGGCACATCTGCGGGCTGGGTCAGTCCTGCTGGGGTCAGAAGTCTGGGGAGGGGTCGTCAAGGAGAAGGGGTGGCTTAGGATGGAAATTCCATTAGTGCTCAGCCATGGGCAACAGCACCTGTTCAAAGAATACATTCAATTAAAAATTGATTTTTCAGTTTAATCTCAATCATAATGAACCACGTTCAGATCCCTCCTGCCTCCAGGACAGAGCTGCTCCCACCCCTGGGGGCTCCGCAGCCACCTCCCCATCCCCAGAGGCAGGTGCTACAGTCAGGGGCCAGAGGCCAGGAGGGAATAATTACAAATGAGGCGCACGGGGAGTTTTGTGAAATGAAAGTGTCACGGTGGCAAATCGTCTTTTTATTTACTGCAAGGTTGTGTTTTCGGTGTGGCTCCAGTTAAAAGCTGCGATATTTAATTTCCCTCCATCCAGACAGTATTTCAAAGCGTCGTAAAATGATAACAGCACCAACCTTTTCCCTCTGTCTTCCCACAAACTCAGGCAGTGGGCAAGGATCCCATCCGGGCCCCACTGCGTCTCCTCCTGTTTCTCAGGCTTTCTTTGCTATCTGGGCTGTGTGCGGCCCTTTCTCCCTACGAGCTCAGGTATGGGAGGCCTGGCTGCCTAATGCTCACTTCCCGCATCACTGTCAGTTTCGCTTGTGATTTTGGGGTACGGTGCCGTCCGCTCACCTGTGTCCTCATACAGCCTGGCTGGGGGGCTCTGTTATGCCTCCTCTACAGATGAGGAAACAGGACCCCAGGGAGGTGAGGGACTTACAAGAGACCCTCCCCCCAACTCCTCAGGACTCAAGCTCCAGCCTGCCCAACTGGGCGCATTGCCAAGGAACTGTGGCTTTCTGTAAGTGTTAGGACATCAGGATACTCGGCCCCACCCCAACCACCTGACCCTCTCCTGCTCAGGTGCTGTGTAACCTCAGCCCCCACACTCACCTTCTCTGAACCTCTGTAGGAAGAGAAATCCAGCCCTGGCTTCTTGTGATAGAACTGTGATTTGAGCCAGGCACAGTGGCTCACGCCTGTAATCCCAGCACTTTGGGAGGCCAAGGAGGACGGATCACGAGGTTAGGAGTTCGAGACCAGCCTGACCAACATGGTGAAACCCCGTCTCTACTAAAAATTACAAAAATTAGCTGGACGTGGTGGCATGTGCCTGTAATCCCAGCTTCATGGGAGGCTGAGGCAGGAGACTTGCTTGAGGACAGGAGGCAGAGGTTGCAGTGAGCCAAGATCGTGCCACTACACTCCAGCCTGAGCAAGAGTGAGACCCTGTCTCAAAAAAGAACTGCGATTTCAGAATCAGATGCCCAGGAGGGACCGTCCTGGACCCCTAGGCAGGGCCTCTGCCTTCGCTGCTCTCCGGGTAATGCCCAGCAGCGAGGAGGGCTCCCAGTGGGCCCCCAGCAGTGTTCTACTGGCCCCCAACAGTGTTCTGCTGTCCTGACTCCAGCTCCTGAGCCCAGTCACTCTAATCCTAGGTGCAGTCCTTCTCACTTACTGCAGAAAGACCAGAGCCCTTTGGCCCTTCCCAGTTCTGTCCCCAGCCACAATGCTTATCACCCCAGGGGCTTTTCAGGCCTCCATTCTGCCTGTAGACAGTGTGTGAGCCAGGGTGTGCCCTGTTTACCAGACAGCTGCTGCCCTGCACTCTCCAAGTAGAGGGCTTTGTCTTCAGGGAGTGCTCAGGAAATCCCAGGACCATCCCTGGGAAGCCACCCGGGCTCCTTCTGTCACCCAGCAAGAGCCTGCAGCATTGGCAGAAGAGGACCCTCTGTGAGCACAGCCAGGCATCCTTTCAAAGGACCACCCCTGGCTCTCAGCATGGCATCTGGCTCTGTTCCCCAAATATCTCTACTTCTAATAGGTCTTTAGCAAAAAGAACGATTCCGGGTCAAGAAGTGTGAGAGGCGGTGTGGTCGGCACGGTTAAACCTATCTCTCTACTGCAGAACTTCTCTGGGCCTTTTCTGGGGACAGCATGGTGGCATTTCCCCCAGGAAGTCTGGCCATGGAGCGCTTTTCTAGAACATTGTGGGAGACCAAAGCTCTGTGGCACATGCCTGGGTGGGTCTATCGTGCTGTGCCTCTGAGCTGTGGGACTGTAGCTCATCCTTCTCTCTCTCTGAGCCTCAGTTTCCCCATCTGCAAAAGCAGGGACTGTCACCACCTGGGCCATTGTGAGCTTTACGGCTAAAGTGGGTGCAGGTGCCAGCCTGTGGCAGGTGCTTGGCACATGCTGACTGTGTCTGGCCCACGCACGGCACCTGGAGACAGGTGTGTGGTTGGCGCCCAGGTGGTGGTGCCTCAGCTCAGAGGCTGGGTGTGGCATTGAGCAGAGTTCACTCTCGAGGGCCAGGGCTGGAGGTACAGAAACAGGGCTCAGGGTGGAGAGATGGAAATAGCCCTGCGCTCGGAGACGAGCTGGGCTTTTATACCTGAGCCTCGTGACTTGCTCATAGCCAGGTAGGCTCTTGCAGCCTCGGTTTCCTCATCTGTATGATGGAGACTGCAGCAGGTGCCCCTCAGGTGTGGTGAGGACTCTGCAGAGGGCTGGGCAGGAAGAGTCTGGTCAGTGATAGGCGAGGCAGTCATTGCTGGGTGGGAGAGCCACCCATGGGGACGCCAGAACCATCTTGGGGTAGTCACAGGGTGGGGGTGCCTGGCAGGGCTGTGGGACGAGGAGAGCTGGGCTGGGGAGTGAGACAGAGTGGTGCACCAGGCCTGTCTCTGCCCCTTACCCACAAGGGAAGCCTGAGACTTACTGGCTTCTCTTGACATCCATTTCTCCATTGGTAACATGGGGATGGTGACACCTACGTCATCTGGCTGGGATTATGTCAGCCAAATGTCCTCCCAGACACACACAGTGGGACTGCCCCTCCAGCATCATCAGTGCAGAGATGCTTGTCCTGCCCCAGGCACAGCCACTCCTGGCAGAAGGACTCCTGTCTGCCTTTGTGGAGGATCTGCTTTTTATACGGTTGTCGGTGGCCAGATCCTGGTCAGAAGGAATCATCCCATTGGCCCCCCCACCGCACCGCAGCCATGTGCCCACTGGCAGGAGCATCTGGCAGGTAGTACCTCCTCCTCCTCGGCTCTGGAGCTGTGACCCTGACTACCCAGTTCCGGCCAGTCTCATGGGGAAGGAGTCTACATCCCAGTCAGCAGGAGAAGATGAATGCTTTTAATTCCAAGAGCTCTTCAAGGGCTGATGAGAAGGTGTAAATTGTCCTTCCAGGCCCCTGAGCCTGGAGCTGGCGCCCAGTCACAGCAGGTGGGCAGCCAGAAGGGGCGGCTGGGAAGGTCCTCTCGATGACAGGTGGACCTGTGGACATAGTCACCTCGTGGGCAGGCATCCATAGCTAGCTCTTCCTCCACCAGGGTGGGCACAGCCCCGCCTGACGCCTGTGTGTCTGCGGTCTCCCTGTGTGTGGGGGCCACATGTTTATGGGGAGGGTGCCTTACGTGAGTGTGTGAACTGGAATGCATGTGGACATGGGTGCGAGCCCTGGTGTGAGCGTGCCAGGGCAGGACTATGAGTATATGTGCTGTGTGCATGTGTGTGGGTGAGAAGGGGTGCATCACCTGGACACAGGTGTGGTGTGTGTGCCCAGAAGTGAGCATGCACAGTGCGTGCAGACCTGGACGGGGATGTGACATAGTGTGAATGTGCACACGCTTGGGAGTGAGTGTTCATGGTGTGAATGTGCATTGTGTATGTGTAGGGTGTGTGCATGTGGGTGTGCATGCCTTTGACATGCACACGAACGTGCTCAGGGTTGAGTGCACAGTGTGAGAGCATATATGGTGTGTATACACATGAGGAATACAGGTATGTGGAGGTACACATGGTCTGTATGTGGGTGTGCCTGGTGCACGTGTGCAGGCAGGTACATGCTGCTCCTGCAGGTGGGCGTGTGCCTCGCAGTCTCAGTTACATGCACCCCTCTGGGTGGCTGGAGAGGCTCTGGGCTGCAGGTCAGACCTGTCCGTGTGAGTGGGCATGTGTGTGTTCCTGGCATGTGACAGAGACAGTGCGTGGAGTGGGGTGGGGGGCCGCCTGGGATGTGTCTCCGCCCGTGCAGCACACATGTGCACATGGCTTCTAGAGAAGAAAATGTTTAAAAATGGAGTTGTCAGCCCCAAGTTGACAGGCGCAATCAGCAAAGTGCAGCGTCGGCAGGAATGGGCCGCGGCTCCCTCAATTACCCGGGAGGAAATGGCCCCGCTTTGTGCTGAGGAGGCAGAGTGTGGCTGGAATAAAGCAAGTGGAGCAGACCCAAAAACTTCATTAATTAAAGAAACTCATTAATGAGGGACATTTAATCAGCCGAAGATTAGATCCACACTCGCCTCTTCCATGAGCCAGGCGCCTAACGGGAAAAGAAGCCATCCGCCTCCCTCCCCCCAACACGCTCCCCGCGTGCCTGGGCCAGGCCAGGCGCCAGCAGCTTGGCTGGGAGGAAAGGAGGCGCTCAGGCCACGGGGGATGGGGCTGCTGCCAGGGGGCAGGCAGTGGAGAGCAATCCCAAGTCCGGGCAGGTGGCCTGGGAATTCAGAAATGTCTGTAGGTATGCAGGTGCGCTGCTGCATGCACAGTCACTGCAGGCGTGCGTGTGTGGAGGGGTCAGGTAAGGCGCATCCGGCTCAGTGATTCTCAACAGGGGGTGACTGCCCACCCCCTGCCTAGGGACATTTGATAATTTCACAATGGTCTGGGGGCTTGGGGATGCTCCTTCATCCAGGGGTGCTTGTGTGAGAATGTGCACTGGGAATGTGTGTGTGTTTGCGCGCACATGTGCACAGGGACTGCGTGTCTTGGGAGTGTATGTGAACAGGGCTGCATGTGTGTGCGCATGCACATGCACACTCATAAAGAGGGACTGGGGCACACGTCCACAAGGCCTGAATGTGTGCACAGGGGCTGCATGTATGTGTGAGTGCGTGCACGTGAGCACCTGTGTGTCTCTTTCAGGATGCATCCAGGAACTACCCCTCTGGGGTTCACAACCCACACATGGGGCGCCTCTGGTGAAGGGAAGGCCTCGAGTAGGATAAGGCCCTTCTGGGAGGCCTAGGGGACACCAGGTTGTGGAGATCAGAGGCGTGTGGCTGAGTGTGCAGAATCCCAGGACCATGCAAGGCCGTTCCCTGGGACAGGGCCTGCTTCTCAGAGCAAGTGTGAACTGTCCGCTCTGTTCTCAGGGTATGAGAGGCATGGCCCCTGCCCGGTGGCAGCTGTCTCCTGGGAAGCGGCTGTCACAGGCCAGGAGGAGCTTGCTGCTGATTTATGGGGGCAGAGCAGGCTCCGATGAGAGCTGCCCTGGCACCGACACCTGCCTTGGGACAAGCATTTGAGGACTCAGACGTTTGGTCAAGGGCCCTGGCTGAGAGCTCGGTTCCGGGTGAGGGTCATCAGCTTCCCGGTGCTTCCCAGCGCCTTTCCCATCTCCCACTGCTCAGGCAGTGCTAGGCCAGGCCAAGCTGGCCCACAGAGCTTAGGCAAGAGGCCGGGGCCCCTGTACCTGGAAAGGTGAGTGGCCAGCAGCACGTGGGGGGCCTGTCTCACTGCGGGTTGCCCCACTCTGACCAAGAAGTCTGGCAGCCTGGGGGCAGTGGGGGGGGGCTTCTTCCCAGCGTGGGGTCCCCTCCTTCCTGGGCCGGGCATGTCCTTATCCTCACACCCCTGCCACAGCCTGTACCAGCATGTGGAGGAAGTGCATACCCAGCCCAGGCTCCACCACCTGACCTAGGGGTGCAATCGGCCCATCCCCTGGCACTCCCTCTGGCTAGGAGGGGTCACAGGGAAGAGGGCCTTGCCCAGCTGTGGGCTGGGCAGGGGGTGACAGCAGTGTGGGGTGCATGCGTACTGCAGGGACTGTCAGGGCTGAGCTGGGGAGAACGTGATGGACACAGCAGATTCTCCAGGGCAAATGTCTCCCATCTCTGAGGTGGGCATGTGTGGAGAAGGGAAACAGAAGCAGGCAGCCCACGGGGTGCCAGGACCTTGGTCCACACCTTCCAGGTCTGCAGGAGGGAGACCCAGACCTCTGCCCATCTAGGAACAGAACAAAGCAGGAGGAAATGGGTTCGTACTGCAGCCCGGGGGATTGGAGTTTGATACCAAGAACTATGACCCCATCTAGCATGAGTGGCTGAGGAGCTGTGGATGCCACCCGTGCTCAGCTCTCAGCAGCTTGCAGTGCCCTGGCTGGTGTCTCAGGGAGGGACTCTGTGACCTCGGGTGTCCCCCAGCCTGAAGCATCTGTCTCTGAGTCCTTGGATGCTGCCTTACCAACAGCAGGGAGGGCAGGGAACCCTGGGATGCCAGGCTGCCTGCTGATTTTAGGGACACGGGTGAGGACAGTTTCTGGTCCTTTGGGGAAAGGTTGGCAAGGAGTGGTCCACAGAGATCCTGTATGGAGATGGGCTGGAACATGCCACAGGGAATCCCTCACCCGATGTCCCCACTGCACTGGGAGCACCGGGAAGAAAGTTCAGGCCAGTCACGGGCAGCCCAGGCATTTGCTCAGAAACCAGGGTTGGAAGCCCTGCTCCTGCACTTGGGAATGGGGGCCTCCTGTGAAGGGCTCAGGTCTCCCAGGGAGCTTCCCTGTGTCCAGCCCAGAACAGCCCACTCCAACGGTGACCTTAGGGGTGTGGCTCCGGGAGGTGCATCCTGCTGGAGGAGAGGCCGATGGCTGGGCAGCGAGGTTTTCCTTATGAGAGAACAGCACTTACGGTGGCCTGGCTCCTTCCGCAGGGACCCCACCGCCACCCATCCCACCTCCCCAGGGACCCCACCGCCTTCCCTTGCCTGTCCCATTTCACAAGTTAAACACAGCTCCGGGTGGCCTTAGGCCCTGACTGTCTCCCTGGCTGTGGCCAGGCAGTGGACTGGGCAGGTACCAACAGGTAAAGCAGAAAGCACCTCCTGCACCCAAGCCTAGTTTCTAGACCAGCTGGTGCCACTCACCTCGTGACTGTGTCCTCATCTGGGTGTGCTGTGTCCCTAGCCTCACCATCTATGGGATTAGATGGGGTCACTCAGTGTGATTCTTGGAGGATGGCACTCAGAGTCCCCCCTGCCTCGCCAAGTCTCTGCCCCCTCCTCAAGCTCTGCTATGACTAAGGGTACCCAGCTGGCCTTTCCCATGGACTTAGAAGCCTGCCCTCTGTGGTCTTTCTCCAGACCCCTCTTCAAGGCCCCCCGGCTGTTTCAGCACCATTGGTGGGAATGCCAGTGTCCACCGATGGCTGCTGTCCCTGATGCTCCAAGCAGCGTGTCCTTTTGGGCCCAGGCCTGGGAGAACTGCCTCCTCCCCTGTGTCCCTGCATGGAAGCTTCTTCCGCTCTCCTGGTGTTGCTCACGGCCTACCACAGCCAGGGCCCTAGGGTGGCTCCAACGTACGTGGTCAAGGTGCCAACCGGCTTGCTCCCCTGGGACACCTGTGGTTTGTGATTCCCAGGCAGCAGGTCAGAGTGTGGCCCAGGAATCTGCATTTCTAGCAGATGACAGGGTCCTCAGGCTGGACTTTGAGGGGCAGAGTCTCCAAGCTCACCATGCGCCACAGACCTCACTGTGTCCCAGCCACAAGGCCGCAGAGATGTGCGCAGCTGCCACGCACAGCCACACATGACCGACCAGGCATCAGCACCCAGGGGCTCTGTCCCCACAGTCTCCCTCCCAGAGACACTGCCCGGACCACCAGCTCCTGATGCCCTCATTACAGAAGGGATCGTCAGGGGACTGATTCCAAATGATGAATAAATTCAGTTTTCAAATCAGATTCCACCGGGTGGGTGTGTGGCCGTGGGATGCATTATGTAATCTTCATTGCCAGGAAATTTACCTTCCTAATTACGTTTTGCAAATGTTCATTTGAAGCCGCCTTCTTGGAACTCACAGTAACTAGGAGGTGGCTGCTGGAAGCCCCAGGGCACCGTGGGAGGGACAGGGGGATGTCCCAGACCTGAGGCTGCTGGGCGCAGAACACAAGAGTGGGTCCTGCCTTCCCGCCGTCTCCACCCCAGCCTGCCCACCTCATGTCCTAGGCACTGTGTGTAACATCCTGTTCCATTTGCTAAATGAAGACCATGGGCCATTAATAATGCTAGTATTCCTTAGTGTATATGCAGAAAACAGAAACAGGGATGCCTCTTTGCCTGGTGGAGCCAGCTGCCCTGGGACCCTGGGGGAGAGGGGCCCAGGGGCTGCTCTGATATTCACAGCCAGGATGGGCGGGTTCTCTGCGGCACTTCTCCTCGGGTGGGTCACTTGACAGCTGACCTGTTGCGTTGTCCTCGCAAGGCCCTGGCAGGGAGCTTTGGCCTGGATAATGATCTTGCCGTCCCACTGAGGAGGAACCTGGTATCTGCGGGTCCACCCTCAGGTGTGGGCCAGATGCCGTGTGCACCACAGATGCTCGTGTGCTCATCTGCTTATCCACTCACAGCATCACCTCAGCAGAACTTCAGTAAGGAAGGAGGAGACACTGAGTACAATGGAGATCACAGCTGGGTAGGGGTAGCTTGGAAGGCTTCCCAGAGGAGGTGTTTGGACACCTCAAGGAATCGAGGAGGGAAGACCTGGGTCACAGCAGAGAAGCCCCGCGCAAAGGCTGTCTGTGACACCACACGGGTGATAGTTTTTCACCACGGTATCCCAGAGATGGCTTGGAGGTGCTCAGCAAACTGATCTCACCTGAGTGAGTGGGAAGGCGCAGGGTGAGGCGGGAGCTGCAGTGCAGTTCTACTAAGAGTCGGTAGTGACCGTGGGTGGACAAGGCTGGGCCCGACCTCCTCTGGGACCCGCTCCCCGGGTTTCTCCAGCAGCCTCCTCTGGCTTCTCCCACTGGCCCCTGCCTTGGTAACCTACAGGGATCTCTAAACCTTTGCTCCCCACCCTTCTCCTGTGGGCAGGGGCAGGAGGTCGCCATGAGCTCCCCCTCCTCCCTGGAGGCAGAGGAAAGAGTCCTGTGGTCGCCCCTGCGCTGAGGTCTGAGCAGCCTCGCCCCCACACCCCAAGAACTGGGACCTGTTGGTGTTTAGTCTGGTTGACCATCGAGGTGAACCTGCCTCCCAGCACCTCACTCTGCGCCTCCCCGCCCCCTGCTCACCTCCCCGCACGCCTACCCACCAAGCCCCATCAGCCAGATGCCCAGCTCCTTGCCAATTTCCCCAGGCAAGACGCAGAGTCGGGCGGAGGTGAAGCTGGTGGGAGAAGAGGATTTATGGAGCCACATTATTTATGATTTGTATGCAGTAAGCTTGGAGAGAATTACCACTTAATCGTGTGAAAATCTGTCCCCTCGCCTGGGGCTTTTCAGCTGAGATCTGTACTGACCCGAGCAGGGAGGGACTGAGTCTGGGCTGGAGCTGGGGTTGGGGTTGGGCTGGGGCCAGGTGGCGGAGCAGGATTCTGGGCCAGCTCTCAGCCATCAGAGCAGAGAGGCCCCTGGCATCATTGGGCCAGAGGTTTCTACCAAATCTTTGCCTTGAACCCCTCAGTGTCTGACCCCTTCTCCCAATAATGGTCTTAAATGCACAAAATAAAACATAGAGGATTATGAAGGAAACCGATTATATTGAGATATAGTTACCAAGAGAGAAAATAGGCATACATGAAACCATCATCCGTGGCTTCCTAACATGCAAGAGACCAGGCCCAGGTTTGGAGTTGAGTGAGTGGGAAGGTGGCAGATAGTGGAGTAGTGGTGGCATGACAGGAAGGCCTGAGGCTTCTGCGAGTGGCAATGGGATGGTGGGTCCCGGGTCAGCCGGCCTCACGCCCTGGCGTTTGCTGCCACGTCTGTGGATGGAGGTGCTACCAGCATTCAGCTGCAAGATTGTAAAGACAGACATGGAGCTTGTTTTCCTGTCCAGAAGCACAGACAACCTAGTGCTGTTTCCGACATGCACAGAGCACAGCACACGGAGGCCACATGGAACATGCATGGAGCACACAGAGATTGCGCAGAGCATACGTGGAGCACACACATAGCGAGCACACATAGAGCACACAGAATGCAAAGAACACATGAAGCACACATGGGGAGTGAGCATGCAGCACACAGAACACATGAGCACATGGCACAGACACCACACATGGGGCACACAGAAAACACAGAGCACACACATGAGCACACAGGCCACACAGCACACACAGGGCACACAGTGCACATAACACACAGAGCACACACAGTGAGCATGTGACACACGGAGAACAGCACACGGGGTACATGGGGCACACATGGGCATACATGAGCACACACGGCACACGCAGCACACAAGCACATGGCGCACACGCAGCACACATGAGCACACAGCACACGAGCACACAGCACATGAGCACACACAACACATGAGCACACGGGGTACACAGCACACATGAGCACACACGGAAGGAGTTTGGTGCTGCCGACATGCAGCACACACGGGGTACACACAGCATACATGGGGTACACGCAGCACACATGAGCGCACACAGGGCACATGCAGCACACATGACCACACACCACACACAGGGCACACTCAGCACACATGAGCACACATACCACACACAGGACACACGCAGCACACATGAGCACACATACCACACACAGGGCACATGTAGCACACATGACCATACACACAGCACACACAGGGCACTTGCAGCACACGTGACCACACACACAGGGCACGCAGAGCATGCTGCCTCGCAGATGCGGAGCTGGTTCCGGCACACCGTTTCCTGTCACCACAGCAGCTCGGGGTCTTCACTGATGAGCTTGGGCCAGGTCCTGCCTCTAGGCAGGGAGGCCAGAGCTAGAGCAAGGCAGTGCCCACCCTGCACCAAGCCCAGGCCAAGGGACAGGGCACTCCACTCACTCCTGGGCTGTGTTGGGGCTCTGTGAGACCCAGGCGTGTCCCCCAGGGCCTGGAGAGCCAGCTGTACGCCAAGGCCTGTAGTTTGCAGGGAGGTCCGGCCCGTGGTCCACCCAGCACCTCCCTGCTGGACCGCCTGCCCTCATGCCACTGTGGGAGAGCCCTGAGGCCCTGGGGGAAGATGTGAAGCTGTGGACCTAACAAAGGAGAGAAAGGGTGGGGAAATCCACGCTCCTGGCACAGGGTGCTGGGTGGTGGCAGGGACCGCAGCGGCCCTCCACTGCCGACAGCAGGTGGCAGAGCGTGCGACTTGGTGGCGGGCTGTTGGCTTGCTCAGTGACTCTGGGCCTCAGAGCCCTGCTCACCTGCACTGCGGCTCTGCCTGGCTGATCCCTGAAGCCCCTTCAGTCTGAGGGGTGGGGGCACACTCTTGATCTGCCCTGGGCCTTCTGGGAAGTCCTCATGGAGAAGGCAGCAGGGAAGGGGGCCTGAGAGCCAGTGGCTATGGAACACGGAGACCTAATGGTCCCTGAATGAAGTAATATGCAGTGTGGTGGGCCATCCGACAGCCCTAATTAATAAGAGATATGAAACCTGCTGTCGGGACAGAAGGGGTTGGATGGGGCAGGAGCAAGTCACTCAGGTGCGTGAGGTGCGTGCCTGCCCCAGGCCTCCTGAGCCTTTCCCCAGCAAGCAGTGCTTCCAGCCTCCTCCCACCTTGAGGAGCAGCCCCCACCCTCCTCTGCAGAGCTCCCATTTGCTCGCCAGCTCCCATCCCTGGGCTTCCCCAGACCTCTTGCTGGGGCAAGGAGGGTGAATTGGAGCCCGGCTGGGGCAGGTCCTCCCCCTCCTCTTCTCCCAGAGGTGGGCTGGAGTCTCATATAAGCTCTGGACTGCAACTATCTCTTCTCAGCTGCACCTTCAGAGACTTTAGCCTGGTAGCTTAGAATCAGCGATGGTGGGAGTGTTAACACCTGGGAAATTGACAAACGCCACAAAGAGGCTTTTCCCCACAGAGCCAGCTGTTGATGTTACCAGCACACCACTACCTCTCCCCATGGGAGTGAGGGAGGTCCTGAGTCAGCCCCTACAGAGGCCGTGTGTCCTCTGCACCTTGAAGGACAGCCTCAAGCACACAAGTAGGTGCATACCAGGGACTCGGGAAATGCTGGTTGGTTGCTAGTTTAGAATGAATTCAGGAAGCCGGGACAGCTGGCTCAGTAGGAGCCTGGGGGGCTTGGGGAAGGGGAGAGCATCACCCTGCTGCCCACCCCTCCTCCCTGCCCTGGGTAGAGGGCAAACCCTCTTTTTGCTCCCAGTTGGAAAGCAGTGCATACCTGTTGGGCAGCAGCAGGTGGTTCCAGGGTCAGACAGACCTAGGTTCAAATCCCAGGTCTGCTACATCCTGGTGTGTGTGCTTGAGCAAGTAACTTCCCCACTCTGAGCTTCTTCCCTTGCATCAAGAATGCTAGCTCAGCTCACTGAAGATTAAATGATGTACTTTGAGCACTTCACCCCGTGCTGGGCACTCATAACCTTCGACTGCCATCCATCACCGCTGTCATCAGCAGCATCCCCAATCTTACTCAGCATTCCCCGAGAACCTGCTATGCGCCTGAACTGTGTCAGCGTCTGGGGACTCAGTGATGGAAGCACAAGCACTTGTGCTCAGGGTCTCATGGTCTGAGACCCTCCTGAAGAGCTCTTGGTAAGGAGGCATGAGATTGCCCTGGAGCAGGAGGTCTCCTGAGCTGCCTGTCCTGGCACGGCAGGCTTGGGGGCAGGGAGGAGTCCCCACAGGAGCAGGGGCAGCCCCCGGCTCCCAGGCCTCTCACCTTCTTGCCGGCTACAACCTGGCTTTCGGGGGTGTTCCAGGCTGGTCGGAGCCTCTGCTCTCATCTGACAGGGATGCACACTCTCCCAGTCCAGCCGGAACCACAGACCTTGGCATCAGGAGCCCCAGAGCTGTGGAAGTGGCCTGTTTCTGGGCAAAGGAAGCAGCTGAGTCTGGAGGCAGGAACGTGGTGCAGGAGAGAGCACTTTGGCTGCCCGGGCCCTCCTGTCCCCTCTTCCACCTGCGACCTCCGTGCCTGGAAAGCCCTGGCTGATCCTGGGTCCAAAAGCACCTGGGGGAAACCTGCTTCTGGGATCTCAGTGGATCCTAGAAAACTCTCATGATGGTTTGTTTGTTTGTTTGTTTTTATGTCAGTCACACTCTTGTCACCCAGGCTGGAGTGCAGTGGCCCCATCTTGGCTCACTGCAACCTCCGCCTCCTCAGTTCAAGTGAGTCTCCTGCCTCAGCCTCCTGAGTAGGTGGGATTACAGGCACCCACCACCACGCCTGGCTAATTTTTGTATTTTTAGTAGAGACGAGGTTTCACCATATTGAGCAGGCTGCTCTTGAACTCCTGACCTCAGGTGATCCACCTGCCTCGGCCTCCCAAAGTGCTGGGATTACAGGCGTGAGCCACCACGCCGGGCCGTGTTGGTTTATTTCTGCATCTGTGCTCCTGGGAAGCAGTTCCCCTCTCACCCACACATGGGGGAGCCTCTTTAGGAGTCACTGAAGCAAATGCTCAGTGCCAGGAGGACATGCCCAGCCTTCGAGGGTACCTCCCACCCAGCCCCTAGTAGCAGTTGACCACTCGGGAATCTGGAGGTTTCACCCAAGCCAAGCATTGTAGAGAGGCAAGTGGGTGACCTCCGAGTGTCAAATCCCCCATCTCCAGTTTAGCTAATGCTGGGTAGGGCTTCCAACAAGAGCCTGCTCCCTGAAGGTAGGACTCTACCCACTGGTGTGCCCCGGACATCTAGAACCTGGCACCAAGCAGTCACATGGTGTACCTTTTGTGGGCAGCTTCATGCATGCCACTGCTCACTTTCCCAATGGTGCGGATGTGAAGAACGCCAGCACTTCCTGTCCGCATCAGCAGCGTGCCGGGGCAAGTCGGCCTCTCTGATGCCCATTTTCTCCTTGACAAAGTGGACAGAACGTTCTCTGAGACACTTTTCAGCTCCAACCTCCTGGGATCTGGGGTCACGGGTATCCTAGGAGCAGGGCCACACCCTCCTTGGAGATACCAACATAAGCCGTGCTGTTCCAGCCCAGTGCAGCTTTAACCACAGCAGCACGTGGTTCCAGGAGCCAGGCCCAACCCCAGCAGGCAGGAAGAGGAACCGGCATTCGTCTTCTTCCTGGGGGGGGACACAGGGTGCCGGTTGGGGGCATCTGGGCCTTCCCTTGACATCACGTTTCCCAGCTTCAGCTTCATCCGTTTTTTTATTTTCCCTGAAACTTCACTGACTTACAATGTGCACATTAAAACAAGAAAAGAAAATAGGAACATTACCGCCAAGAAAGAAACAAATGCATTGTCCAGAAATGCCTGGCCTCCTGTTCCTCCTGTCCTTCCCACCTCCTCTGCTCTCTCCCCGCTGTGGACACCTGCTTCTCCCCTGGGACTCCCACTCGCCATTCCTGTTCACTCGCTCTCTCTGGGTTGTGATCTGGCTGGTGGAAACCACCCTCTCTGCTCTTAAACCGGCCACCGGGGCAGGCACAGCTGGGGAGCCTCCCTTTCTGCACACGGGTACAAGACGTAAAGCTGCTCCCAGCCCCTGAGGAAGGAAAGGTGAACCCATGTGGGCACATGGCACCTGCATGCTGGTGACACTGGGTGACAATTTGGGAGGTTGGCCCAGATTCAGATCTGAACAGAGCCATCTGCCTGTCATTCTTGACCTGTAAGTTGGGACTGAACGCAGCATTGGTGTCGTACTGAGGAGCAGCCAGCACGGGCAAGGCTGGTAGCAGTTGGCCACTCAGGAAATGAGGTTTCACCTCAGCCAAGCATCATAGAGAGGCGGATTCTGTGCGTCCTCGGAGGGCCAGCCTGCGCAGAGAGGTCTCTGGGACGTGTGCAAAGCCTGGCGCCAGGTGGAAGTTTCCGGAGGGCAGATTGCAGCTCAGTGAGTGGCAGAGCTGTTCTCGGCTGGGCTGGAGTAGCCTCCCTGTCGGTAAAGCGCCCATCAGGAGGCTTGTTTGAGCAACAGCTGGGGTGCCGGTCAGGGAGGCAACAGAGGAGACTGTCTGGTGGGTTGGGCTGGGTGTCTCCTGCAGGAACTACCTGTTCTGAGATTCTGAAACTGAAGGAGTGTTCAGGTTGCTCAATCACAGCCAGAGATGAGGATGTAGAATTCCTGGCATGCAGAGACAGGGCCTCGCATGCACACCCTCGGGGGTCTAGAGGGGAGGAGGGAAGGACCACCCCTGCTTCCAGGCAAGGGAACCCAGAGTAACAAGGTCACCTGGTCCACCCGTCATCAGGGACCCTGGGGACTGGAACCCATACCCCCTGCCTGCCAGAGGTCAGCCCCTGGGTCCCCAGCCTCCCCTTCCAACACCAGATTCCTCCAGGATCTCAGGAGGGCTGTGGGCCAGGCAGGGCGTGGCTGCCTGTTAATTGCCACCTGCCACAAGAAGGCACCGCATGTGCCAGACTCTGGCCCCTACCCCAGACTCCAGAAGTGGACATCCATCTGTCCAGTTCTGGTCTCCATTACAGGGACATGTGCAGCTGACAGCCGCAAGCCCCTCCTCCCACCAGCCTGTCACACGTGTGTATACCAGCCACATTCAAACTGTGAGTGTGGCAGGATGTGTCCAGGAATTCGTAGGTGTCCCAGGCCTTGAGGGAGGGGAGGGGCTTTCCTGCTCACAGACCACATAGCGCCGGCCTCAGTGTCCCCTCCGTGAAACTCAGCTTGTGGCATTCACCTCTTCAGGTCAGCAGAATTAACTGTGCAGTGGGGGGTGGTGGCTGTGAGGGTGAGGGCAGCACAGATCTGCAGGTGGGTGGACTCGCCTCAGGCAGGCAGGTTACCTGCGCAGGTGGCACAGGCTGTAACACACCTCACAGCTCCTCGGATGGGGGCCCGCGTTCTCCCTCCCTCCCTTTCCCATTTCTGGCTGGAACTGGCTTTGCCCAGAGGTGCTGGAGACATGGCCCGGTGCCCAGCCTCACTCCCACTGCAGCCTGCCCTGCCAGCCCAGGGCCACGTGGCGCCCTTCCCACAGGAGGGAGGCATCTAAGGGCAATTAGCTTCATTGTCCTGGAGGGCCGGAGAGGAGAGGGAGCCAGGAAGGGCTGTGCAGAGGGAAGGCGGCCAGGCCATGTGGGGCAGGGCGGGGCTCCGTCGGCGGACAGACTGGCCCGTCCCCTCGCCGCCTGCTCCCTGAGCAGCCTGCCAGCCCATCATCCCACGTGTAGGCTGGGGGACCTTACCAGGCAGGACTGGAGAGCACATTGGCCAAGGGACAGACCAGGCAGAGAATGCACTGGGCCAGCGATGTGGGCAGAGACCTCTGAGGGTCCTCAGCTTAGGTCTGGAAGACAGAGGGTCCTCTTGCCAGCCCTGTCTCTAGGCAGATGAGTCAGTGTCCCCAGCTTGCAAACTGAAGTGCTGAAGCACAAGAGGTGGTGGGGCCAGTGCACAGGGTCCTGGGACCAAGGGCATGTCCATCCAGAGCACAGCCCGGGCAAAGCCGAGCAGCTCGGACAATCGGGGGCTGCAGCCCCAGCCTACCCCGAGCCTCGCCTGCTGTCCTGGGCTATGGAGGGCCTCACCCCATACCGTCACGTCAGCAGGATGATCCAACAGGTAGCAGGTGGCTCCCTCATTCCCGTATAATTGGAGTCGAGTTTATTTTAAAGGAGGTGTCTAGAGGGTAGGGTTGGAGGGACCACCAGGGACACCACAGGACCCCGGGACTGGCAAGAACAGAGCTGTCGCCATACCAGACTCAGAGGAACACGTGGAGGAAGCGGTGACTAGAGCCAGGGAGTGGGGTGCGTGTGGACTGGGCCCCAAGACGAGGTCAGTCCACCGTGGTCCAGGACAGAGCCAGCCCATGACAGCCTCCCAGTGGGGAACCAGGGAAATAAGTACACCAGGCCCACACTTCTCTCCCATCCCCCACTGTCACCAGAAAGCCACAGGGGAAGGGGGTCCAGGCCAGGCTGGCGAGCCTCGTGGAGCAGAGCCAGTAAGGTATGCAGAGGGTATCCCAGAGCCCTGGCCCTGCCACCATCCCCGCCACACCTTCCTCGGCCTGCACACCCGAGCCCATTCTCCCCCTCTGTCACGGCCCCGGTTGACCTGTCTAGGCACATGGACATCAGCCTTTCTGGAGCTCACCCCCTTCCAGCTCTCACTGCTGCTGCTGGGAATGGTCAGCTCCCTGTGGTGCCAGAAACCCTCTAGTGTATAGCCCTGTCTCGTTCACCTTTAAATACAGGCCCAGAGGAGGGACTCCTTAACTGTTGCATGAATTGCATTTAATTTAAAAATGTTGAGTGCAGTCTTTGCAGACAGCCTTGTTCAGTATCATTCACCTGCCACCACATCGGGCCTCCAGGGCAGCCACGGTGAGCACCTTGATGTGTGATTGAAGGGAGTCGGGCAGTGGTGTGCTGGCAGGTGTCTGACAGCCCTGTCTCCTGTGACAGATCCACACACAGCCCCGATGTGCAGCCTTTGCCGATTCCTGTGATATAAATGCTCCCACAGGGCCGATTTCAGGCTCCCGATGTGGTCACTAGGCCTGGAGTTGTAAAGAGCACGCCCCATGGCACTCACACACTGGGGTGAGCCAACCACGGCCTCCACTGCAGCTGTGTTGAAGTGTGCCTGTGCAGTAGTGTGCGTGGGAGGGGACAGTCTGTCCGTGAACCTGGGCAGGTACCTGGGCCTGCCTGCCAGGTGCTATCAGAGTGTCTGCCCAAGCCTGCGTTTCCTCATCTGCAGAGCAAGGCCGGCACCTGAACCTCCCTAACAGGCTTGTGGGGATTGGATGAGATGGCCCTTGGGGTGCCCTGGAGCTTGGTCAGCCAGCATGCCCACGCGGGCTTCTTTCTTCATTTGCGCATGGATCCATGCATTTGGGACATTGTTAGCGTGTCCCTTCTGTGTGTCACATACCGCTCTGGATGCTGGAAATTCAGCAGCAGGGGGCACAGAGTCCTTGGTCTCCTGACTAGTTCTGGGGGCAGAGGCTGGTGGTGTTCATGGATGCCGAGAGGCGCTCAGAGGGGGACGGGCAGCACTGGGCCGGGGCGGGGAAGTGCCAGCAGGATGAAGAGACACCAGTTTTCATTTCTCTGATTTTTAATTTTTGTGGCTACATGGTAGGTGTGTATACTTACAGGGTATATGAGATGTTTTGATACAGGCATGCAGTGTGTAATAAGCACATCATGGAAGATGGGGCGTCTACCTCCTTGAGCATTTATCCTTCACGTTACGAACAATCCAGTTACACTCCTTCAGTGATTTTTAAATGTACAATTAAGTTATTGTTGACTGTAGTCTCCCTGTTACATGTTAGTAGGTGATAGCTCCCACTACCAAATAGTAGATTTTATTTCATTAACCATCCCACCTTCCCCCAACCCACCCCCTCCCTTTCCCAGCCTCTGGTCACTGTCCTTCTACTCTCTGTGTCCGTGAGTTCAACCGGTTCGATTTTTAGGTCCCACAAATAAATGAGAACGTGGGATGTTTGTCTTTCTTTGCCTGGCTTATTTCACCTGATGATCTCCAGTTCCATCCGTGTTATTGCCAATGACAGGCCCTCATGTTTTTTATAGCTGAATAGTGCTCCGTTCCATGTGTGCACCCATTTTCTTTATCCATTCATCTGCTGATGGACACTGAGGTTGCTTCCAGATCGTAGCCGTTATAAACAGTGCTGCAGCGAACGGCAATGCAGATGCCTCTTCCGTATGCTGGTTTCCTTTCCTTTGGGTGTATGCTCAGGTGTGGGATTGCTGGATCCTATGGTGGCTGTATCTTAAGTTTTTTGAGAAACCTCCGAACTGCTCTCCATAGTGTTGTTCTGATTTATATTCCCACCAACAGTGGGAATGAGGGTTCCCTTTTCTTCGCATCCTTGTTAGCATTTGTTATTGCCTGTCTTTTGGATTTAAGCCATTTTAATGGGTGAGATGATATCCCATTATACTTTTGATTTACATTTCTCTAATGATCAGTGATGGTGAGCACCTTTTTTATACCTGTGTGCCAGGTTGCTTAGGTGGCGCTGCACGTTCAAGGAACAGCAGGGACATTTGTGGCTGGAGTAGACAAGGGAGAAGAGAGAAGCAGGAGCAGGGGCTGTGCAGGGCCCTGGGGGTGCATCTCAGGACTTTGGGTTCCACTCTGCAGAGGACAGACTGTAAGAGCCAGGGAGGACGTAGAGGACCAGACAGGAGGTGATGGTGGCCCAACCAGGGTGGGAGCAGTGGGCAGTTCAAGGCGTGTGTGGGCAGAGCCAGTGGGGTTTGCTCCTGGATTGTTTGTGGGGTGTGGACCAAAAGAACAAAGTCAAGGGTGATGCCCAGGTTAGGACTGTGTGCTGGACCAGGGACAGGTGTTTCCTGAGATGGGCACAACCACAGAGATGGGCTTGTTGGGGGCGATGGGGAGGAAGTCAGAGGTCCCTTTTGGAGGGGGCGATGGGGAGGAGGTCAGAGGTCCCTTTGGGAGGGGGTGACGGGGAGAAGGTCAGAGGTCCCTTTGGGAGGGGGCGATGGGGAGGAGGTCAGAGGTCCCTTGGGGGGGGTGACAGGAGGTTAGATGTCCCTTCAGGGGCACATTGTGCCCCCAAAGTGTATCAGATCTCCAAGTAGGGACTGCAAGTGGCAGCTGGAATTCTGGGGAGGTTTTTTTCAATTTTGAGACTAAATCAAAACCTTCAGAAAGTCAGTGTAGCCGGGGAAGAAGGGGGTCCAAGTACGGAGCTTTGGGGCCCATCAGTATCCAGGTGTTGGAGTGACGCCCAGGAATCAGCAAGGCAAGTGAAGCTTCCAGTCAGTAGAACCCACCAAGGGTGGGGCAGCGGAGCCAAGAGAAGGAAGTGTCTGTACACAGGAGCCACCAACTGTGTCCAGCGCTGCTGAAGGCCCAGGCCAGACGAGGACTGAACAGTGGCCATTGCATGGTGCATGTCAAAACCTTGACAGAGGTGGTTTCAGGGAATGGTGCCTAGGAACGCTGGCTTGGAGTGGGATCAAGAGAGAATGGGCGTGAGGGAATTGGGGCCACAGGTATGGATAACTCATTTGGGAAGTTTTGCCCCAAGGGAAGTGGAGAATTGGGTTCGCAGGATAAAGGGGCCATGGTGTGAAGGAGGGTTTTCTTTCCCTATCGTGGGAGAGACTGCAGCCTGCCAGGGTGCTAGAAGGAGGGAAGCATTGATGGCTGTGGGTGCAAGGCACGAATTCCCAGAGATTCAAGCCCATGATGGTGAGGAGCACGGGTCTCTAGTGTCCAGTGGCTGGTCGTGTCTGGGAGCATGGGTGCTCATCCCCAGGGACAGAAGGGAAGGCCTGGTGTAACAGTGTGGGTTACGAGGCAGGGAGGTGAGCAAGTGAGAGTGGATATTGTCTCCTGGTTCCTGGAAAGCAGGAAGCAAGGTCTCACCAAGAGTAAGGGTGAAGGAGAACATTTGGAAGGTTGAGGAGGAGGAGGAGTGAAATCAGCATTCGGGTTGTGAGAGCTGAATGGCAGTGCCAGGTGCAAGTGATGATGGAGGAGGGGGGCAAGTTTGTAGAGGAAGGGGGATAACAACTTTTCCATGGTCTTTGAGCTCATTCATTTATTTATCCATCCACCCATCCATCCATGCATCCATCTATCCACCCACCCACCCACCCATCTGTCCGCCACCCATCTATCCATCCAACCTCCCACCCCTCTGTCCGCCACCCACCCACCCGTTCATCCATGATCCACACACCCACTAATCTTTCATCCCTCTTCTCTCCATATATTCATCCATCTTTCCATCACCCTGCTATCCCTCTATCCATCCACTCCTTTATCCATCCTCCCATCCATTCATTCATCCACTCATCCATCCACCCTCCCATTTATCTGCCCTCTCATTTATTCGGCCATCCACACGTTTGTCCACCTTTCCATCCATCCATTCACTCATCCAGCTACCCACCTTCTGATTCATCTACTCATCTACCCATCCTGCAATCCATCTATCCACCCATCTATCCAACCATCCATTTATCCTTCCATCCACCCACCAGCTCATCCATGCACTCGTCCCCTCCATCCGTCCATCCATCCACCCACCCATCCATGTACACTAAGACTCTTCTGACTACAACAGAGTGCTGTGCTGAGTGCAGGGATATGGGGACAAAGGGTGAGGAAAGTGACCCCCATTCTCTGAGAATTCATAGTCCTCTGGGGAACCAGACCCTTCCACAAGCTGGTCCACAATGAGGTCATCGGAGGTAAGCCCCATAGCCCAGCAGAAACTGCTCCACTCACACCACCCAAGCCCAGGCCCTCATTGACTCTGAGCCCAGCAGACCTGGGAAAGAGCAGAGCAGTGGGACAGACCCTCGCTGCACAGCCTTCTGTGTGCTGGGCATTCACAAGCCCTCTCAGGATGGACCTGATACACTTTGCTTTTCCATCAGAGTCTGGTCCGGGGCTCTCCACCAGCGCTTCATGTCAGAGTCTCCTGGGAAACGTTGGTTTAAGTGGCCTCCATTGTTCAGGGGTGCAGCCCAGGTGTGGACACTTCTCTAGGTGACTGGGATGAGCAGCCAGCTCTGAGAGCCGCTAGCAGGACCAAAGCCACCCCAGTGCAGGTGTGGAGGACACGGAGGGCAGGGATGATGCTGGTCGCCCTGAGACCCCCAGAGTCACGCTGGCTGGCTTTCATTCTGCATTTTCTCTGCCCAGGCTCAGTGGTGACCACAGGTTTCAGATGGAGGAACCTGTGCAGACAGGACAGGCAGTCGCCAGGACTACCTGGTAGCTAAGGGGGCATTGGAGCCCATCCCTGTGCCTTCCAGGGTCTAGACCCCTACACTCAGCTGTGAAACCTCTCCTTCCTTGCCAGCCCCCCAGGCATGGTTTCAGTTCCATGTGGAGGTGTAGACGGTGGGTTTGTGGTCCCGGCTGCCAGCGCTGCTCTCTGAGGCTGCCCTGTACTAGCCTGGCAAATCACTTTGTCTCTGCACCTCAGTTTTATTAGCTGGGAAATGGGGACACGTGCACTCTATGAGTGAACATCTTTAAAATCAGGAAGCACCATGGGCTCAAATACACTGATTTTATTCTGGTGTCACAAATGTCCCTAAAATGTCCCCATCTCCTAGGGGCCACCACAGATGCCCATGGATCTGGCACACACTGCCGGAGCCCCCCCTTTATGTTGGCAGGTTCCCCTGACACTTGTTAGCTCAGGGCTCTGGGCTCCAGCCCAGCAGCTATCATTCAGCCCCAAGTAGAGTGACAGGGATGAGGCCTTGCAGAGGGTTGGAGGCAGGGTGAGAAGGAAGCAGATGGGACAGGAGCTGCCCTTTCTTTCTTTTTTTTTTTCCGAGACAGGGTCTTGCCCTGTGGCCCTGGCTGGACCACAGTGGTGTGATCTTGGTTCACTACAGCCTCAGGGTCCAGACTCAAGCAGTTCTCCTGCCTCAGCCTTCCGCATAGCTGGGGCTACAGGTGTGCACCTGGCTCATTTTTTTTATTTTTTTGTAGAGTGGGTCTCAATGTGTTCCCAGGATGGTCTCGAATTCCTGGGCTCAAGCAATTCTATCCTTCCACCTCAGCCTCCCAAAGTGCTGGAATTACAGGCGTGAGCCACCACGCCCGACCAGGAGCCCACCCTTTCTCAGGCCTTGGAGGAGGTGGGAGCGGGGCTGGAAAGATGGTGCAAGTTGGTGAAGGCTGCAATCAAATATTTATCAGCAGAGTCATCTCCCCCACGTCTGCAGGGCCCTCGTGCTGCACCATCCACTTTCCCTTCACTCTCTTGCTCCGGTTTTTCTGATTTTGTCTCTGGCCATCCTGGGTGTTAGTTAGATGCTCTCCAGCCCTCCTGGGTGCCCCCGCTTCCCTCTCCTCCTCCCTCACGGATCCACCCCTTCCCACTGGACTCGGTCACCAACACGTTTGCTAACAGCGAACGACAGGGCCTCAGCAACTGCCTCGGAGCAGTGAGCCGGCATCCTCCCTCGAGCATGTGCATGCACCCATGCGCGCTTCCCTCCCGTGGCCCAGGAGCTCGAATGCCGCCCCAGTTTCTGAGTCTGCAGAGAGAGGGAGGGGACCAGCTGGCTTTGCTTGCAGAGGGGTGGGGACAGGAGGAGGACCGCATTTCTGCTCCTTAGGTTCTCGCTTAGCAAGTCTGTCACAGGGTGGCGAGCACCGAGACAGCCCCCGCTGCAGAGCCTAGGGATGGTGGGCACTGGGGGCATCAGGGAGCAGGGCACAGCTGGGCTACGCAGGCTCTACCCTTCCAGCTGGGCACACCTGCCCCAGGTTGCTGGGCCCCTGGGCAGAGGGTTTGGGGCCAATAAACAGGAGATGTGGCCGGGCCTGAAGCAGAACACGCAGCCTGGGACCATCGCTTGGGGAGCATCTCCCTGCTGCTGCCAGGCCCAGTGCAGCTCCCAGTGCTGTAACAAGGCTTTGACATCCAGGTGGGTGTTTTCTGAAGCTTTCCTTCCCCACTGGACTGCAAGCCCCACCAGCAGGGAGCAGAGGTATTGGGGTTGCTACCCACACAGCCCCTGCCCTGGCATGGGCCTGGCACTCAGGCATGGGCCTGAGACAGTGGGTGGAGCCCTCCCGGCCCCACTGACAAACCTCACAGTACCCATGCAAGAGTTGTGGGGTTGTCTGAGCATGGCGACTCACGCCTGTAATCCCAGCACTTTGGGAGGCCGAGGTGGGTGGATCACCTGAGGTCAAGAGTTCAAGACCAGCCTGACCAATATGGTAAAACCTGGTCTCTACTAAAAATACAAAAATTAGCTGGGCATAGTGGTGAGCGCCTGTAGTCTCAGCTACTCTGGAGGCTGAGGCAGGAGAATTGTTTGAACCCAGGAGGCAGAGCTTGCAATGAGCCGAGATCAGGCTACTGCACTCCCACCTGCGCAACAGAGCAAGACTCTGTCTCCAAAAAAAAAAAAAGGTGTTGGGCAGATTCGTAGAAATGAATGAAGGATGCAGAGGACAGGCAGGGGATAGGGGAGGCAGGACAGAGGTGGACATGCAAGGTCCACCTGTGCCGGGAACATGGGTACGAGGGGTTCCTCCTCAGCCAGGGGGGGCACTGCCCGGAGCCCAGGAAGACAGGAGCTAGGCAGACAGGGTGTGTGGATGTGGAGGGAGGCAGGAGAGAGACCACCCTGCACAGGCAGCCCCCAGCCTCTGCCTGCATCTAGCAGGTGCTCATTCACGTGTGTGGTGTGAACAAAGTGTTCGTGGCCCCGGGAGACAGGATCATGGGGCAGAGGTACGGGAGAGGGAGGTGAGCAGCTGCTTCCCTGCCGGGCAGTGGCCTCCCTGCCACTGCAAACCCCACCTTCAGCAAGGACTCGGATTCCTGCCTGTCCCTGCCAGGGTGGCTGTGATTGTCAGATCTATCCACATCTGAGCAGGGGTCCTCATCCTCGGGCGGGCTACTCCAGGCAGAGGCAACATCTGTCCTTCCAGGCAGTGGGGCCTCCATACTGCAGACTCCTGGGGGGCGAGTGCCTCGCCTGCTCAGGGGGTCCTGGGCCCCAGGCTGTGTCTGCAGCGGAGGACAGAGAGTGGGGGAGGCCAGAACCCATCCCCTCTGCTGCGTCCAGCTGCACTTTGCTCTCCCAACCTGTGGAAGGCCCCAGCCCTCCTCCTGGGGTCATAGGGCTTCCCTCCAGGGCTACTTCTCAGGTCCTAGGTCAGCAGTTCTCACCGCACCCAGATTGCTGGAGGAGGCCTGGGGTGCACCCTGGAATCTGCATGGCCCACCCACAGGCTCCCAGGTGCTGCTGATGCTGCGGGCCCAGGCACTTCAGTTTGACAGGGACTGCCCTAGATCGCTGCTGGGGCCCTGCCGGAGGGACTGGGCTTTCAAGAGCCTCTGAGAGTGGCTTGGGGAGCCGTTTTTCCCCCTTGGCCAGCCAGCCAGCCTTCGAGGGGCACAGACAGATCTTCATGGGCTCCTCAGAGATCCCTGAGACAGATGCTGGAACCCTCCCAGCCCCACTGACAAGCCTTGGTTGGGGGGACAGGAGGCCGGAGTGCAGCTTCTGCAGTCACGTCCAGGGATCCAGGGCGGTCTGGGTGTCATCCTCTCACTTCTGCTTTCCAATGACAAAATCAAGGCTTAAATTTTTTTTTCTTTTTGAGATGAAGTTTTGCTCTTGCTCAGGCTGGAATGCAGTGGCGTGATCTTGGCTCACTGCAATTGCTGCCTCCCAGGTTCAAGTGATTGTCCTGCCTCAGCCTCTCCCGAGTAGCTGGGATTAGTAATTTTAGTAGAGACCAGGTTTCACCACATTGGTCAGGCTGGTCTTGAACTCCTGACCTCAGGTGATCCACCCGCCGAGACTTAAAATTCTTCAGGAAGCAGGTGGGTTGGCTCTAAAGGGTAGGAGGAGTAGTCTTCTTGAACATTCTGTGTCTAGAGTGAATCCATGCCAGGTTTCCCGGTGGCGATAGTTTTATGGACATTACGGTGGGGACCCTAGGCAGAAGGTATACGGAACACTCTATTATCATTTACAGCTGCATGAGCCTAGTTAACTTAAAATGGTTAATTTTTAGAAAAATCGGGTGGTTTAAAAAAACCCTTTAGTCGTTCGTGTCCTCAGGTCTGACAAGTGTGAGTAAACGGGCTCAAACCCAGGGGTGTCCAGAGCTAGGCTCCTCGGCATCCCCAGCGAAGCACCCACTCCTGCTCTGAGCTGCCCATGCTGGGGACCCCCCCATGTAGGGGCTGGGAAAAGGCTGCTGAAAGTACTGCTGGAGAAGCTCTGCTCAGCTGCAAGGCCCCATCCTCAGGGGCTCTGGGAAGGGGACAAGATTCTAACCAGGACTTGCTCTCTCTCCTTCCACAGAGCGATCAGGACGCCACGGCTCCGCCTGAAGCAATGGCCCAGCCCTACCCCCCCGCCCAGTACCCCCCTCCACCACAGAACGGCATCCCTGCCGAGTATGCCCCTCCCCCACCGCACCCCACGCAGGACTACTCCGGCCAGACCCCAGTCCCCCCAGAGCATGGCATGACCCTGTACACACCAGCACAGACCCACCCTGAGCAACCAGGCTCCGAGGCCAGCACACAGCCCATCGCCGGGACCCAGACAGTGCCGGTAAGGGCCCCCGCAACCCAGGCCCAGACCTGGAACTTCAGGGAACAGCACCCACCCAGAAGAAGGGTGGCCCAGGAGGGCCTGAGGTGTCAGCTGGATGGGGGGCCTGCTCAGGGGGTCCTGGGCCCCAGGCTGTGTCTGCAGTGGAGGATAACAGGAGCAGGACCAGGAGCCCAAGAGGCCTGCCCTCCTGTGTGTGTGGATGACAGGCCTTTTACGGGGTTCCTGGGCCAGAAGTCGTCACCCCCGGCAAAGGTGCTCCCAGCCCTGCTGGATCCCCAGCACCAAGGAGCTTTGTGACAAGCAGGCGTCTGGAGGGACGACTGGGCACTGAGGGGCGGGGTGGCAGCCGCCTGGGCCTGGCTCTGCTGCTTTGAGCAAGCTCTCACCCAAGCTGGGGAGGTGTCCTTGCTGCCAGAGACCTGTTGGTGGAAAGTGAAGGGCAGAGGCAGAGCCTCAGAGGCCACCCAGGGCCCTCCGAGCTGTCTCGGGTTGCAGGCCCTCCTATCATTTCTAATCACTTGTAATCTACCTGCTTGGCTGGCCTCCAATCAGATAGCTTCAATTATGTGGTTGTAATGCAGCTCCCAGGCAAAAGTGCTGAGCCCTCACTTCTCAGATTTCCTGAGAGCAAAGAGAGCCAGCAGGGCGTGGCCAAGCGGCAGGCCTGGGGTGGGCCCGGGGTACAAAAGCCCAGGCCCTGCCTCCTGCCACTCCTCGGAGCCCCTGCCAGCCTCTTCCTTTTCTCTGGTCCCCTCCACTGAGATCCCCATGTGCCTCCCCTGCCCCTGCTCTGGAGCTCCTGCTGGCCCTGTCCCAGCTGCTGGCTGTGCTAGCTGGCAGGGCTGGGCAGGAGGCCAGAGCTCTCTGCACTGCCTGGGAGTGGCACCGTCCTGTCGGATCCCAATGGGGGTCCCCTCCCAACTGTTCCCTCAGCCCTTCTGCAGTCCAGCCTGGCTCCCAACTTTCTGCGTGGGTCCAGATAGGAGCCTTCCCTCAGTGTGTGCATGAACAGAGGCTTCCTCCAGCATCACCCAGGCCCTCTGCGGAGAGAGCCCCCCCGGCTGCCTCCTAGGCTGGACCTGACCCTCACCTGGCACCCAGCCAGTGCCCTTCCTCCCTGCTTGGAGCCCTGCCCAGCCTCAGTCAGCCCCGAGACCATCAGCCTTTCTAGCCCCCCAGCATCCTGAATGTCTTCCCGGGGTTCCTACAGCCACAGGCCACACATGGAAAAGGCCAGGCCCTAGGGTGGTAGAAGCAGGGGCCAAGCCATACTTCCCCAGCTGCTCTGGTTCTGATTCATCAAACTGACACCCTGTGTGTGCTTAGAAAAGATTATCCCAAGAGCCAGGGCGGGTTCAGCGGAAACGAGCGGGGCTGGAGCAGGTGAGGTCTCTTTCCCACAGACTCCGGTAGACACGGCTTGTCTGCTCAAACCTCTGACCTTAGGGACAAACGAGGTGTCTCTCATGGTGAGACCCAGGGGTTTGTCCTAGGAGAAAGCCGGAAGCAGGAGGGTCAGATGCACAGATAACAGAGCGGGGACGGACCTAGCACTCGAACTGAGCAACAGAACTGAGGACAGACGCCTCCTGGACGCCTGGTGCCACCAGATACAGCCTACTGGGACACACGTAAAGTCTTCCTTCACTCAGCAGACGTTTGCCGGGCACCTGCCGTGTGCCAGGCATTGAATTGGCATGGAGGCTACAGAGGAGAAAGGACCCAGCCCTGTCCCCCGGTTCCTGCCACACATGGATGGAAAAGTCAGAAAGGGAGGCTGTCTTGGGCCTGGCTCGCCCGTGAGAGTCCACAGACTGTGGACAGAATCCGAGTGAGCAGCAGCTGCTGCAAAGGCGAGCGCTGCATCCTGATGAAGTTCTCTCCGACTAGGAGGATAGGGGTCTCACTGCTTAGCCACCAGCCTCCAGAGCCTCGCAGGGAGCCTGCCCAGGCGGGGAGCACCCAGAGCCCGGGGGACAGACGGATGGCTTTGACCTTCCTTTCCTCGGGCTAGGATCTCTCAGATCTGGCAGAGTTCGGGTCATGGTCTGCAGATCTTTCATCCAGGGACTCAGAGGAGAGAGTCATTCTCTATGACCTGGACCCAGGCCACCTCAGCATGGTGCCCCACAAAGAATGAAGACGTGGGTGGCCTCGGCGGCCGTGTGCCCTCCAACCTTGGAGTGTTTGTTCAAGTGGAACCTTCCTACCTTGGAAGGCAGCTGGAGAGAGTGTTTTAGATTCCAGGAGCCCCTTCCTCCCAGAGGCTACCCGGCACTCACAGCTGAAGGCCAAACACCTCTATGCAGGCTCTGGTGTCCCCAGGCCCTGTCCCTGTGGTCTCAGCAGGGACTGTTTAGCTCACGCCAGCCTCCCCTTGGCCCTGACCCAAGCAGACTGGTATTGGGGTCCAGAGCTTTGGGATAGGAAGTGGGGTGAGCTCAGAGCTTTGATCCAGACCTGCCTAAGTCGGAGTCTCCCTGAGCTCCTGGACACTCAAGGGCCCTCATGCAGCCACCAAGTACTCTGGTCTCTTCTTTCCCCGCCACCCATGAAGTGCCACCCAGGTACCCCCCCCACCAAGATCCTGCTGCCCAGCTTGGCACTAGGTCAGGGCATGCAACCCCCGGACACTCCCTGCACCCAGATGCCACCCAGGCCACTGGGGCTTCCTGCCCTCTCCCCCAAGGGGACTTTCTTCTGCTGGTGCACATGAGCTGCCCTGGCAGGAGGCGTGGCCCTGGCCAGTGGAAAGGGGAAACTCGGGATGCCTGTCCAGCCCGTATATCACCAGCCCCGCTGGTAGCTGTGGCAGAGCCGGCCACTAGACAGCAGGCTCCTGTCCAGGTCCAGAGCTCCCACAGGCAGCTTGTTGCATCTAGGACCTGGGGCTGATGGCATCTGGGAGAGAGCAGTGGCCCATGCCCCCCATTCCTGCACCTCTGCCTCCCTGTCTCCTCCACTCCAGGGCCCTCATACACTTTGGGCCCCAGCCTGGGAAAGGCCTAACTGGAATTTCTGAAACCATGAGGCCTCTCCCTGCTGCCCTCCCCTCTGGAGGATTTCCAGCCAGGAATCAGTGGGAAGTCCATGTTCAGCCAACTCAGGGCCTTTCATGACACCTCCACCACCCAGGTGGGATGTACCCCCAACCCCTGGTCACAGGGGCACAGCTGACCCTGCAGAGAGAAGCAGGGTTCCTGGGGGCCACTAGTCCCTCACCAATACTGAGACTTCTGCAGAAGGCAGAGCACGTGCTGATTTGTGTGGTCTTGGCGTCCTCGGGTGAGTCCCGACCACCTCCAGTGGCTTTCTAGCTGTGTCATTCCCTGGGAAGCCTCCTCCCCTCTGAGCAGGACACCTCTTTCCACCATCCAGAAATACGGAGGCTCCTTCCTGGTGGGGCAGGGGCGTCTCCACTCATCCAGGATGGGAAGGGACATGCGACAAAAACCGCCCACACCCGCATGCAGGCTCTGCTGCTCTCACCTCTCACCATAAAGTCACCTGCCTTCTCTGGACAAAAGCAGCACAGGGTACAGAGTACGATGAGGGCCTGCAGAAGGACCTGGGACCCCATCTCGCTGCCCTGAGCCACCCCAGAGTCTGTGTTCCCTGGCAGGGGTCACCATCTGGAGCAGTGACTTATTCACTCACTCAGGGTCACACGCTTAAGCCCAGGAATTCAAGACCAGCCTGGGCAACACAGTGAGCCCCCCATCTCTATGTTAAAAAACTACAACATAAAAATAAAAATTAAAAAGCACAGAAGGAAAAACAATGTTCGGTAATTGGAGTTGAGCCTAGGAGTGACTGTGATATCTGAATAATGTTAAGCAGGTCCAAACAAATAAGATCTCCATTGGAAAGTTTCCTCATTCATTTGGAAAGCCATTCTGAAGGGCACTGTGGGCCCTTGGGGGTCACACACTGTTTTTATGCCCAAGGAATCTTCATTTTGCTAAGAGACTAGCATGGGCTAGGCACACTGGCTCACGCCTGTAATCCTAGCACTTTGGAAGGCCGAGGTGAACAGATCATTTGAAGTCAAGAGTTTGAGACTAGCCTAGCCAACATGGTAGAAACTTATCTCTACAGAAATATAAAAATTAACCAGGCATGGTGGCGTGTACCTGTAATTCTAGCTGCTCGGGAGGCTGAGGCAAGAGAATCGCTTGAACCCAGGAGGTGGAGGTTGCAGTGAACTGAGATTGCACCGCTGCATTCCAGCCTGGGCGACAAAGTGAGCCTCCGAGGGAAACAAGAGAGAGGGAGAGATTAGCATATGGATAGAAAATGACAGACAACTGGGCTCACACCTGTAATCCCAGCACTTTGGGAGGCCAAGGCAGGCAGATCACCTGAGGTCGGGAGTTCAAGACCAGCCTGACCCACATGGAGAAACCCCATCTCTACTAAAAGTACAAAATTAGCTGGACGTGGTGGCGCATGCCTGTAGTCCCAGCTACTGGGGAGGCTGAGGCAGGAGAATTGCTTGAACCCGGGAGGCAGAGGTTGCGGTGAGCTGAGATTGCATTATTGTACTCCAGCCTGTGGCAAGAGGGAAACTCCGTCTTGAAGAAAAAGAAAATGCCAGACAAAGCACAGAGGGTCACTGTAGAGGCTCAGCCATGTAGAGGGAGACGGAATGAGACCACTGTTTTCCAGAGCCCACGTGGGCTCCTCCATCTGCCAGAGGGGACCTCCCTTGGGTCAGAAGGGCCTGATGCCCAAGGGGCCATCACCTGCCCCACTGCCCACTGGGGATCTGGGCTCTGCACCTCTGGCTTCATTCCAGGTCCCCGGAGGCCTCTCTGCCTGGTGACCTGCAGCCCCAAGATTAACCTCTTTCCACTCCGCCATCCGTCGGGCCTGAGCCTCCTCTCAGAAGCTCCCGCACTTTCCCCAATCTTCCTCTTGGGCCACGTCATCTGTAACTGCTGCCTCACCGTCCTGCTCAAGGCCCTCTCTCCACCAGGAGCCGCAGCCCTCGGTCACTGTGATCTGGGCTCTCACGGCTTACAGAAGGGGTGAGGGGTAGGCTGTGGCTGGCGGCTGACATGAGAAAGGCAGAAGAGAGGAGGCATTGGTCCCCAAAGCCACGCCACAGCGAGGCTCAGCTGAGATGCCCCTACCCAGGCAAGGGGTGGGAGTGGACGAGGCGGCAGTCGGCTACCCATGCCACAAGTGTGGAGGCCAGCAGCCGGGCTCAGAGTCCTGTGTCCTTCAAATGCCACGTGGGAACCGACAGCTCCACCCAAGGAGGGGCTGAAGAAGACACCCCAGTGGATGGCTTGAGACCACACATGGAGAACCCCTCCTCCCAGGGTGACTGGTCGCCCGCCAGAGGCTCACCAAATCGGGTCCTTGCCTGAGTGCCCAGGAGGTCTCTGGAGGAATGAGAAGAGACAGCGCTACAGAGGAAGGGATTTGCAAATGCTGGTTCATCTTGGGCCACGGCAGCACCGCTTGGCTCCATGCCAACACGACCACCAGGTCCCACCTGCTGTCCAGGGTCTGCCTGTGCTCCCCAGCCCCCGCCGAGAGCTCACTCCCTTTGCCTTTCACTGTGCCAAGCTTGGGGGCCCAGGCGAAAGTGGGTGCAGGCTCCTCAGAGGATGTGGAGAGTGAGAGATGCTTATGGCATCTAGACCCCCACCCCGAACTTGAATGGGCTGGGGGGGCATCCATAATGGCTGGGCCAGGACAGAGCTGGGAAGGACACAGAATCAGGACCTCCAGGCCAGCAGGGAGGGAAGGATATTTTCTCTTTCCCCGAATTTTAGAACCAGAGGCAAAGTCGGCTTTAAAAAAAAAAAAAAAATGGGGAAAGCCCCTGAGAAAGGTAGCAAAGCGGTGGAGGCTGCTTGACTGCTGTGATCTGTGGGAGGAGGGCCCCAGCCCGGGGCAGCTCGTGTGCAGTCACACTCGGGGCTTCTCCGCACACCGGCCAGCTTCACAGCCATGGGACCCACTTGCCCTCTGCCCAGGGCTGAGCTGGAGGAGCAAGGGCAGAGCGGCTGCTTACTCACCTGTGTCCTGGTCCCACTCATGGCTCCTCCCACTCATACCCCACTACCCCACGCCTCCCACCTCACCCTCAGCTGCTCCCCTGTAAGGCTTTGGGTGGGTGTCCCAGCTCCCCTGGGTGGGGGTGGGGCCGGTTCCTGTCAATGTGGCCGCCCTCTGCTGCTTAGAGGCCGGAGCTGTGTGCCCGTAACCAGGCTGGGATGACTCAGTCACCTGTACCCAAGAGCAGCAGAGGGCACAGGGCGAGTCCCTGCCCACCGAGGAGGAAAGAGCCGTGCCTTTCGGACTAGAGGGTGGGTTCAGACCTCATAAGGATCAGCGGATTCCTGGATGGTCTCACCTGGGTTCAGGGTGAGGTCATCCCCTCAGAAGTCTAGCACAGGCTTGCTTTCTGCAAGAAGGCTTGGGACCAAAGCAGACGGCAGCAGAACTGGGAAGCTGGGCTGCTGAGCATGTCGAGGTCCCCAGGCTTGGATGGAGGAGCCCCCCACATGCCCCTGTGGAGCCAGAGTCAGCTGCCCTGTGTTGCCCCCCCCCGGGGTCCAGATGCCAGCCAGACCAGGAGTTCTGGACATCTGTCATCCACCCTCCTGACTCTCCAGCTGTGCCCACCACGGATGCCTCCATGCCAAAGTCCAGCCCCCACTGATGGGGGTGGCAGCCCTGTGTTGCCCCCCCGGGGGCCAGATGCCAGCCAGACCAGGAGCTCTGGACATCTGTCATCCACCCTCCTGGCTCTGCCAGCTGTGCCCACCACGGATGCCTCCATGCCAAAGTCCAGCCCCCACTGATGGGGGTGGCTCATGTCAGGGAACCCTAAGGAGCAGCCACCCAGCTTCTCCAAGCCTGGGGGCTCCTGCTCTCCAAGAACCATGGCTGCTTTCCACCTCTTGGGGTCCCAAGAGAGATGGGGGACCACCCGCAGCCTCACGCCTTGAGAACACACTCGTCAGAATTGGGTCAGCATACCACATGGCCAGTCTGCTGAGATGGGGCCTGTAGCGCATGCCCAGGTGAGTGCCAGGACGGCAGTTCCCAGGCTGTGAGATATGTGCCGCTTCCTCACTTCTCAATGCAGGGGACAGAGCTGCATCAGGGACATGGACACAGGCGCCCCGCAGTCCTGCAGCCCTCTGGACCCCACTCCCCACCTGCCTCACTGCCGGAGCTAGGGGCTGTCACCAGGGAGGAAGCTTCGGTATGGGGGAGGTTATGTCCTCTACCTCCCTGAGCAGCCCAGGAAGTGGCGACTTCCTCTCTGGTCACCTAGGGGCACCTGCTGCCCTGGAGCCTGGTCAGAGGCCTCCTGACCACATGCAGAAATGCAGAGGAGTGGCCTGTCCTTCCAGAAAGGATAACCAAGGTGGCCATGCAGGGATTAGCGACAGACGGACAGCCACTCAGACAGGACCGGAGGGACCAAGCTCTGGCCATATAGCTGTAGTGTGACCTTGGCAATGCTCTGCTCCTCTGGGCTCCATTTCCTCTGCCATGGGATGAGGCCTCGGGCACTGTGACCCAGGCTCCCTGCTCAGCATCCTGACTCAGCACTCCTTGGTTGCCCGAGACAGATGCCTGCCGGAAAGTGGCTTCAGCAGCCAGGTGCTTTCCTGGCTGGAGATGCGTGGGAATGGCTCTCTGGGGGCTCTCTGGGACCTCTCGTCTTGGCTTTTCTCCTCTTGCTCCCAGGCTGGCTGCCTCTGCTCTGCAGGCCACATGGGAGACCACGCTGCCAGCCTTCCATTTGTACGACTGCAGTGTAGGCCTCTAAAGGACCCAGCCTTTTCTACCACTGCTCTGGAAAGGATCCGGATGGCTGGAGCCAAGACCCTCCTACCTTTCACTCGACTGAATTCCTGTCCCAGAAGCCAGTTGGCCTCTGAGGAAGGGTCTCCATGTGTGGCTTCCAACTGTCCCCTGGGAGTGTCAGCAAGCCCAGAGCCAAGGATTCAAGCGCAAAGGGTGTATCTGGGAGATGATCTCACAAAACCCATAATGGGCAGCATGGCATCAAGGCGGGAAGGTGAAGGAAGCCAGTAACAGATACATTGTCAGCCTGCTGTTCCTGTGGGCAGCTGAGCTCCAGGAGCTGGCGGAAGTAGGGACAGTGAGAGCCCCTCCAGGGCACCCCGTGGGAGCCGGGGCATGTACCCATCTGTGCCTGTTCACAGAGGGCCTATCCTGCACCCTGGTGCTTCTGTGCCATCCACCGCCTTGCCAGTGGGCCAAACGGGAAAACAGCCTTCGAGGCTGGCCCCTGCGGTCTGGCTGTATTCATGGGACTGGCCTGTAGAGCACCTCCGGCCTGGGCCCCCGTCGTGGTGAGCTAATGGCCACCCGGACAGTCACCTGTGCATCCACCTCGCCAGTGGATGAAGCACCTCTTGCACACCCGGAGTTCCTGCCCTGTGGATGCAGCCGGGACCGAGCCAGGCTGAAGGCCAGCCTTGCTGTGAGCTCGTGGCTAGTCCACTTGAGGAGCATGCAAGAGGAGCTTCCCACGGGCCACACTGCCCTGCCTTGGGGGGCACCCCTGTCTTCTTCCTGGGAGCTGGGGGCTGGGGAGGCTTTTATTTCCTGAGACCCAAGTCTTCGGGAGCCCATTTCCCCACCTGCGTTTGAGCCCAGATGGGGACTGGTCATAAAGGACTGACTCAGCCACCCCCTGCCTTGGGAGATGCTTCTGGAGGTGACCCTCAAAGGTTCTGAGTGCTGGCAGTAGCTGGAATAAGGAGGAGCCTAGAGGGGACGGGGTGGGGGGGGGAGATGCAGAGGGGCAGCACCTGCGGATAGCTGGACCCTCGGGCCAGGCTGACATCTGTCTCCACTTCATCGTCAGCGCTTGCGAGCCAGCATGGCCCTTGGGCTCCCAGAACTGCCTTGAGTTGTCAGTGGGGCTGAGAGACCTGGGCTGTGGGAGCGGAGAATGGAGCAGGCCAGGAGGTCTTGCCCTGGGGAGGCAGCCTCCCTGGCATGGTTTGGGCAAAGGCCAGGAGGTGGGGCCTCTGTCTCAGGTGCTCTTGTGCAGTGTTTCATGGAAACCATCCACCCAGATTCTGCCAAGGATCCCAGCCCAGGGATGGGAGAGGCCCAGAGCGGTGGGGAGAATCTGGCCTTGACACCCTCCACTCCCTTTGGTGGAAGGCATGGGCAGCCCTGCACGCGGGAGGCAGCCTCCACAGCCGTCCTCTCCCTGCAGCAGACAGATGAGGCGGCACAGACGGACAGCCAGCCGCTCCAGCCCTCCGACCCTGCAGAGAAGCGGCAGCCCAAGCGGCTACACGTCTCCAACATCCCCTTCCGGTTCAGGGACCCCGACTTGCGGCAAATGTTCGGGGTGAGTGTGTGCGGCCCCGCCCGCGCTGCCCTCCACACCCGCCCCAGCTCCAGGGTGGTGCCCACGGGCCCTGCCTTACTGCCCACGCATGCTCCCAGGGCTTCCTGCCTCCCACAGTGCAGGGAGCCTCCCAGGCCCCAGGATTCCTTCCTCCCGAGCCCAGCCCTGCCCTGACCTGAACCTGCCGGGAGGGTGGCAGGGCAGAGGAAGGCCTCAAGCTGAGGGACTGGGGGATCTGTTGTTGCTGCCCCTCAAACCCCACCCCCCTGCGCCCAGCTGGAAATCCACCCATGGCCCCCACACCACCTGACCTCAGGGGTTTCATAGAGTACCTTGGGGCCTGGCAGCCATTTTGGTTATGACTGCCCCATTCCAATATTCTGGCTCCTCATCAGAGGGTATCTGGAGGGGCAGCTCAGCCTCCCACAGAGCATCGGCCCCAGCTCTGGCCTGTCCTGTGTGCCTGGAGGCCAGGCATCAACCTCTCTGGGCCTGCGTCCCCTGGGTTTCCAGGTGGGAGCTTGGGAAGGACGTACAGTGCATGGGAAGGGAGGCCTGTCCTGGACTCCAGGTTTTCCACTGCAGGCCTCAGCCCCGGCCGGGTCAGTGTGAGAATGTGCAGGCCTTCCCCTGGGTCCTGGGTCACTTTGTTATTGGACTTGAATGTGCCCGGCCAGTGCTGGGGCTGCTGAGGGGTGGATGAGGAGCAGCAGCCAGGCAGCTCATCCTGGCTCCCAGGCCTGCCCCAGCCACAGAGGACCACACGGCCTGGCCGTGTTTCCTCCCTCCCTCCAAACTCCTCCTCCCCCTGCCTGCCGTGCGCCCACCCACCTCTGCTGCACAGGTAGGCAGCCTCTGGTTCCTGAATCCCAGCCTCTCTCCTCATGCCACCCTGACCCAACTGGGGTTTGCCAGGCAGACTGGAGGCGCCTCAGGCAGCTCCAGGGTGGAGAAGTCCCCCTCCACCTGCCCCCTGATGTGACCCCCAGAAGTCCACCTCCCATCTCAGGAGCCAGGCCTGGTTGGATTTAAGGCTTAGACTCATTGCAGGGCTGGCATGACCTAGAATTATCAGATGGCAAGGACTCTGTCCCTTCTCGATCCTGGGTCCTGGGCAGACTGCCACATTTCTCTGGGCCTGGGGCTGCCCCTTAAGAGCAGCTGACATTTTGGGGCTCTGGCTGGATGCCCTCGGTGGGTGGCATTTTGGGCCCTGTCTGGATGCCCCCTGCCAGGGGCCTGTTTACATACACTCACTCAGTCCCTGCAGGACAGGGCACCATCCCCCGTCAGCTCCCTGGGTCCCTGCAGGACAGGGGTTACTATTCCCCTCTTTTCAGCACCTGGCAGATTTGGGCCTAGGTCCCTGCACCACGGGGGTTGCTACCCGCTCATTTCAGCACCTGGCAGTTGGGCCTGGGTCCCCGCAGGACGGGGTTGCTGCCCCCTCTTTTCAGCACCTGGCAGAGTTGGAATTTCATCGCTGTCTGGCCTTACTGGGCCTTGCTGCCCACCATGCCCCACACCTCCAGGGCTCTGTGGAGGTGGCTGAGAAACCCCCATCAGTTGCCTGCACTGCAGGCTTCAGGACAGGCCCTAGGGGCCTCAGAGCTATTGTTCCGGCCAGCCGTTCACAGGCTCGTGGTCTCAGAACCCGTGAGAGAGACAGGGCTGTCCCATGGGGACTGTGGCCAACAACGGGCGGGAAGAAGGCAGCAGAACATCATGGCCCTGCTGGCCCTCACGTCCTGCACAGGAAGGCCTGGGTCCAGGTCACTGCTGCTCAGCACCCCACACCAGCACAGCCCCACAACAGGCTGTGCAGGGTCCCAGGGGCCTGAGCAGGCTTTCCCTCCACTTCCCTCTTCGTCCCATGCCCTCTACCCCATTTTGACCCTGTCCAACCTCCTCCCCATCTCAGGGAGGCCTGAGGGTCCCATTTCCCAACCAGGGGTCCTACTCCCCAGTGGCCTCAACCTCCAATTCCTGACCCCGGCACTTCCCCTTCTCTGTGGCACTTTTTCCCTTCCGGGGACTCATGTCCCTCCCTATCCCCTTCAGATTCCTTTGGAGAAGGGTCTCTCAGCAGACCTTTAGTGTGAGGTGGGGGTGGTGGTAATGCCTTGGGTACCCTATCCCCACTGTAGCCCTCTCCAAGTGGCCGAGTCCCAGGAGGGCGAGGAGGGGGTCACTGGTGATATGCCCATTCCCATCCCCAGTTGGCAGCTGGAGGCAGTGTCCCAGCAGGAAAAACTCCCCAAGATGGAAGGGAGACATGGGCCTCCAGGAGAGGCTGGGAGAGCCGTCCCTGCCCCCACGCCACACCAAGGACCCTCTTGGTGACGCCTTGGGCCCCCATCCCCACCATTATCCCGTCCAAGTGGCCAAGTCCCAGCTGCTCCATGGCCAGAGGTGGAAGGGGATCCCGGGGCTCCTCTCCCAAGCTGGGAGCCTAGGGCCGAGCACAAGCCAGGCCTGGTCTTAACCTTCCTTTCCCGTCTGCCCTGCTCCCCCTCTCTCTGTCTCTGCAGCAATTCGGAAGAATCTTAGACGTGGAGATCATCTTTAACGAGCGGGGCTCCAAGGTGGGTGCCGCACGGAGCTGCCGCCTTACCGCGCCGGCTGTAGGTCCCGCCAGGCTAACGTGTGAAATGTGCGTTTCCTTCCTGGAGAGCTTCACGCCCGAGGACCCCTGAGCGACACGGGTGCTTGTATTCCCCGCTCTTCCACCCCGCCCCGCCCCCACCCCAGCTGTCTGTGTTGTTGCTGCCGCTGCTTTTTCTTTCTGAGCCACCAGGACCTCTTGCCTGCACCCCAGAGCCCTGGGCCCCTGCGCCCGGGCCCCACCCCCACTAACTGCTCACCCTAGGGGACCACTGGCCTTGAGGCTTGAGGGAGGGGCTGCAGAGAGGGCCTGCTGGGGAGGGTGGCCAGCGGAGGCAAGCCCTGCTCCCCTTCCGGGAAGGCATGACCCTCCACCCTGGGCTCTGAGGGTGGAGGTGGGTGGGCTGCCCCTGCAAGTCCTGAAGCCCAGCCTGGGCCCCCCACCCCAAGGTGGGGTTCAGTGGGCAGGCCTGGTCCGTGGTCAGGTAGCGTCTCTTATGTGGCTTTGGCCTGGCCCTTTGGAAATGCCAGGCAGTCCGCTCAGGCTGGGCTCAGGCCAGGCCAGGCCAGCAGCTGCCCTCCCAGGGCCCATACCCCTCCTGGCATCCTGCCGGTGGCCCCACAACAAACCTCTGGGCTGCCTGCGTCTCTTGCCTCAACTCACCTGACTCAACCCCCTCTCTCTCTCTCCCCCTTCCCCTGGTCCCCACCCACTCCTCCTCTTCCGCCTCTTCCTCCTCTTCCTCGCCCTATGTCCTTCTCTCCGTGTCTGTCCTTCCCTCTCCTCTGCTCACAGGGTTTTGGGTTTGTAACTTTTGAAACTAGCTCAGATGCTGACCGAGCCCGGGAGAAGCTGAATGGGACGATCGTAGAGGGACGGAAAATTGAGGTGCTCAGATAAGTGTGCTGCGGCAGGGATGCCCGAGATCGCCTACCTTCCCCGCCTCCCCCAGGCGACCACCCCGCCACTGCCGCACCCTTCAGAGAGCCTGGCCAGGGTCCCCTGGGGTGGGAGGAGGGGCGCACTAAGGCCAAGGTCACTGCCTGCTGAGCCCTGTCACTTGTCACCCCTTCAGGCTCACCGAGGTCCCCTTTTCCCTGCCTCTTCCTTCCTTTTCCTGGGAGATGCCCTATCCCCAACCAGACACTGGAGGAGCCCCAGAAATCCTGTATTTGGGGCTCAGCAGCTTCAAGGACCATGTCCAGCCCACCCTGCCAAGGAGCCATTAATCCCCAGACCCTGCTCACCATGGAGCGGCGGCTCTCCCCAGCCCATCCCCACATGGCCCGGCCCAGGCCCTGCAGTTTGCCCCACCTGGGCCCCACTCCACCCCTTGTTTGTGTAGAAGCAGAGTTAGCATTGGCAATGGCCAGGGCAGAGGAAGGTACCCGGCCCTGAAGAGAAGCAGGGAGAGGGGGCGCTGGGTCCCTCCTTGACACCCACCCTGCTCTGTCCTGTCCTTCCCCGCTCCCCGGAGGCCCAGAGTGCTAGTGGCTGTGTTTCCTTGCTGCAGCCTGGGTGTCCGGAGCTGGGTCCCCCAGTAGGCAGAGCAGCCAGAGGGTGGCTGGAGGAGGGCCGGGGCCAGCCACCAAGGCAGAGTCCTCGGGCAGGCGGTGAAGGCCTGAGAGGAGGTTTCCAGACTTCAGACAGCACTGTCTCAGCCAGGCTGCAGCCCCATGCCCTCGGGGCTCACACTGAGGATGTGGGGGAGGCAGAACAGCCCAGACCCCTTCCTGGGGCCCATCACCTCTGCTATTCTCGACTCCCTTCCACACGTGCCTCGTCTTCTCCATCCCAGGCTGCCCCTGGACAGCCTCACCTGGGCTTATGTGTGGAAAATAGGTGGCTTGTGTGCCTAGAGCCCCCTCCCTGGCAGCCTCGTCCTCCTGGGGCACACAGGCCCCATGGCAGAGCTCTGTGCTCTGCAGCATTGAGGACTTCGGCCTCGGGGGAGGGTGCATTATCTGGGAGGGGCATGTAGCCATCTTGGTTCCCGTGCCTAGGTGAGGCTTGGCATCCTCAGGGAGCAGAGGGCATCCTGGAGGCCAGCCTCTTAGCTGGTTCTGGTCAGAGAGCACTTTGTGGAGAGTCCACCAGGGAGCTTCTCCTGCCGTCCCGGGGTGCCTAGGAGCCTGGGACTCAGTTTATGGAAATAGCCATGTGAAGAACACAGGCCAGCAGGCCTGGGTTGGGTGTCCTGGGCCAGGCGGGGCTTTAGCCCATGCTGGGAGCAGTGGGGACCAAGGCTCTGGATTCCAGGCAGCAGGAGGCTAATCCTCCCTCTCCCTCTCTCTTCCCTCTCTGGACAGGTCAATAATGCCACGGCCCGAGTTATGACCAATAAGAAGACGGGGAACCCCTACACCAATGGTAAGGGGCAGAAGGCTGCCGGGATCATGGGCAGGACAGAGGCCTGGGGGAGCTGAGGCTACAGTGGGTTGACCTTCCTGGATTCTAGGCAGCTGCCACCCCCAGTGTCCAAGCTCCCGGGCTGCTGCTCTGCTCCCTGTCAGAAGCAGGTGGGGCAGAGGAGGCAAGAGGGAGAGCTGGCGACCACTCACCCCGCTCCTGGCCCCATACAATCAGCCATACCTGGAGTCTTGCTTTCCCAGGCGTGTGTGGCCCCCAGAGGCCTCACATGCAGGCATCTGATACAGTGGGACAGCAGTGCCTTCCTGGCTTAGGACTTCCTTCCTCCCAGGACCTTGAGTTTGAAGGCTCCTGTGCTGAGACCTGCTTCACCGATTCGCAGTTGTAGACAGGCTCAGGGAGGGCAGCGGGGGCACGGGAGGCCTTGGATGTGCTTCTAGACCCGAGTTCCAGTTTCTTCATTGCAAAGCAGGAACAGTGACAACACCCCCCAGAGCTGTTCAATGACAAATGACATCTCTAAGCGCCATGAGCGAGGGCCCGGTGGGGAGGTGCTCAGATTGCGTGGGATGTGATTACAGGAACTGCCTTCCTGGGGCTTTGCGAGGTGGGTGGGGGCACTGAGACCCCAGGCTGAACCCTGCTGTCCACAGCATGCATGGGTAAACTGAGGAATCCGGCGTGTGCACACCACACTGCAAATGGAGGTGGCCAGTCTTCCTTGGAGAGGGATCTGCCGATGCTAAGTGCTGGCTCTGGAGAGGTAGAGGGCCCACTGGTGGCTGCTGCGAGTTTTCACTCCCATCAGGCGAGGGGCCTGCTTTGTGAGCAGGCATGCGCTGGGGCCTCTTCTCATTCTTGACAGTGAGCAGCTTCTCACTCAGACCCCTTAAAAGCCTCAGCACTGCTCCTAGACAGGATGGATCTCCCTGCTGGCCTGGACTCTCAGACTGCTCACCCCGGCCTCTCATGGCCCCATGTGGTAGGCCACACGTGGTTCCTAGCACAGGTGGGGACCAGCACAGAAGCCTGGACAGGACTGCCCGATGCACCACCTCTCTCCCCAGCTCTTCTCCTGGTGTCTGGTGCTGGCGTGGGGCCGGGACTCTGGCCTGGCCCAAGTTAGACTTGATTCTCTCAGCCTCATACCCTGCTTTTCTGAAGACTTACTCATCTCAAGTGCTTTTTAAAAATTTGGGAATGTGGGCCAGGCGCCGTGGCTCATGCCTGTAATCCCAGCACTTTGGGAGGCCAAGACAAATGGATCACCTGAGGTCAGGAATTTGAGACCAGCCTGACCAACATCGTGAAACCCCGTCTCTACTAAAAATGCAAAAGGTAGCCGGGCATGGTGGCGCATGCCCATAATCCCAGCTACTCAGGAGGCAGAGACAGGAGGATTGCTTGAATTCGGGAGGCGGAGGTTGCAATGAGCTGAGATCGTGCCATTGTACTCCAGCTTGGGCAACAGAGCGAGACTCCATCTCAAAAAAAAAAACAAGAGTGCTACCGCTTTGCAAGCATCCCGAGTGCTTCCTGGGTGTGACTCTTCTGTGATCTGGCACTTGGCACAGGAAGCAAAAGCAGTAGATGTTTTTACTGGGTATAGGTGATCAACCAGCTGCCCACTCTGCACCCAAGAGCCACACCTACTGCTATCTGGGCAGAAATGAGAATTCAGGGAAACACGGAATTCAGAACGGACCCATTCCTGAATGGCCTCGGGCTTTGAGACTCATGAGGGGCATGGAACCAATGCCAGTGGGACATCAGGGAATGGAGGGAGGTGGCAACCTCTGCCCACCCATGGGCTCTGGTGGCCTGAGTGCAGTGTGACTTGGCTTCAGCACTCCCCAGTACTCAAGCTCATTAGCTGGGGGCAGAGGTTTCCACTGTAGAAAACAAACTTACCAGGTTTGCCCAGGTGTTAACTATGTATGTTAGAAATGGAGGCCATCCAGGCAAGTCTCAGGCTGCCTCTGCCATCTGGGGTCCAGACACTGAAATGGAGCCAGCAGAGACAGGTGAAGGCCCCCAGAGAGCTAGAATTGACAGGTGGGGGCACCCAGGAAGCCAGAAGGAACAGGTCAAGGTGCCTAGGGCCATGTGAGGCAAACATACAGCCTCTAAGTGTCACTCACCCAGAGTGGACCCAGAGGAGCCACTGGATGGAGCCTGGGGGAGCCTGGGCTTGGGGTTCAGGGTCTCCAGGACTCTGTTCCATCCTGGACCTTCTAGTAGGAAGAGTCAGCTCTTGGGGCTGGAGGTTTTCCCAGAAAACAAAACATTTCTTTCAGCCTGATGTCGTGGCTCACACCTGTAATCCCAGCACTTGGGTGGTTAAGGTGGCAGGATCCCTTGAGCCTAGGACTTCAAGACCAGCCTGAGCAACACAGGGAGACCCTGTCTCTACAAATAAATGTTTTAAATTAGCTGGGGGTGTGGTGGCAGCCACCTGTGGCCCCAGCTACTCGAGAGGCTGAGATAAGAGGATCGCTTGCACCCAGGAGGTCAAGGCTGCAGTGAGCAGTGATTGTCCACTGCCCTCCAGCCTGGGCAACAAAGCAAGACCCTGTCCCCACCTCGGCCCCAGGGAAAAAAAAATGTTTCTTCCCTCCGGATGATTCCAAAGTCCCAGCAATGAGGTCCAGACACAAGGTCATGTGCTGGTGGCCGGGGATGCAGGGTGGGGTGAAGAGGTGATCTGAGGGAGGAACAGACCCTGCCACTCTGTCCTCACTGTCTCCAGTCTGCCTGTCCTGTAATGGGGTTGGTAGAATCTGGGTCAGGGGCTCACACGTGACCTGGGGCCATTGCCACCCTCTCCAGATATATCTCCCCTGCTGGCCAGTAGGCTCTGGTCCCTGCTCTTCCTCCCCAGCCAGTGCAAACGGACAAGGAGCCGGGCCCACAGGGCACACTGCAAAGATAAGACCTGGGTCCACTGAGGAGGGGTGAGGGGATGGGCCTTGAAAAGGAGCCCTCCTGCTTAGCTGTCAGAATGCCTAGAGCCAGAACCCGCTCCAAGGCAGCTGGTTTCCCCCACAGAGGCCACCAGGTGGAGCAGGTCTTTGCCCTGCTCCTGGGTCCACCCGTGGGAGAGGAAGACCAGCCCAACTGCAGGAAGGGAGAGGCTGGGGTGTAGATTACAGCCTGGGACCCAGTGCATGGCCAGGAACATGGGTCTGGCTGGGGGCTGCAGGCTGGGATCCCTGGCTCTGCCACTCCCCAGCTGGTGCCTCTCCAGGCCTCTGTTTCTTCATCTGCAAAATGGGGAGGGCGCAATGGCTTATTGGGCAGTGAGGACCCAGTGTGTTTCAGACAGTCTGTGGCTCACACAGAGCGTTGGGGAAAAGCGGCCATCCTCTTATCCTCAGTGCAAACGGCCTTTCCTCCTCCACCTGCACCCCATGCCAGCCTCCCAGAAGCCCCTCTGAGGAAAGATGAGGATGGGAGGAAAGTGATAGCTGGACCCAGCACTGGCAAGAGGGAGTGGGAGAGGACTTTGGCAGGCAGTGGGGAGAGGCTATGGGCAGAGGCCAAGGGCCTTTCCTGCAGCCTCTGGCCACTGGAGCTTGGATGGTGGGGTGGTGCTGAGTCTGACTTCAGAAACCCTCATCCCACCTATGGCCGCAGGCAGGTAGATTACAAGTTCCACTTCCCTTCCCCAGTTCTCTTCTGGGAGGTGGGTACCCCAGGCTTCTGGGGATGATGCCAAGGGCTGAGGGTAGCTCAGGGGCAGGCTGGGGAGGATCACAATTTGGAAAGAATCCTAACAGCCTCAGGCGGAAGGGTCAGGAACCAGCAGGCCCTGGTGTTTTGAACCCAGCACTTGTGGAGTCGGAGTGGGGAGAGGGCCTGGCACAGGGAGTGTTCCCAAGGGCTCCACTGGTATCGCTGGGGTGCCTAGGCGAAAAGGGTCGGAAGGCAGTGACTAGTCTCTGCTTCTGTTTTAGGCTGGAAGCTAAATCCAGTGGTCGGCGCCGTCTATGGGCCTGAATTCTATGCAGGTAAAGGCTGGGGCGGGGCCTGAATGGGATGAGACCAGCCAATCGGCCCCGCGGCGCTCCGGGGGCCCGAGGGGCGGGGCAGGGTGGGCCCCGCGCCGTGCCTCTCACACATGTCTCGGCCCCCTTTCCTGCAGTGACGGGGTTCCCCTACCCCACCACCGGCACAGCCGTTGCCTACCGGGGCGCACATCTTCGGGGCCGGGGCCGGGCCGTATATAATACGTTTCGGGCTGCGCCGCCCCCGCCCCCCATCCCCACTTACGGAGCGTGAGTACCTGGGCCGGGAGGCCTGGAGGGCGGGGAGGAGGGAGCCGGAGGGGGAGCTGGGGAGGCCCTGCACAGTGCGAGGGGCTAGGCAGCCTTTCCAGACCTGGGGGAGGGGGTCGTGGGAGCCCCCAGAACGCAGCCCTGCAACTGCCTCCGTTACCGCCACCCCTATCCCCATCACGGCAGGCATTGCCGAGGTCCCTGGCATTTACGGGGACTTTCAGGGCCCCTGAACCTTATCCGGATGCTTTAATGGGGGCGTGGTCCACCCTTGAGTTGAGCGAGGGACTTCTCTGAGCCCTCTCAGTCCTATTCCCTGGGATCTGGTGCCCTCCACCACTGAAAGGGAGGGCACAGCTGCCTGGGGTCGGGTGGGCCATGGGCCCCGGGGTTTGTGGGAGAAAGGAGCTGATCAGCAAGGGTGTTACTCTATTGTTATACCAAAACAGGGCACTGGAGCAAACGCTTGTTAAAATGCCAGTCCCGTGGGCGGGGCTGGCACCGTGCCCCCTCCCTCCTCAGCAGACACCGGAGCCGGCCTACCCCACCTCTCCAGCGTTCCCACCACTTTCTTGTCCGTTTGCTTCCAGGGTCGTGTATCAGGATGGATTTTATGGTGCTGAGATTTATGTAAGTGCAGCCCGGAGGGGAGGGGCGGGTGGGATCAGGCCTTCTGTTTGTCTCAGTGAGAAGTCAGCATCTCCCCACTCCTCCCATCCCACCCCACCCTTGAAGCCGCAAGGGGGAGGGCGCCATGTCTGCCCAGAGCATGACATCCCTGGGAGTCCCAGCACAGCACAGTCTAGTGACCTGTGTCCATCAATGGAGCAGTTAATGGGTCACCCAGCAGCCCTGTAAGCTGAAGGCATCTTCTTCTTGGCAAGGGTTCATATACTGGGGGTAGTGGAACTCTGCCACGTCCCTAACCATGCTGTGGTCAGGGAGTGAGCCCCCTAACGTGCCCATGTCCAGGACGGGCTTGGAGAGGGGCCGGGAGACAGGGCCCCTGCGTGCCTGTGCTGTGGTCTTACCCACCTTGATGGAAGCCTGTTAGCCTCTCTCCCCCTTCATGGGGCAGCACCTGCTGCTGCTTCTGGCTCAGACTCATCGATGGCCCCACCCCTTGTACCCAGCCTCCCTTCAGTCCTGGGCAGTTGCCCACAATTCAGTTACCTGCGCATCTGATGCGGGACATCATCTGAGCTCATGTCCTCCTTTGCCCTTTGCCCTTGACCCTTCCTGGTGTCCAGGACACCATCGGGGGGGCACTGTGGGTTCTCCCAGCCCCTCAGCATCCAAGTCAGGCCTCACTGGCCTGGTGGCAGGTCTGTGAGCACCTCTTCTGTGCCAAGGCCTAGCACCCAGCCAGATGCGTTATCGGTACCTGCTAGTGTGCTGGCATGCACAGATGGATGTGTGAATGAATGAGTGAATGAATGGAGTGGAAGGCAGACGTGCCTCACCCCAAACTGTACCAGCTGGCCATCTGCAGTCCTCAGATCTGCATTAGGGAGCTAGGGGCCCAGGCCAAGCACCACCTACCCCTTCCCTGGCCGAGACTGGGAGGACTACATCCCTCCCGGGCCCCACCTGCACAGGGTCTGTCTCTCCCCACTCACCCCTTCCCTGGGGAGCCCCATTAAGCCACTCTGCTGTCTCTCCTCCCACTTACCCTGCAGGGAGGCTATGCAGCCTACAGATACGCTCAGCCCGCTGCAGCAGCAGCAGCCTACAGCGACAGGTAAGGCCAGGGGCCACAGCAGGATGGGCAAAAGATGGGCAGGGATCCCTTGGGGGGCTGGGCCCAGACAGGCAGGAGGCGTAACCCACCTTTCCAGGGCTGGTGGGAGCAGGGTCAGGACTGGAGCAGGGCTGAGTGTGGCCCTTGAGCCAGTGAGCTCCTGACTTCAGTCACCTCCTGCTTGCCGCGTGGGGAGACTGTGGAAAGTCCAGATAGCAGACAGCATCTCTGACTCCCAGCCCCCTGCCCCCGCGCCCACCGTGGCTGTCTCGGGGGCAGATGCTTCAGTGCTTCCTCCCTGGGCAGCCTAGCCTAGTGCCTTTCCCCCTGGGCATCTGGCCTGTTGGCCTCTGACCACCACCACTCTGGCCTGGGGACTGCTTGCAACCCCTCCCTCCCGGAAGCCCCTGGCTCCATCTGCCTGTCAAGTCTATGTGTGCACAGGGCGCCATGGCCCAGCTCTGCCCTCTAAGGAGCTAAGTTCCCTGCACAGACAAACTGGTGAAAGGAAAGTTGTGAGGGGCGCAGTGTCACGTTCTTGAGGGCAGTGTCCCTGGTCCCTCCCACTGGCCCTCCCTCTCTTCTCTTGAAACCCTCCCCAGCATTTACCCCATTCTTTTTGGGGTGGAAGTTTGCTTTCCCTGCAGGCAAGCTCTGTGAGGACGCTTTTCCCCCCAACGTAGCACTGAGTAGAACACACTCCCCCACCCCCTGCCGTCAGGGTCAGCACTCAGTGGGCATATTGAGAGTGTAATCTATTGTGTTCCAGAAGCTTCCTTCTCAACAAGAAAGAGGAGTAGGCCTTGAAGGAGGGAGGGTACCTTGCAGATGGGACCTGGCTGGAGGGTGCCCCTGCAGTGTCTGGAAGGAGGTGGGAGGCTGTTGCCGCCCCTCACCATGCCCCACCCTCCTCCCACACCCTCTCCATGCTCTTCTCCAGTTACGGCAGAGTCTATGCAGCTGCTGACCCGTACCATCACACCATTGGGCCCGCGGCGACCTACAGCATTGGAACCATGGTAAGGAGCCCGGGCCCACCAGCCCTGGGTGCCAGTCCTAACAGCGGGGCACAGCACTGCAGCTGGGGTGGGTGGTGAGGCCCTGGGGGGAGAGGCCGAGCCCTCTGACCAGTGCCTTGGTCCCGGAGACTTTGGAAGGAGCTGGGCCTGGATGTGAGTTAGGAAGAGGGAAGGGCCTGCCCCTCATGCCCACTCTTGGTTTCGGGGAAGCAGGCTGAACGGCTGGTCAGCCCACCAGGCCATATGGTCCTCTGGGAAGCACCCGAGTGTGCCTGATCCATTTCCCTGACCCCATCATTATAATAAAGTCCTGTTAAGGCCTCTCCATTCCCACCACCGGGAAAACTGAAATTAAACCAGGGCCACTCCCTTCCCAGCAGAGGCTCCCGAGGGCCCCCCAGGGGCTGTTTCTGCCCATGCTGCACCCCCACGGCCCGCCCGCACCACTGCAGCCCCTCACACCCAGGAAGGGAGTACAGGCCACTGGCTGCTTCTCACCAGGCCCTGGCTCCTAGCTTCCTGGGGGTTCCTGGGGTCCTGAGGAAACTGCCTGCTCTTCCCAGCCTCCTCCCTTGGGCTGGGGTGGAGAGGGCGGGGCGGGAGGTGTGCGGGTGGCGTGTCTGTATGTGTGTGTGTGTGGCCAGCTGTCGACACGTGCAGCCCAGCTCACTCTGCACCCAGAGCTGCTTCCAGCGGACACCTGCCTCCTGTGCCCACCGGTCCCAGCCCCAGGATGTGAAGTTTTAGCTATCTTGGCATCCAGCATCAAAGATGAAAACATCTTGGGGGAGTAAGGAGGGAGGAGCTTCAGAGGCAAGATGGATTTTCCCATCTTCCTTGGTTTTGATGACTCCCTCCAATTTTTGTTTTGTCTTTTTCCATTTTTAACGAGCCTCAGACACCCCCAGCAGACTGACAGGAGCGGATCTGACAGGGCACGGCACAGCCCCACCCAGATGGAGGCACGATCCCCTGGCTCCCGGGCCCTCCGTGCAGCTGCAAGCTAAAGGCTTTCATTAATGCACAGAGGGTTCCCTCTTGTGTCTTCGCTTTTTATTTTTAAGATTTTCTATTTTTTCCCCAATTTTTCTTCTCAACACACTTGCCGTGTTCTTCCCTTTTCTGGCAAAACTGGGTGGTTGGAGGGTGGGAGTCTCCTTTGGAGCCCTCCATGACTGAGGGCAGCCCAGGACATGGGAGGCTGGAACACCCAGCACCAGTTCTCCCCAGCAGGACAGGGCTGGGCCCTAGGTGGGCCCAGGAGGACCCAGGGACCCCCAGAGAGCAAGGTTCTGGCACTGTGCCCAGAAGACTTGCTTCTCCCAGCATAACCAGCTTCACTGGCCCCAAGCTCTTGAGCCAAGGCCCAGGAACCCGTCAGGAGTTCCCTCAATCCTCTGAAGATGCCTTGTGCTGCCCTGCTGGGGTGCAAGGAGGTGGGGCTTCAGCTGGGACCCCCCCTCTGGATAAGGACAGTGAGAAGGCAGGCCTGAGCCCAGAGACATGAGCCAGACACAACTCAAAGCTCATGACCCAGAAGCACTGCTGGCCATGACCCCAGAGCACCCCCCACCATTGGCCCCAAACTGCCACGACAGAGGCAGGCCAAGCCCTCCTGTTGACCTGACAACCCAGCTCCTTTCTCCCCCAGGACTGTAGGGGGAACGAACACAAGATTTAGCTATTTCTCTTTTTGGTTTCCCTTGGTTTTTTTTTTCTTTTTGCTTTTTCCCCCTCTTCCAAAAGGCGGTACTGATTGGCTGTTTTTCATCTTTGATGTTGCAGGCTAGCCTCTGCCGAGGAGGGTACAGCCGCTTCACCCCCTACTAGCAAGAGACCCAGCCCCTAACAGCATTCACACTGACTGCCTCTCACAAACCACACCCAACAGCCCAAAACCAGGCACAGCCACCAGGAAGACAGTGCACCCCTCCCGGCCAGCGACACGCACGGCTGGCCCTCAGCGACTCTAAAATCCATAGTTTTCCTGTCCAGCCAGCTGGTCTCCCCACCCCACCCGTGCTGGTGTGTGTGTCTTTGACCCTGGTTTTTCCTGTATGTCTGAAACCGTGATTTCCTATTTTGCATTTGTTGATGTTGTACCACCCAAGCCATGCAGGTACGGTATGCACACCGCGGGGTCCAGGCTGGGCCGGGAGACCAGGCAGCCCCCGAGCCGGGGGTGTGGGCAAGAGCCACATGTCCTGACCTGCCAGGCTGCACAGAGTGGCAGAAACGCCCAGCAGGGCCTCCCCCAGAGCCACCCAGCCAGCCCCATGCCACAGCCCTAGTGTGCAGCGCCCTGACGCAGAGAGGGAGGGGCTCCAGGCACCAGGTGTGGGTCCCCGGCTGAGGGTGCTCCCGCCGGCCTCTACCAGCCAACCACAGGACCAGCCATTGCCCCTCCTTGCCCCATTCGGCTGAAACTAATATTTTTAATTAAATTTTATTGACGATAATCCTTGACATAGTCATAAGCATGTCGCGTGGTGTGCAAACTGCTGTGGTCACGCCAGTCTCCGCGACTCCTTAGCACTGCTGCTGCAAGAAACAGCAATGTGAAAAGGCATGTCCTGGCCTCTCATCAGGGTGCCCCTTAGCACCACAGGGTGGAAGCCAGGCCAGGAGGAGGGGGTTGTCCTGGAGGCACAGCCTACTCTCCCTGTCCCCAGTCCCCGAAATGTCTTTATTGGGATACATCCCAGAAGGAGGGGTCCTCAACAGGAGAGCCGATGAGGGGCAGATGTGCCCTTGCTCAGGCCCGCCCTCCATTAGGGGGACTGTAGGCAGGGAGGGCCCTGCGGCCCATGGGCCACTCCCTCCCCAGCCCTAGGACTGGCCAGCCTGGCGCTTGGCACTTCTGGAGAGACACTGGCTGCGACCTCAGTGGAGCACAGCCCTGGGCAGCCACTGGTTCGACTGGGAAAAGCCAGCCAAGATGGGTACGGTCCTTTCCTGGGGCTGGCCTGGGGCACACAAATCTGAACCTCCATGACAGAAAAGTAGCCTCAGGCTCCAAGTGTGCCACAGCTGGGCTCTTGGGACAGGAAGGCCAGCTGGAGGGGTAGGTTCCCCACCAGCCAGGGCCGAGGTCCTGCCACCCGCCGGACCCTTGCCATGGGGAACCCGGCTCCCCACCTCCCATGGCCAGACCCTCACCCTCCTTGGTCTCACCCAGGCTGCCTTGGGGCCTGCACTGGCCCAGCCTCTCCCCTCGCCCTGTCCTGCCCATTTCCATCTCCTCCCATCCCGGGCTGCCTGGGCCCCATCCTGGCATCCACCCACACTCAGCCCTGGAAGATGAGGGTCCTGGAAGCTGGGGAGCAGTTTTTGGGGGCCCCATGCCATGCGGCCTGTTGCCCTCAGGCCTGCCGCACCTGCCCCTGAGAAGCTGCAAGTCCTGCCTTTCTGTTTCTGTTGTAGTGAAAACCTTCCACCGTTTCCTTCTGGGACCATGAAGGGCAAAAAAAAAAAAAAAAAAAAAAAAAAAATCACAAAACAAAAAACAAACAAAAAAAAAAGATGTTAAGATCCAAGCAACAAAAAAAGATCCAACCAACCAAACCAAGAGGCATCCAAGCGAATCCACGTCCTGTTCCCGGCCACACGCCCGCACCGAGGGAGCACGCGGCAGGGGCGCAAGGAGCCCCGGGACAGGACGGCCCGGCCTCGTCGCTCGTCCCCGCCCAGGCTGGCAGCGCAGTGGGGATGCCCCCCTCCATCTCAGGCAGTGGGGAAGAGGGAGGGGAAGGGGCCTCCCTTTCGGGGCCCCTGGGGGGGCTCTGTTTTCCATCCAGTCTTCCTTTCCCAGCCCCCTACTCCCAAGGCAGTATGGGGCTCGGCAGCGCGGAGCAGGCCAGGCCTGAGCAGGGAGGCACTGCGAACAAGACTTACCTTTGTGGCCAGCTGTGCCGGGGCAGGGCCAGCGGGGCTGGGGGTGCGGGCGCTTTCATCCCAGGGGCTCACTGGGCCCCGTCACCCTTGTGTCGCATCCTCTGCATCCCACCTCCCTCGTGCCCGGCAGTCCCACCCGTGCCCCCAGCCTGGTGAGGAAGCCGTCCAACAGCAGCCCAGGGCCGACTCCAACAGAAAGGGCTGACCTGGCTCCAGGACTCAGGAGCACCCCAGAGAACAAAAGAACCCCGGCCAGCCAGGAGCCACTCCTCACACCCCAAGCATGGCCAGGCGGGCCCTGAGGCCAAGGACATGCTGCTCTTGGCCATCACTCGCTTTCTGGAGGAGACCGGGGGCCTGTGCACACTGAGGCTGACCTCGTGCTGCCTGCTGGGACCCAGCCCTCCCTGCCATTGCCCCTGTGAACCCAGTCCCACCAGGGACACCCAGGGATGGGCCAGCACCCGGCTGCACTGCAAGGTTAGGAGTCACAGTGGCTGTGGGCATGGATGGATGCAGCCAGAGCAGAGGCCCACGGGAAGGGCAGGGGGTGAGGGAGCCTGAGCATGCCCCTCCCTGCTCCCGGGGCAGGTGTCCAGGTGGCAGGAGCAGCACCAAGGACAGCCAAGCTCTCGGGCAGGCAGAGCAGGAATAGAGCAGGTGGCAGGGAGGAGCCCCTCTTGAGGTAGGGAGCACTGAGTAAGCAAGCAGCAAAAAATCCAGGCTCCCGGCGCAGCTCCACTCTCTCATGAAACGTCAAAAATTTAAAAATACACCTCACTTTCTATTCAGCATCAGCTACTGAAGCTCTCGAAATGGAATTCTCCTTTTCTATTCCCGTTGTACATAGCCCCCCGCCCTGCCTCTGGCTTTGTCCTCTGTACAGAGCCCGTCCCTCTGCTGTTCCGGACCCTTCTCCTGCAGCAGCTCACCCCCCGCCCCGGCCCAGATCCCCAGGACTGCAGCCGAGCCCCGGGCTTCCTTTCTTACCATTCTGTATGCTTCCAAGGTGTGACCATTCAAATTAACAGTATTATTAAGATTATTAATAAAGATTTCTTTCTTCAAACCAGGACAACTCTGTATGCTCTGGCAGCTCCCGGACCCAGTGGGTGGAGGGCATGGCAGCCCAGAGTGCAGGAACAGGGTGGGACGAAGCCCTGCCTTGGTCTGTAGCCAGGTGGCAGTGGCATCAGAAGGCCCTTCTAGACAAAAGACTTTCCAGTCCCAGTCCTCAAGTCCATGTGGGTCCTCTGCATCCCGCCCCAGGATGGGCTGGGTGGTGGCAGCTCATGGCAGCTTTGTGTCATGCCTGCCTTTTGGACTCAGATCGAGGCCAGCCTCAGTCCGTTCTTTCCTGGTCACAGCACACACTGGGACAGCGTGACCTCATAAAGCAGAATGCACCTCAGGAAGCTGGGTGTGGTGGCTCACGCCTGTAATCCCAGCACTTTGGGAGGCCGAGGCAGGCGGATCACCTGAGGCCAGTTCAGGACCAGCCTGGCCAACATGGTGAAACCCTGTCTCTACTAAAAATAAAAAATTAGCCAGGTGTGGTGGTGCATGCCTGCAGTCCCAGCTACTCGGGAGGCTGAGGCAGGAGAATCGCTTGAACCTGGGAGGCAGAGACTGCAGTGAGGTAAGAGCATGCCACTGCACTCCTGTCTGGGCAAAAAAGTAAGACTCTGTGCTTCCCCCACCCTCAAAAAAAATGAACCCCAGGAGGCAGAAGGGTTAGAACTGGTGACCACACAGCTGTGCTTGGTCAATCCAATGCTAGAGAGAGCACAGACCTGGAGGGCGGGGGGACATGGTACAGAGGCAAACATGGCTGGTGCCCCAGCTGGTTCTGCACCCGTCTAGCCCAAGCTGGGGCCCATGAGGAGCCGTTGTTGCTTCAAGGTAAATCCACAGGAGCTAGAGCACAGCTGCAAAGGGTCAGCTGAAGATGGGACAGGAAGGTGAGTGGCAGAACCTGAACCCGGAGCTCAGAAGCGCCCCCCCCAGGATGGGCGGGGGCTAGAGCTGAACAGGGAGCCAGCATCCGAGGCTGGGCCGGTGCTGCCCTTGCCCATCACGCCAGGACTCCAGGGTTTTTCACAGCATCGGATCATTTATTTCAGAGCAGTTACACCCAGCAGAGGGATGCAGGCTTACACGCCAGTATGTTAATTTTCCCGCACGCAAGCCCTGCAGGAGAATCGCTTGGTGGGGCTGGGGAGCCAGGACGGTGTGTTTCTGCCACACGCCACGCTCTGCTAAGCCCCCTTACTCCTAATTGCTTGCTCACCAGACTGTGAGAAAATAATTGCCATTATAAATTTTCCCTCCTCTGCATAAAATATTCAGAGAAACCAGCACTTAAAAGACTTCATGAAGGAAGAGCAGCTTGCATGCTGTACCCTCACCACCGCAAAGGACATGGAGAGGCCAGGAGCCCCTCCCCAAATCCCCCTGGTCCCAAATGGGAGAGAGAGGCTCAAAGGTTCCCAGGAACCGTCACAGCTGAAAAGAGTCAAGTCAGCTCGTGTTTACCTGCCCTCCACCCAAGACAGCGCCCGGCGGTTCCAGGCCACAGGGGTCAGCAGAGGGACCCTCCTTCCCCACATCCTTGAAGAATATTCCAAATTAGACAAAAGCCCAGACCTTTAATCCCAGGGCCTTCTGCTTGGCACGAGTACCCTGGCAGACAGGGAAGATGGAGAAAGAGGCAGATTTCAGCCCCTGAAAGGAGCCCCAGCTCAGAGCGGTTGCTGGGCACCTGCCTTGCCTTCCTCCTCCGCACATGGGAGCGGGTGTGACTGGGCTGCCACCTGGCGGCCTTTGCCCTCACTGCAGGGCGAAATGATGGGGATGCCAGCCCATAGGTGTGGGCTCTGGCTGGGGTCACAGGGCATCCCAGCCCTCACTGTCCAACATCAAGGGGAACCCCCCCCAAAAGCGAAGGACTTCAGGCCACCTACTCCATGGAAGGACCACAACAGACTCCACCGAGACCAGCCGCAGGATGACCCAAGGCTGTGGGGTCTAGAGAGCACACCAGGAAGCCTCCTGGGCAGCCTAGCAGAGGGGAGGCAGCTAGAGAAGAGCAGGAAGGACAGAAGGCGGCCTGCGTTGAGGACCCGGCCTCCCTCACACCCCACGCACCTGTGCCACCTCCTGCTCAAGGGTAAGCCTGGAGGTCTCCCTGGTGCTTGGGTGAGGCTGAGAAGGGAGGAGGTGAAGGAACAGAATAGCTGGAAAAGACCCCAAGGCTCCTGCAGCTCCTGCACGTAGGAGGGGGCTGGGCTGGCATGGGGAACAGATGCTGCTGCTGGCCTGGCCTGACCTGTGACCTGAGCCTAAAGGCAGCTTGTCCAGAGCCCATGGCCTCTCGCTGGGCAGAGGCAGGGCCACAGTGCAGACTGCCTCAGGGCCACTTCCCTGCACCCCCACAGCCCGGAAGGGACACAGCAGGGCCAGGGGCTGGTGAGAATACTGCAGAGATGACCTCATGCTCAGCAGCACAGTAAATTGCCAGCTCCAGGGAACATGCAGCAGCGGGCCTGGCCCACAATACCCACTCCTCAGGGGAAAGAGGCCTTTCCCACTAGGAGGAGGGGTCTCCAGGGCATCCTCTCCTGACACCTGCAGGCAGCCCCACCCTGGGAGCCCCTGTAGCTCATCCTCATCTGCAGGGACGTCTTGGGGCCTGCCCCAAAGCCTGCCTGCCTGCCACAATCTAAGCACCTTTCTCATAATTTCATCTGCAGGGAAAAAAATCATTCTCAGCATCAGTATCTTGCAGCCTATTAGGAAATACTTTTTATGGAATTTTCTGTCCTAAACATCCTCCCCCCTTTCATATTCACGTGGGAACCATGTACCGTGGGGAGGGGTTAGGCAGAAACAGAGGGCCTGCCACTCACCTCGCAGTGACCAACACTGCAATCCCCCCACTTGGTTTCCTGTCACCAATACCCCCCCCCGCCCCCACCAAAAAGCCACAGCACTCAGCCCGGGGGTCTTCCGCCCCAGCCCTGTGACCTGGGTCTCGCCACCACTGCCGGCACTTAGCAGGCCCACCACAGGCCAGGGCCAGATGGCCGGGAAGAGGCCTCAGCCCAAGGCCAGACCACCAGGCCTTAGCATCCGCTCACTCAGGGGCCGAGTAGAGCAGAGTCGCCCGGCCCCACTCGGTCTGAGGCACCTGGAACCCTTCCTTGGGTACAGGCTCCACCAGAAACCCAATGCGACGATCCTGGCCAGGCTTGGCGGCGTCCACCAGCAGGTCCACTATCCGGTACTGGGTGGCAAAAGCCAACCCCAGGAACGTGGGCCTCTCTGACCTTGGCGGCTCCCCGCCTGGAGAGCTATCGCCCGTCCCTCTGCAACAGTGGATCCGGAAGCAGCGGACTTGCGTCAGGAGGAAGGACCAGTGCAGGGTGCAGCTGAGCTGGAGCACAGCAGGGGGTCCCTCCCGCTCAGAGGTGGCCGGCTGCCAGCGGACGTGAGAGACAGTGACGGCCTGCACCTGGGGCAGTGGGGACAGCAGGCTGGCAGCGTCTACCACCTGGCAGGAGAAAAGGCTCGGCATGGCTGGAAGCTAGGGGGCTGGGAGAGGGCACCCCCACCCACACATTTCCCCTCCCTGACTCCCCCGCCCCAGTTCCCCACTGAACCCGAAAAGGGAGCAGCCTGGGGCAGCCTCCACCCCCACTCCAGCTGGACAAACAGCCAGTCCAGCCCGAGCCCCTCTGGGAAGTGTCACCTGGATCTCTCCAAGGCGACAGGTGAAGCTCTCCTCCTCCCGGCTACCTGGCGGCCGTGTGAAGCAAATGAAGAGGTCCAGCAAGAGGCACCCACGCAGGCTCACCTCGTAGCAACTGGAGGGGCCAAAGGGCTGATCACAGGCCGGGCTCAGCCCAGTGCTCCAGGGTGAGCCGGTCCAGAGGCCCCAAGCCACAGGGGGACCCCGGGCCGACAGCAGGGCTTCCAGCAACTGTCCTGGGCTTATGTCTCAGGGCTGCCCAAAACCCAGGGGCCAGCCTAGGGCCCCTCCATCCCTCCAGCTCTGGGGTTTTCAACAGAGACGTGAGTGACGGAGGGGGACTTACTGCTGGACCCAGCCCCCGCTCAGCTGCCGGCCGCAGCGGCCCACCCATCTGGCCAGCTTGGTGGGAGGTACCCGGAGGGGTCGGAGGCTGTGTCTTGAGCTTGTTTCTGCTGGAGGAGACACAGGACTTGAAAAAGGAGAATCTCAAAGGAAAAGGCGCTGGGAGGGACCACCAAGGGAGCCCCTGAAGTCCAGAGAAGACCCCCCATGAAGCCAGATGCTCGCAGGTACTGAGAAGCAACCAGGCACAAACGAAACTCATGTCTGAGTCGGCCACACTCTCACCCGTCCTGGCTTCCTCCAGCCTGCTGTCTCCCACCCCATCTCCTTGCCCCTCTCCACACCAGGGCCAGCAGCAAGCCTGTGTGCAGCTCAGGTCTCCAGGAGGGGCCAGTGTCTACCCTGCATAGATGCCTCAGTGGCCCAGTGAGGCCACAAGGCAGAGGTTGCGGCTGAGAAGTGAATCCTCCCTGTCCAGGCCTTGACCATAGATGCCCTGACTCTAGCAAAGGCACTGTCCACACCAGCTCCTCCCCACACTCCATGACCCTTTCCACAACTCTGTCCCCTGAGCTCTCCCTGGGCAGAGGCAGGCCTGGGCCCCCATCGCCTCACCATTCAGCACTGAGATGCCACTGATGTGACAGCTGCCAGCATCCCCCGTTGTCAGCTCCAAAGCAACTGTGACGTCCGTAGGCCCTTCAAGCTTATATACCATGGATAGAAAAATTTTGGGGGGCACGGGGACCTGCAGGGAAAATAACCTGTGGAAGAAAGGTCCTGTGCTAAGTGCCACAGAGAAATCATTGAGAAATAGAAGCCAGCTCCAAATCATCCCTTGGGGATCGGGGTGCCTGAGCAGCAAACACTCCCACAGAGTGGTCCTGTCCGTGGCCAGGGACAAGTCCTCCCCAAGGCCAGATTTCTTTTGTGGGCTGAAACATCTCAATTCTGAAATACTATATGATTTCCTCATATGGGGCATCTAAAGTATCCAAACTCACAGATGCAGAGTAGACAGTGGCTTTGTGGGGCTGGGGGAGGATGGGGGGCTAATGAGCAACGGAGAGAGTCCAGTCCTACAAAATGACACATCTCTAGGGATCTGTCGCACAGCAACACACGCAGAGTCCACACTCCCGACAGTTCACTTCAACATGGTGAACATGGCACATTTCATGTGAATGCACTTTTGACCACAATTTTAAAAAACCAATCTGGGACTGTCCTCTGTCCTCATTCTGGCCTCCACTGCCCCATCTGCCCAGTTCCACAGCCACCACGTGTGATGGGAAAAGCTGGTGGGCCCGCACGTCCCCCGTCACTCACCCACCTCACAGCCACATTTCCAGCCTCTGACGGGATCACACCCTGGATGAGCAGGGAGCTGCCCCCGTGCCAGGCGTCCTCCAGGCAGCAGTGTGTCCTCACCCAGCCCCGGTCATCCCCTCCCAGCCTGTGTTCTCCAAACAAGGGCTGCATCTCCTGGGCGCTCAGGTGGTACCAGGGCCCCACCGTCTCCTCCTGAAGAAAAGGGCAGAACGGGGGCACTCAGCAGATACCAACAGGGCAGATGTGCCTGGAGCAGCAGGGAGGGGCAAACCACCACTGCACCTTCAAGCAAGCCCCAGGTTCCTCCCACCTGTCCCAGTTGAGGCCAGAAGACAGACGCGATGGAAGGCGTACACCCACCTGGCCATAGCAGACCCTCCGTGCACCCATGCCCAGGCAGAAGGATGTGACGAAAGGCAAGGAGCAGATGCTATGTGTGGGCAGATAACGCTCCAGCCGGCCCCAGAACCTGCCAGAGACATGGGGCAACAGCCCGATCCTGAGGAACGGAGGGAGCCTCCCAGTGTCCCTGGAACTTGCTGGTGGAAACTCGAGGCTCTCCTGCACCCTCCAAGACAGGACTTCTGGGAGGACTGCAGCCTCCCCAGCTACGGAGGTGTTGGAAACACGTCTGCAGGAAGCAGTCCTGGGTTTGGTCCCTACCTGGAAGCAGCCGGGGTGGCTGGTTTCTTCTCCCTTCATCTTCCTTTACCACCCCCCAGGGAGGGTCACTAAAGGGCACGAACATGTCTTAGAGAAACCAGGGACCCTTCCCACCCATCAGCCCGCACTAAGCACCCAGGATGGCGGGACTCACTTGTCCTGGTTCTGGAAGAAATGCTCCTTCTCCAGACACTCGTACACCCAGCCAGGAGCAAACAGAGCCACGGAGAAGCCATGCTTCCGGATCAGCTCCAACGACTGAGGAGAGAGACGTCAGGGAGACCCTGGGCACGCCAGAACCACAGAGCCCAGACGGGCTCCTGGACACTGGTGGCAGGGGTAGGGGCTTTCAGGGCAGCTGGGAAACGGGATGGGGAAGCTGTCCAACGCCTCCCTCCTAACTGCACCTGGGGGCTGCAGGGCGTCACTCCCGTCATTCCACAAGCCGGCCAGAAGAGGAGGTGGGAGAGGCGGCCAGGCGGTCAGCGCTGCTGCATGGGCAGGAGGAGCTAACTGGCTGTGGCCACGGTCCCCTCGCCCTCTGGCACACCTCTCATTCGATTATCAGAATCCCGGGCAGCAAAGAGGCTCTCCCATTATTGGATTAATTTACTCATCTGAAGCTAAATTAATCTGACAACATCCCTGGGGCTCTGGGAAGGACTGACAGTTCAGAGGCAGGCAGAGCCCTGCGCATCCCACGCCAGGGGCACCAGCCCGGCCCCGCTCCTTCCTCTATGCTGGTGTGACCTGCCTTGCCAGTAAATGCTCCTCGTCGTGATACCTGCCGCTCCCCAAACCCTGGGCGCTTCCCCCATCCTCACCCCTGAGCCTCATGAGAGGTGCAGCAGACCCCTCCGAGACCACCCAGGCTTCCCTGGAGGGGAGGTCAAAGAATGCAGCAGTGACAGGAGGCTTAGGCCCATGAAGACCAGACGGCAGGGCACAGGGCGCCTCTGTCCAGTAACATCCACGCAGAAACACACTAGCCAACTGTAGAAATGGCTGGGAAGGGGTTTCAGTGGGGACACAGCTTGGCCAGGCAGGACACCCTGTTTCTCAGTGCCACAGGGTCCCTGCTCCGGAAAGAACAGCTGCTGTAGTTCCTCTGAGATGCGGGCGGGAATGGAAGGTCCATGAGGAAATGAGGTCCCAGGGGAGGCACTGGGCCATGGCCTTGGGCAAAGGGGACCACCCACCTTGTCTGTGTCGAATCGGCCTCCGACCACATTCCCCCGAGCGAACACATCCACGCCCACGTACACATTGGCCCGGCGCTCCCCCGCCTGCCCCAGCATCCGCTCCAGGTGCTCCTCCTGCCAGTTATAGTTGGTGAAGAAGCCGTCACAGGAATCGAAGAAGACCCTGAGGAACAACAAGGACCTGCTGTGAGGCCCAGAGGGACGGGGCCACCGCCCCACCCCACACAGTCTCAGCCTTCCCCCTCTTAGAGCCCAGAGGCATCTGCAATTCACAGGCTGGGAGCTGCCTCCAGGACCTAAGACACAGCCTGGTCCCCAAGGGCAGGGAGCAGCCCCAGATGGTGACCTGAAACTCTTGCCCAGCACGCATGGCATCTGCTGAGGCTCAGATTGTTAGAACTCTGCGTTCTCTGTGTTTTTACCCAATGCAGTCATACATGTGCAGCCTCCGTGAGGGAGACTGCGCCCGCCCCTCATAGCACGAGGCACCGCCCCTCACAGCCCCGTCTGCAGGCTCGCCTGTTGTGCTGGTTGAGTTCATTCTGCCATTTGAGCTGCCCGCTCTGCACCACACTGTCGTACCACAGCACCAGGCCCCCCGGGACCTGCCGGTGCAGCTGTGTGGTCAGGTACCGCAGGAAAGGAGGCATGTTCCCCACAGCGGCCAGCTGAAAGAGGGGAAGGAGGTGAGAGCGTCGGTGAGCCCCAGATTCGTCTATCTTGAGAAGTATCTGGTGCTGAACAGACGGGGGCCCAGAGCAGATGGATCCACAGAAGCTGCAGTCCTGAAAGGCCCTCCCCGCCACGGCCTCGAACGTGGAGTCCAGCCAAACAGACGACTGTCCTTTCCTATTGCGGCAGGAAGGACACGAAAGCAGAAGTCAGGAAAAGAGTGCACAGAAAGGGAAGGATCCCAGAGAAGGAAGCCACACACCCAGCCCCAGCAGTGAGCAGAGGAGGAGCAGGAAAGGCGAGCCAGCCCAGGAGGTCAGAGGAGATTCTGTCTCACTTCGAGTAACTAAGATTTCAGAGTGGGCACTGCCGCCACCTGCAGCCCAGGTGTGGAGTGAGGTAAGGCCGAGGAAAGAGAGGTGGAGGTGGCCAGCAAAACAGCAAGGAGCGGGGGTGGGCGAGGGCCGGGCGCTCACACTCAGAGGGTTCTCGACGTTGATCAGCCAGCCATCGAAACGAAAAAACTGAGCAATCTGGACCAGCTGGTTGGCCACTGCCTGGTATGAGCGCTCGTCCCCGGCCAGAAAGGCTTCACAGAGCCTTGCCCCTTCATTCCACTCCGTGATGAACGTCCCTGTGAGGACAGCAGAGAAACAAGGTCGGCCGCAGGAATCGCTTTCCCTCGACCGGTTTTCAAAGCAGGGTTCCCCAACCGGCAGCCTCAGTATCACCTGACCACTTGGTAGACATTCAAACCCCCATATAGCTAGTGAATCAGACACCGTGCCAGCGGGGACCAGCAGTCCTGGTGACACGATGGGGATTGAGGCTACAGCCTGACCTGTTCTGACCCAGGAATCGGCAAACTGTGGCCCTGGGGCCCATGCCTGCTACCACCCATGTGTGTAAATGTAATTTTATTGGACACGGCCCCGCCTATTTGTTTAACTGCTGTCACTCCAATAATCACTACAGTGACCCAATGGTCTGAAATGCTGAAAATACTATCTGGTCCTTTCCAGAAAAAACCCGTAGATGCCTGTCCTGACCAGGGAGAGAGGCAGGAGTCAGCTGCCATTCCTGCAGCCGAGGCAGCCCTCAGCGAGGGGCTCTGCGCACTGAGAAGCAGGCAAAGCCCGAGCCTCCTAATCACGGGGTCCCCCAGTCGGTGAGCTGAGTCTGGCTGAGACAGAGGTGAGCGCCTGGCTCTTACCCAGCACACAGACCCCCTGCCTGTGGGCAGCATTGGTCCAGCCCACTGGGGGGATGGTGACTGCGTGGTGGCTGAAGTACACAAAGACGTCGATGTACTGCCAGTGGTAGAAGGCATAGGGGGTCTGTGCCGCCGAGCCCTGAATGAACCTGGGGAAGGAAACAGCATGGAGCTGGCTGCGGTGGCTCAGGTCTGTATTCCCAGCACTTTGGGAGGCCAAGGTAGGGGGATCACTTGAACCCAGGGTTAAACCTGGGCAGCCTGGGCAACATGGCAAAACCACCTCTCCCCTCAAAAGTGAAAAAACTTGCCAGGTGTGGTGGCGCACACCTGTAGTCCCAGCTACTTGGGAGGCTGAAGTGGGAGAACCACTTGAGCCCAGGAGGTCAAGGCTGCAGTGGGCCCAGATCACACCACTGCACTGCAGCCTGGGTGACAGAGTAACACCCTGTCTCAAAAAAAAAGAAAAAAAAATAGTCAGGTCCTAGAAAACAGAATAAGGACACAGAGACCACAGGGATCCCCAAAGGTTTCTCCTTAGTTCCATTCAGTCAAGACTCCCGGAAGCCCGACATGTCCAGGCACGGTGCAGCCAGGGAGAGAGGCAGGAGTCAGCTGCTATTCCTGCGGCCGCAGGCGAAGTGCTCTGACCGGGACATTAGGCATTTGCCATCAAATCTGATGGACGGAGCATCGCCACTCGCTATGAGCAGATGAACAAAGAGAAGGGAAGGGAAGCAGGAAGGCTCACGTCAAAGTCCCATCTCTGCTTTCCCCTTCTATGCAGAGGGGCAGGGAGTCCCTCAGGACACAGTCTCCTGGAATTCAAAGATTGGGGCTGAGAGCGGGGTGAGCTGTGCCCAAGGTTTCATCACCTGCCTCTGTCTCTACCTTGATGACAGGCTCTGACTCAAGCCTTCCCATCAATCACAGGGTCCAAGATTGTTTTATGGACATGTAAAAACGCCACATGGACTCCTTGGTAACTTCGGATGGGACGTCTGCAGCTGGGGTGGGTGCGGTGTGTGACATCTCTGTGCATCAAAGCCAGAGCCCAGCGACCCAGAACAGGATCGGAGCTTAAGCAGAGGCGAACATCAAACTGAGTGAGGATTCGAGGGTGGGGGCCAGCAGCTGAAGGGGACCCCCTGCCTGCTGTGCCCACTCCAATCTACCAGACTCCAAGTAGAGGAGCTTTAAGGAGTCAAATGGGACATAAGGTATTACCTAAGCCAGTCTTCCCCTCCCCCCTTTATTTTTTTGAAACAGTCTCACTCTGTTGCCCAGGCTGGAGTACAGTAGCTCAGTCTCAGCTCACTGCAACCTCTGCCTCATGGCTCAAGCAATTCTTCTGCATTAGCCTCCTGGGTAGCTGGATTACAGGTACTCGCCACCATGCCTGGCTAATTTTTGTGTTTTTAGTAGAGGCAGGGTTTCGCCATGTTGACCAGGCTGGTCTCAAACTCCTGAACTCAGGTGATCCACCTGCCTTGATCTCCCAAAGTGCTGGGATTACAGGCGTGATCCACCACCCCCAGCCCAATCTTCCCTTTTTACAGATGAACACTGAGGGCTGCCTTCCTCTCAGTACAGTCCCTCCAATGCCCATCTCCTGACTCCCCACCCAGTGCTCTTTCTACACATGGCACTCTCTCCCACCCTTCCAGCCCCCACTCCAGCAAAGGAAAACAATCAATGTGAGGCCAGGTCCTCACCTGTCATCCAGGTACCCGCCCATCATATCATGGCATAACAAAGTTCGGGGCCTCTGGCTGCTCAAAGGGGGCTGGCGACACGCCAGGGGTTCCAGGGCCACATTAAAGCCATCCTCCATGTGGGGGGTCCATGCCAAGAGCTCCTCCAGCGAAGACAAGTAAAAGCTGATAGGTTTAGTGGTGTCCTTGTCATAATATCTAACTGGTCCAGGACAGAAACATCAAGGAATGAATGGAAATTGTCACAGGATTAATGGAAACGCTTTGATAATAACAGAGAAGGAACCTGAGAGGGGGTGGGGGCTGACCTGCCCCAAAGCCCCAGGCGTGAAGGTGGAGTCAGTATTCAGAGCCTCCGTCTCCTCACCTGGCAGGGGGTCCCAGGAAAAACTGACCACTTCTCGAAAAACTGTCTCTTCTTCATCATCTTTGATTCTAAGCAAAGAAGGAGTTGTACATTTATAAATTTTTTTTAAAAATAGACTTAGAAGCAAATGGACACGTTTTACCTAAACATGGAGGGAGAGAGATTATCTGGCTTACATTTTTAATATTAACTATAGAAACATTGTATAAAGCAATGAAGTAGCGTGTGACAGTCCTGAGGTCCCCTGTATTAGCAACCAGAGCTTGGCTTCTGCATGGACACGTGGCAATGATTACTCCCAAGAATAAATCTTACCCTAGGCCAGACGCAGTGGCTCACACCTGTAATCCCAACACTGTGGGAGGCCAAGGTGGGTGGATCACCTGAGGTCAGGAGTTCAAGACCAGCCTGGCCAACATGGCAAAACCCTCTCTCTACCAAAAATACAAAAATTAGTCAGGCATGATGGCGCAGGCCTGTAATCCCAGCACCTTGGGAGGCTGAGGCAGGAGAATCACCTGAACCCGGGAGGCGAAGGTTGCAGTGAGCCAAGATTGCGCCACTGCACTCCAACTTGGGTGAGAGAGCGAGACTCTGTTTCAAAAACAATAAATAGAATAAACCTTACCCTCTAAAGCAGCCACCCAAATATCACACTCCAAAGACCAGACATATACACTTCACAGGGTACCCAGGATTTGCTATGGCCAAAGGGCAATTTTTAGGTCGTAAGACAGCAGGGGCCAGGCTTTCTACGTAGGCCATGCTTCCCTCAGCGCCTTCCGTGCTGTTCATGCATGGATGTCACAAGGAGAAAGAGTTCCTTTAGCACATTAACGTGGAAAGGCCCTGAGTACATCTCAAACCACTTCCTGTTAAAAAATTTATTTATTTTTATTTTTTTATTATTTTTTGTTTGTTTTGAGACAGTCTTGCTCTGTTGCCAGGCGCCAGGCTGGAGTGCAGTGGCGCGATCTCAGCTCACTGCAACCTCCACTTCCCAGGTTCAAGTGAGTCTCCTGCCTCAGCCTCTGGAGTAGTTGGGATTACAGGTGTCTGCCACCACGCCTGACTAATTCTGTCTTTTTAGTACAGGCGGGGTTTCATCATGTTGGCCAGGCTGCTCTCAAAATCTGGAACTCAGGTGACCCACCCACCTCAGCCTCCCAAGTGCTGGGATTACAGGCATGAGCCACCACACCTGGCCTAAAAAATTATAATTATTTTAAGATCAGAAAGACATTGCAGTGACTATCACCCAAGGCCACTTCTTTGTTCACGGAGCTGTCATCTGTCTGCACCCCACTGCCATTCAGAGGCCTGTGGCCAAGAGTCCTCGGTAGCTTCTGCCACCACCAAACACTGACCCGGGGCCTCCAGAATGGCACTGAGAGACCCTGAGGACTGCAGGGGTGGGGCAGATTCAAACAGAGATGCCACAGAAAGTGTTCCTCTCCACCTTCCTTTTCCCAAGCCCCCTCCCTTGTTGATGTCCTTATTATCCTTCAGCTGCCCCCTCCCGGGCCTTCTCAGAGCAATCCTCACCCACACGAGGTCACCTTTGTCACCTGTCATTCCTCCACTAGGAGGGAAACAGCCATCTCCACATTCCTCCTGTCCAAAAATACCTTTCCTGCCAGCCCCCATCCCGCCATCACGAGGCTGAAATGCCAATAGTCTCATTGCTTTGGGTTTAACAAAGCTATGGCTGCAGTTTCCAGAAGCCAAGTCAGTGCTCCTAACTTCCCCTCTCCCCGCCCCGCCCCCACAACCTACTGAGGGGAGATTTACTGGGCGGGCAGATGTCCCAGAAGGGAAGGAAGCCTGGCCCAGTGGGGCACGTCGTCTCTTTCTGTCTCTGTGCCTTGGCCCATTCTGTTCCCCACCGCTGGATACCCTACTCCCATTCTCCACCTGCTGAAGGCTTCCTCCTCCCCAAGGACTCAGTTCTAATATCACCCCTGCAGAAGGCCACCCCTTCCACCAGCTGGCATCCACTGAGTCACTAGCACCGCCGCCGGGATCTTCCGCACAGACTGGCGGCGTGGGAGGCAGGGGTCTGGCCGGGGCGCCGGGATTCCCGCCGGGCCCCACGGCCACTCGAGTTTGCATTTCTGGGGATCAGGCACGGGGGCCGGAGGCGGTTGCCCGGCAGTGGCACAGGGACGGCGGGAAGAACCGGGGCGGAGGGACGCTGCCACCCGCTGACCCCTGCTGTGCTCGGAGCGGACACCCGCGCCGGCCCCCCGCCCCTCGGCGCGCCAGTGCGGGGGAACCTCGGGCCCCGCAGTCCCACCTCCTCCCTGGCCGCCGCCGCCGCGGCGGCCGCGGCTCCTGCTCCTCCTCCGGCGTCCCCGACTCCGCGGCCGCCTGCCCCTGCCGCTCCCGCTCCCGCCGCCGCCGCCGCGCAGCCGACCGGGTCACCGCCACCGCCGCGGCCTCCATGACACCGTCCGCGCGGGTGGCGCGTCGCCCGACCCGTGAGCCAATCGTAGGCCCAGGCCAGCCCCCGCGCCGCGCTCGGCCAATAGGAAGTGCGCAGCGCTCACGCCGCGCTAGGAAGGGACTCCCGGCCACTGGGCCCCGCGGCGGGGACTTTGTAGCGGAGACAGCCCGGGGGCGGGGCAGGGTCGAAGGTGGGCGGGGCTGAGGGACGTGGTCTGGTCGAGTTCGAGCCCAGGGTTCGTCGTCGTTTTGTTATTGCCCATCTTTGGGTATGAGTCCAGGGTTCTAGAAGGCTCTAGAAGATTTCGGAAGGCCCCAATCTGCGAGTTCTCTCTTGAGCCTCACCAGCCTCGTTTTTCGAACAAATTGAGGTTTATCCCAGAGAGATTAGGCAGTCTCTCAAAGGGCACAAAGTCACCAAATGGTGGAAATGAGACTAACTCATCCAGCTAATCCCTATTAGAAGATAATTTTCAGGCCGGCCGCGGTGGCTCTCGCCTGTGATCTGAGCACATTTGGGAGGCCGGGACAGGAGAATCACTTGAACCTGGGAGGCGGAGGTTGCAGTGAGCAGAGATGGCGCCACTGCACTACAGCCTGAGCGACAGAGTGAGACTCCGTCCTCCCTCCCAAAAAATGAAAACGGTAAAATCCTGATTCTCTTTACAGTATAAATATCAACACGTGTTAAGGATTTTATTCTATTCATTGATCAACCAAGGAACCAGATCAGTGTTATTATTTAATATATATCCGGTCCAAAGTGGACTCCCAAGAGAGGCTCCTGTTGGAGGTGGAGCCCGGAAATGGATGTGGGAGCAGGCAGAAGGGGTCTTTCCACGGGCTGGGCGTAGAAGTGGTGACGGGGGAGGTTGTGGCACCCCTACTGCACAAAACAATGTGCATGTCCCTCAGATCTTCACAACCTACAAAGAGCTGTAAAAAAAAAAAAAAAAAAAAAAAAAGACTATGAGGCCGGGTGAGGTGGCTCACGCCTGTGATCCCAGCACTTTGGGAGGCCGAGGCGGGTGGATCACGAGGTCAAGAGATCGAGACCATCCTGGTCAACATGGTGAAACCCTGTGTCTACTAAAAATACAAAAAAAATAGCTGGGCATGATGGCGCGTGCCTGTAATCCCAGCTACTCGGGAGGCTGAGGCAGGAGAATTGCCTGAACCCAGGAGGCAGAGGTTGCGGTGAGCCTAGATCGCGCCATTGCACTCCAGCCTGGGTAACAACAGCGAAACTCCATCTCAAAAAAAAAAATTAGCTGGGCATGGTGGCGCATGCCTGTAATCCCAGCTACTCAGGAGGCTGAGGCAAGAGAATTGCCTGGACCCAGGAGGCGGTGGTTGCAGTGAGCTGAGATCGCGCCATTGCACTCCAGCCTGGGTAACAAGAGTGAAACTCCGTCTCAAAAAAAAAAATACAAAAATTAGCCGGGTGTGGTGGTGCATGCCTGTAATCTCAGCTACTCAGGGGGCTGAGGCCAGAGAATCACTGGAACCTGGGAGGCAGAAGCTGCAGTGAGCCAAGACTGTGCCACTTCACTCCAGCCTGGGCGACAGAGGGAGACTCCGTCTCAGAAAGAAAAAAAAAGATGAAAGTTAGTATCTGACCACGTGGGAGCTGGTGCCCTCTGTAGGATGCATAGTTTTCCAGCGAAACACAGATTTCTTTCCACAGCCCCAAACCCGTGTTCAACAGTAGTAGTTGCTCTGCCCATAAGTGTGCAGGGCCTGGAGTGGCGCCTCTGCAAGGGTGGCACTGCCCAGCATCTTAGGCACAGAAGGAGTTCACAGGAAACATGATAAAACAGAGGCCTGGAAGCTAGAACTCAAGGGTGGGCCCCACAGGGCAGGCCAAGGCTCTCCTCCCTCCAGGACCCAACGCCCCTCCGCAACGAGGAGCTTCCAGTGCCGGGCTGTGGCTACTGCCCGAGCCAAGCTGACTGGGCCTTTCTTGTTGTTGCAGACTTTGAACTTTATGAGGCTCCAAGCTTCCATAAACGCCAAGGGTGGGAACTATGACTGAGGTTGTTGAATATGGGCCATGGTGCAGGCCAGCAAGTTAGGTAGGAAGGACGGGCCAGAGGACACGCTGACCCATGGGGACAACAGAGATGGCAGAGGCCTCGTCTCTGGGGCTTCAGCCCTTGCAGTGGGCGAGGGCAGTGGATCACCAGGCTCACTCCTGTAGGGCTGATGGCCCCACAGGGTCGTGGGGTGAGCCTTATGCTGTGCTGAGGTGCAGGATCTGAGAAATAAAGAGACAGGACACAGAAGTACAAGGAAAAGGCAGCTGGGCTCAGGGGGCCACACCACCTATAAGCGGAGTCAGGTGAGGCCCCGAATGTCCAAAAGTGTGAGTATTTATTGTGTATAGGTTAGGGGGCAGGGCAGTGAGTGAAGTCATCTTTAAGGATAGTGATAGGGTCGTGAGCAATAAAACATGGGGTCCACCCCCATTAGGTCACCTAGGCCAGGAGGTGGACAGTGTGCAGCAAGGGGCCCGTTCCCATGAAGGCAAGGGCCGTGCGCAGTAAGGGGTCCACCCCCATTAGGTCACCGAGGTATGAAGGTGGGCCGTGCGCAGTGAAGAGGGTGCAGTGTGCAATACTTCTATCTGTGGGAAACTACTTCTAAGAAGATTTATAGGGGGATGCTTTAAGTCACATAGCAGTGACAGAGCTGTCAAGGTTACCACCACCTTCTGTCAGCTTCCAATGGGTTCTATGGGAAGATGCTTTTCAAGCAGCACAGTAGCAAGAGCTGATAAAGTTCACAGTCACCAAGGTGGATTGCCGTTCTGAGGGCAGCCTTCCACAAGAACTGGAGCAAGGTCCTACAACTCCTTTATCAGGAGGAGTGGCTCTCACCCCAAGCCTGTCATACAGCCAGCGGATATCTTTAGGATAGTGAACGCTGCCGCCTGGGCCATGGATTCTTGTCCTGGTATAACTGTTTTTCCCTTAAATCATGCTCTGCACTGTGTCTGCTCTAGGCATTCCTCCGATTATAAGCTGCTGATTCCTTAATTCATGCTCTGTCCTGTGTCCACTCCAGGCATTCCTCCGATTATGAACTAAGATATCATTATAGGTATATATGTAGGGAAATATTCTTTGGGCACTCATACTATCAACTACTATTTGATTATATATGGAGGATTATATAAAGGGATTCTTCAAGCGCTATTTCTATAAACTAATATATGATTATGTAAAGAATTATATAAAAGGAAATAGCTGAGTAGTAACACTATAAAGTGAGATATTCTTCAAGCCCTAACTGTGCCAGGGTTCTGCTTAGCTCTCATTCCTCGGCGCCTATATGGGGGGTTACCCACAACTCCTGCCATGTTCAGGAGTGCACCGGACATAGTCAGTCTTGATTTGGTGTGTCTCTACCCAGGTATTCCCAAGCCCTCACCTGTAGCTTATCAATACAAATTGATAAACTTTCATCCTGCCCAGGTTAGAACACAGTTCTAAGGGATACTTTGAACAGCCCTTGCGTAATGCTTAGTCTCTGGGAAAAAATTATGCCCAAACCTCCCTTCTCGTCTCTCCTTTCCAAAGAGTAGGCCTCTGGTCTAGAAGAGCAAGAAGGTGAAAGTCGCCCACACGCCCCTGAGGACAGAGAGGACTCAGATCTTGTGGCCTCTTGTTAGCCCCTGTGGCTCCTGGTCTCTTGGGGGGTCAGACCAAGCCTGGAGGAGCCATGTCTGCCCTTGAGCTCACATTGGCTCACGCTGGGGCTCTGGACCCATTTGAGGCCTGAGTGGGCCCTCTAAAACGCTAACCTTCTAGGGTTTCCAAGTAAAATACAGAGCACCCAGTTAAATCCAGTTGAATTCCAAATAACAAGCATATGCTAAAACGTTATTGCATATTTATCTAAAATTCAAACTGAACTAGGACGCTGCCTGTGCATTTGCTCAGTCTGGCATTCCTTCCTGTGAATCTGCACCACAGCCTCGGGAGAGCCACCCTGTCCTGTTATAGGGGCCCCTCTGACACCTCACTGCAGGCTCTCGGCTGTCCTGGCCTCTGCTCACACCAGTACAGGAAGCCTGGTTGGTTTGGGACAGCTGAGCCTGGGGCCTCCCCGCCTGACCATGCTGTTCCCTCAGCTTCCTATTGCAGATGCCCCCACCCCCACAGTGCCTGCCCTTGCCACCGCACCACCCCTCAGCCATGCCCAGAGTGGGCATCTAGACTCACACCTGCGTGCTCTGCCTTCCTCTGCCTCCTCCCTCATGGCCCCCCAGGGAGCCAGAAACGAGAACCAGGTAAGTGGACACCACCTGCCCCCCACCCCCAGACGTGGTTGCTGAGATACTGAAGAGTGTGGCAGGAACTGCTGCTTCCTCACCCACACTTGAGGAACGGAAGCCCCACGCTTTTGCTGACTACGTGGTAGCCCAGATAAAGACAGCATTCCCCAGCGGCAGCACTTACACTTTCAGCGTATAGTTACTTATGAGAAGGTTCTGGTTTATGAAACAAGAAACAAAGTGATATGTGCAATTGCGCTTGTGCCTGCAAAAAAGGAGGCACGCCCTCCACTTCTCCTTCCTTGCTTCTGCTGGTCGCCAGCTAGGGACGAGGATGTGATGGCAGGAACGGCAGCAGACATCTGAGACCATGAGATGGAAGCCACTTGTGGAAGGGGTAGGTGGGGCCTAGGTCCCCAACAGCAAGACCAGTGTCGCCCTGGACTGCTTATGTCCAGACTTTATTTTCTTTTTACTATTATTATTTGTTGAGACAGAGTCTCACTCTGTCGTCCAGGCTGGAGCACAGTGGCATGATCTAGGCTCACTGCAACCTCCAGCTCCTGGGTTCAAGTTATTGTCCTGCCTCAGCCTCCCAAGTAGCTGGGACTACAAGCACCTACCACCATGCCTGACTAATTTTTTTGTATTTTTAGTGGAGACAGGGTTTCACCATATTGGCCAGGCTGATCTCAAACTCCAGACCTCAGGTGATCTGCCCACCTCAGCCTCCCCACCTGAGCTACCACACCCGGCCAGCCCAGACTCTCAAATGAGAGAAATACCCTTCTGTAAATACCCGTCTGTCTTATTTAAGCTGATACTATCTTGGCATTTTTTTGCAGTAGCTGTATCTAAGATGAGTGGGGTGAACCCTGGAATTTAGACAACCCTCTCAAAACCGCAGCCTGCTTGCAAGGCTGGTATCCTTTTTTTTTGTTATTCAAAATCTTCTTACCTTGTTCATTCTCATTGCATTCCTTCTGCAATAGATCTCTGTCTCTTCATTCGGATGCATGCCTCAGACCAGCTGGAGGAAAAGCAAAAAGCACATGTAAAACTTTCAAGCCTGGACCTGTTGGCTCATGCCTGTAAAATTCCAGCACTTTGGGAGGCCAAGGAGGAAGGATCGCTTGAGCTCAGGACTTGGAAAGCAGCCTCAGCAATATGGAGAAACTCCATCTCTCCAAAAAATACAAAAAATTATCCTGGCTTGGCGGTGTGTGCCTGTGGTCCCAGCTACTCCGGAGACACATCTCTAAAGAAAATTAGCCAGGCGTTATGGTACACACCTGGATTCCCAGCTACTCTGGAGGCTTAGGCAAGAGGATAGCTTGAGCCAGGAGTGAGGCTGCAGTGAGCTAAAGCAGCATCACTACACTCCAGCCTGGGTGACAAAGCAAGGGCCTGTCTCTTAAAAAAATCTGAACCAGCTGGGCGTGGGAACACACTCCTGTAATCCCAGCACTTTAGGAGTCCAACATGTATGAATCACTTGAGCCCAGGAGTTCAAGACCAGCCTGGGCAATGTGGCAAAACCCCGTCTCTAACGAAAAATACAAAAAATTAGCCAGGCATGGTGGCATACGCCTGTAGTCCCAGCTACTCCGGAGACTTAAGTGGGAAGCTTGCTTGAGCCCAGGAGGTCAAGGCTGCAGTGAGCTGAGATGCCACCACTGCGCTCCAGCCTGGGTGACAGAGCGAGACCCTGTCTTCAAAAAAAAAAAAAAAAAACTTGAGACACACACAAAAAAACTTCAAGCTGCACAGCTTGTAATGTCAGTTAGCCCTTTGGACCTGTGTTACATCTTCTGTGACAATCCCATTAAGCCCTTTGTTCATTTCAATCATGCTTTTTTTTTTTTTCTGAGACGAAGTTTCGCTCTTGTCTTTCAGACTGGAGTGCAATGGCACGATCTCGGCTCACTGCAACCTCCGCCTCCTGGATTCAAGCGATTCTCCTGCCTCAGCCTCCTGAGTAGCTGGGATTACAGGCATGTGCCACAACGCCCAGCTAATTTTGTATGTTTAGTAGAAACGGGGTTTCACCATGTTGGTCAGGCTGGTCTCAAACTCCCAACTTCAGGTGATCCACCTGCCTCGGCCTCCCAAAGTGCTGGGATTACAGGCTTGAGCCACTGCGTCCAGCCAATTATGCTCTTTTCTTCCTGGTATGTAGGGGTCTGTTGCGTGGCCCAGATGCTCATATTTTGCCTTTGCTGTCTATAAATGGAGCAAATATGTGTGCTGTTTGTCTTTGAACTCCTTCAGCGTCTCTTGTAACATCAGTAGGTTATAGTTCAGTGTGGTCGGATGGACCGATATTGTCCACTGTGACTTTGCTATTTTCCCCAGTTTAGCAGCGCAGTCCCTCTGCAAGGTCACCAAAGCTTTCTCCTGCATTTTTGGCTAATAATTCTCTAGCTTGATTGTGTGGGGGGTTTGTCTGTTTTACATCTACAAATTCAGACGCCTTTCGGGAGGTAGGTCTTCAGTATTTCATCTGCCTTTTTGGTTATTGACATATCCGGTTGGACTTTTCTTTCTTTCTGGGCCAATTTTGCTGATTACTGTTTTCCTAGAAAAGTGTCCATTTCATCAGGGTTTTCAAATTTGGGATAAGTTGTTCCCGGTCATCTTTTTTCATCTCTTGGTTATGCTGTCTCTCTGTGTTTATTTGTGTCTTCTTCCTTTTTTTTTCATGCTTTTTTGCTGAAGGACTGTCTTTTCATCTCTTCAAAAAACAAGCTCATTATTTTGTTCTGTTTTCTGTTTCACTAATTTCTGCTTTTAATATTTTTGTGCTCTTTGGATTTATGTCGTTGTTTTTCTGGTTTGGTTTTTTTTTGGGGGGGTGTGTATTTGTTTGTTTGTTGTTTTGTTTTTTGTTTTTTTTTGAGCCAGGATCTCACTGTCACCCAGGCTGGAGTGCAGTGGCAAGATCTCAGCTCACTACACCTTCTGCACCCGCCCTCCCACCGCCCCCCCCGCCCTCCCCCCCCCCCCCCCCCCCGGCTTAAGCGATCCTCCCATCTCAGCCTTCCCAGTAGGTGGGACTACAGGTGCATACCACCATGCCCAGCTAATATGTTTTTTGTAGAGACAGGGTTTCACCATGTTGGCCAGCTGGTCTTATACTCCTGGGCTCCAGCAATGCTCCTGCTTTGGCCTCCCAAAATGCGGAGATTACAGGTGTGAGCCCCCTGGCCTGGCCATTTTTCTGGTTTCAAAAGTGGAAAGTTGGGTTCACTTTTTCTTAATTTCTATTCTCTTTCTTTTTTTTAATTTTTCCCTATTATTACCCCAATAATAGGTTATTGGGGTACAGGTGGTGTTTGGTTGTATGAGTAAGTTCTTCAGTGGGGATTTGTGAGATTTTGCTGCACACGTCACCTGGGAAGTGTAAACTGCACCCTTGTAGTCTGTCATCTCTTGCCCCTCCCACCCTTCCCCAAGTCCCCAGAGTCCGTTGTATCATTCTTATGCCTCCTCGTCCTCCTAGCTTAGTTCCCACATGTCAGTGAGAATACACGGTGTTTGCTTTTCCATTCCTGAGTTACGTTACTTAGAATAACAGTCTCCATCTCATCCAGGTCACTGCAATGACATTGATTCATTCCTTTTTTATGGCTGAGTAGTCTTCCATCATATATATTTACTACATGTATAATTAACTGCCTACCCACTCATTGAATAATGGGAATTTGGGTTAGTCCACGATTTTGCACTTGTGAATTGGGGTTCACTTATTTTCAAATCTTTTTTGTTTTCAAATGCATGCAGTCTCAGGGACACGTGTCCCTCTGAGAATCACTTCTCTGGTTACCCCATAGGTTTTGATGGGTAGTGTTTTATTTTCATGAAGTTCTAAATACTCTGTAATTTCTACTTTTAGCTCCTCCTTAACCCATAAAAAAGTCCTTAATTTTACTGTAGTAAAGTTCATCAGTCTTTTCTCTTACGATTTGCAGTTTTGCGGATTTTTCTAAAGAGATTTCCTTACTTCAGGCATGACCTCACGGGCTACGCCATCCTCTGTTATTTTCTACAGGCATTATTGTTTTGCTGTTAACCTTCAAATCTGCAGCTCACCTGGAATTGCCTTTATTTACGACGTGAGGGAAGGGGACACGTTTTATTTTTATCCTATGTCCCTCCAGTCATCACATGATTTCCAGAAAGGCTCCTTCATGGCTCTGCAGTGCCCCCTTCTGGAAAGCCATGCACCCACGCGTGCCCGAGTCCTCTATTCCATTTGTCTTTGTGCAAATCCTAGAGTCTTCACATCAAAGCTTTAAAATAAATCTTGATGCTTAGCAGCACAAGTCCTCACACCCCGATTTTCTCCAAGATTAACAGGGACAGTATTGGTCCTTATATTTCCATATAAATTTTATTTTATGGCATGGAGTCTCACTCTGTCTCCCAGGCTGGAATGCAGTGGTGTAATCTTGGCTCACTGCAACCTCCACCTCCCGGGTTCAAGCAATTCTTCTGCCTCAGCCTCCCAAGTAGCTGGGATTACAAGCACCCACCACCACACCCAGCTAATTTTTGTATTTTCAGGAGAGACGGGATTTTGCCATGTTAGCCAGGCTGGTCTTGAACTCCTGACCTTAAGTGATCCACCAGCCTCGGCCTCCCAAAGTGCTGGGATGACAGGTATGAGCCACTGTGCCTGGCCCCATATAACTTTTAAAATCATGCTTTCTATTTCTTTCTTCTTTTTTGAGATGGCGTCTCATGCTGTCGCCCAGGCTGGAGTGCAGTGGTGCCATCTTAGCTCACCACAACCCCTGCCTCCTGGGTTCAAGCGATTCTTCTGTCTCAGCCTCCCAAGTAGCTGGAATTAGAGGCAGGGGCCATGATGCCCACCTGATTTTTGTATTTTTAGTAGAGAGACAGGGTTTCACTCTATTGGCCAGGCTGGTCTGCAACTGCTGACCTCAAGTCATCTGCTTGCTTCAGCCTCCCAAAGTGCTGGGATTACAGGAGTGTGCCACTGAGCCCAGCCGTTCTGTTGATTTCTGTTGGAATTTGGATTGAGATAAAATTGAAATTCCAGGTTGGGAAAACATTGACATCATTATGGAGTTGGGTTTGACAGGGTGTGAGTATGGGGTATTCTTCTGTGGAGGCCAAGCTTCTGTAGCGCCCAGATCTCCTGCCCGGCACAGGGGAATAGGTGACCAGAAGGCTGAGCTGCTGTCTCTGAGGGTCTCACAAAGCCAAGCTGAGGCCACGCTGCCCACAGGCTGCTCCTAGCCCATGACTGAACACAGCAGTGTTGCACAGGATCACGTTAGCTCAAGGGCTGCCCGTTAGCCTGGTGAACCTTTCCAGAAACTGTGCCATATTTGGAGATTCTTCCAACCCAGTCCCCCTTCCTTGCTCTCTCTTTCCCACGTGCTCTAAGGTCCCCACTGCAGCCTCCTCCCCTCTTTATTCCTCACAATCATTTCCCTAAATAAATCTCATGGACTTCCTATCCTGTCTTGGCGTCTTTTCAGAGAATAAGAATCCACGTGCTGTCCATGGATTTGATTTTATACTTCTTACAATTCTGTGTACAGGTCTCACACATCAATTGTTAGATTTGCCTCTGGGGCTGGGCACAGTGGCTCATGCCCCTAATCCTAGCACTTTGGGAGGCAGAGGTGGGCCAGCAGTTTGAGATGAGCCTGGCCAACATGGTGAAACCCCATCTCTACTAAAAATACAAAAACTTAGCTGGGCATGGTGGTGGGGTCTATAACCTAGCTACTCAAGAGGCCGAGGCAGGAGAATCACTTGAACCCGGGAGGCAGAGGTTGCAGTGAGCCAAGATTGTGCTACTGCATTTCAGCCTGGACAACAGAGCAAGACTCCATCTCGAATATATATATGTGTGTGTGTGTGTGTGTGTGTGTGTGTGTGTGTGTGAATATACATATATGTGTGTGTATATATATATATATAAATGTGTGTATATATATATATATATATATAAATGTATATATATATATATATATTTTCCTCTGGGTAAATGACATTTTGTAAGTGGCCTCTCTGATGAGTTAAAGATGGCTGCAGATTCTCTGCATCTCCTCCCATGACAAGGTCAAGTCTGTTACCCACCCCTTCCCTGCGCTGGCCCTGTGACTGGCTGGAGGGGCCTCGGTGTGACTCCGAGGCCCAGTCCCAGTAGGTCTCACAGATTCCTCTCCTGCCCTCTTGGAGCGCTGTGCTGAGATCGCCACGCTCCGAAGCCTGGGATGAAAGAGGATGGGGGGAGAGAGACCTAGCTATCTCAGCCCTTTCAGCTGAGGCCCTAGACTCCTGCGTGAGGCCATCATAGGCCACCCGGTTCCAGCTGAACTGCCTGCTGCAGAAAGCCCCATGAATGAGCCAAATAAAGCCAGCAGCTCCACCTGCCAACCCCCACAATCATGACCAGTGAGGAACTGATGTTTCTCCTTCAGCCACTAGGCAGGTGGTTTGTTATGCAACAATGTAATTAATTCGGGACAGGCTTGCCTCAAAGATACTGCAAGTTCAATTGAGTCCATCAAAGTAGAGTAAATATTGCAATAAAGTGATGATATGGTTCAACTGTGTCCCCACCCAAATCTCATCTTGAATTCCCACGTGTTGTGGGAGGGACCCAGTGGGAGGTAATTGAATCATAGGGGGCAGGTCTTTCCCTTGCTGCTGTCATGATGGTTAATAAGTCTCACAAGATCTGATGGTTGTAAAAAGGGGAGTTTTCTTGCACAAGCTCTGTTCTCTTCTCTTGTCTGGTACCATGTGAGATGTGCTTTCACCTTCTGCCATCATCGTGAGGCCTCCCAGCCACATGGAACTATAAGTTCATGAAATATCTTTCTTTTGTATATTGCCCAGTGTTGGGTATGTCTTTATCAGCAGCATGAAAACAACTAATACAAGTGAGTTACAATGTTTTGGTTTCCTGGGGCCTATAAAAGCTACGTTTGTGGGCTGGGCACCTTGACTAAAGCCTGTAATCCCAGCACTTTGAGAAGCTGAGGCAGGAGGATCAGTTGAGCCCAGGAGTTCAAGACCAGTCTAAACAACATTGTGAGACCAGGTCTCTACAGAAAAATACAAAAATTAGCGGGGTGTGGGGGCGCATGCCTGTGGTCCCAGCTATTCATGAAGCTGGAGCAGGAGCACAGCTTTAGTCTGAGGGTTGGAGGTTGAGGGGAGCTGTGTTGGCACCTCTGCACTCCAGCCTGCACAACAGAGTGAGACCCCATCTCTAAAATAAAAACATCTAATTTTAAAGTCATGTTTACACTATACTGCAGTCTATTAAGTGTGCAATAGCATTGTGTCTTAAGAAACAAGGTACCCACATTAATTTAAAAATACATTATTGTGGCCAAGTGTGGTGGCTCATGCCTGTAATCCCAGCACTTTGGGAGACCAAGGCAAGTGGATCGCCTGAGGTCAGGAGTTCAAAACCAGCCTGGCCAACATGGTGAAACCCCGTCCCTACTACAAATACAAAAATTAGCTGGGCATGGTGGCGCGTGCCTGTAATCCCAGCTACTCAGGAGGCTGAGGCAGGAGAATTGCCTGAACCCAGGAGGCGGAGGTTGCAGTGAGCCGAGATCGTGCCATTGCATTCCAGCCTGGGTAACAAGAGCAAAACTCCGTCTCAAAAAAAAAAACTAGCTGGGCATGGTGGCAAACGCTTGTAATCCTGAGGCAGGAGAATCACTTGAACTGGGAGGCAGAGGTTGCAGTGAGCCGAGATCCACTGCAGTCCAGTCTGAGCAACAAGAGCAAAACTCCATCTCAAAAAAAAAAAAGTTATTGCTAAAAATTGCTAGTGATTATCTAAGCCTTCAGCAAGTCTAGTTGTCATAATTTTGCTGGTAGAGAATATTGCCTCAATGTTGGTGACTGCTGACTGTCCAGGGTGATGGCTGCTGAAGATGAGGGTGACCGTGGCAATTTCTTAAAATGTGACAACAGGGCTGGGCACCATGGCTCACACCTGTAATCCCAGCACTTTGGGAGGTTGGGGCAAGAGGATTGCTTGAGCCCAAGAGTTGAAGACCAGCCTGGGCAACAGGGCAAAGCCCCATCTCTACAAAAAATTAATTAATTAATTAGTGAGGTGTAGTGGAACAGCTTGTAGTCCCAGCTACTGGGGAGGCTGAGGTGAGAGGATCACCTGAGCCTGGGGAGGTCAAGGCTGCGGTGAGCCATGATTGTGCTACTGCACAACCTGGGCAACAGAGTGAGACACTGTATCAATAAATGAAGTTTGCCACACTGAGGGACTCTTCCATCCCAGAAGGGTTTCTCCACAGCATGCATCGTGCCCACAGAAGAACCTCTTTCAAAGTTAGAATCAGGCCAGGTGTGGTGGCTCACGTCTGTAATTCCAGCTCTTTGGGATTCAAAGTGATCAGTTGAGGTCAGGAGTTTGAGACCAGCCTGGGTAACATGGTGAAACCCCCCACCTCTACTAAAAAATACAAAAATTAGCCAGGCGTGGTGGCAGGCACCTGTAATCCCAGCCACTTGGGAGGCTGAGGCATGAGCAATGCTTCAACCTGGGAGACAGAGGTTGCTGTGAGCCAAGATCATGCCATTGCACGCCAGCACGGGCAACAGAACAAGACTCCATCTCAAAACAAAATTAGAATCAGTCCTCTCAAACCCTGCTGCTGTTTCATCAGTTACATGTATGGACTATTCTAAATCCTGTATTGTCATTTCAACAATGTTCACGGTATCTTCACCAGGAGCAGATTCTCTGCTCATCCGTAAGAAGCAGCTCCCGTCCATTTAAGTCTGATCATGAGGTTGCAGCAAGTCAGCCCGATCTTCAGGCTTCACTCTAATGCTAGTTCTCTGCTGTTTCCACCCACTTTCCAGTTCCTCCCTCCACTGGGATTTTGGGCCACTCCAAGGCATCCATGAGGATTGAAATCAAGCTCTTTCAAACTCCCATTAATGTTATTATTTTGGCCTCCTCCCGTGAATCATGCATGTTCTTAATGTCATCTACAATGGGGAATCTTTGACAGGACTTGCCCAGATCCATCAGAGGAATCGCTGTCTATGGCAACTGTAGTGTTACTACTAATATATATATGAGATATGTTTTTTCATCTGAGAGATGCTTTATATTTTTGAGACAGTCTTGCTCTGTCACCCATGCTGGAGTGCAGTGGCATAATCTTGGCTCACTGAAACCTTTGCCTCCCGGGTTGAAGCAGGACTCCTCCCTCAGCTTCCTGAGTAGCTGGGATTATAGGCATGCACCTGGCTGTGTGTGTGTGTGTGTGTGTGTGTGTGTGTGTGTGTGTGTGTATTTTTAGTAGAGATGGGGTTTCGTCATGTTGGCCAGGCTGGTCTCAAAACTCCTGACCTCAGGTGATCCACCCCCCTCAGCCCCCCAAAGTGCTGGGATTACAAGTGTGAGCCATCATGCCTGGCCTGATACTTTATTTTAAATTAAAATAGCTAGCTTCTATTTGAATATTTTTTCCATAATAAAGGCATATAGCTTTTTATGCAAGTTTGGGGGTTTTTTTGTTTGTTTTATTTTGCTTTTCTGAGACAAGGTCTGGCTCTGTGCCCAGGCTGGAATGCAGCTGGTACAATCGTGGCTCCCTATGACCTCAACCTCCTGGGCTAAAGAGATTGTCTCAAAAAAAAAAAAAAAAAGACAACAATGATGTTTGCTACACCTCTTCCTTCAGCCTCCTGAGTAGCTGGGACCGCAAGCGCGTGACACCATGCCCAGCTAATTTTTGTATTTCTCTTAAAGGTGGGTTTTCACCAAGTTACCCAGGCTGGTCTTGAACCTCTGGGCTCAGATGATCCACCTGCCTTGGCCTCCCAGAGTGCTGGGATTATAGGCATTAGCCACCATCCCCAGCTGCTAGCTTGGTTTTCCATACTAAAGAGATTATATGTGCACCTCACACAATGCATATTAGGTAGAATTCAAAACACAATGTACTCATTACCCAGCCCCAACCACCATCACTTCTCCCCCTGCTGTTTTTACTCCAGATTTTTTTTATACCTTAAGTTCTGGGGTACATGTGCAGAACGTGCAGGTTTGTTACATAGGTATACATGTGCCATGGTGGTTTGCTGCACCCATCAACCTGTCATCTACATTAGGTATTTCTCCTAATACTATCCCTCCCCTAGCACCCACCCCTGACAGGCCCTGGTGTGTGATGTTCCCCTCCCTATGTCCGTGTTCAACTCCCACTTATGAGTGAGAACATGTGGTGTTTGGCTTTCATGTGGTGTTTAGTTTGCTGAGAATGATGGTTTCCAGCTTCATATCCCTGCAAAAGACATGAACTAATCCTTTTTTATGGCTGCATAGTATTCCATAATGTATATGTGCCACATTTTCTTTATCCAGTCTATCATTGATGGTCATGTGGGTTGGTTCCAAGTCTTTGCTATTGTGAACAGTGCCGCAATGAACATACGTGTGCATGTGTCTTTATATAGCAGAATGATTTATAATCTTTTGGGTATATACCCAGTAATGGGATTGCTGGGTCAAATGGTATTTCTAGTTCTAGATCCTTGAGGAATCGCCACACTGTCTTCAAATGGTTGAAATAATTTACACTCCCACCAACAGTGTGAAAGTGTTCCTATTTCTCCACATCCTCTCCGGTATCCGGTGTGTCCTGACTTTGATGATGGCCGTTCTAACTGGCATGAGATGGTATTCACTGCGGTTTTGATCTGTATTTCTCTAGTGACCAGGGAGGAGGAGCTTTTTTCATGTTTGTTGGCTGCATAAATGTCTCCTTTTGAGAAGCATCTGTTCATATGCTTCGCCCACTGTTTGATGGGGTTGGTGTTTTTCTTGTAAATGTAAGTTCTATGTGGATTCTGCATATGAGCCCTTTGTCATATGGTAGGCTGCAACCATGTTCTCCCATTCCTTAGGTTGCCTGTTCATGCTGATGACAGTTTCTTTTGCTGCGCAGAAGCTCTTTCGTTTAATTAGATGCCATTTGTCTATTTTGGCTTTTGTTGCCATTGCTTTTGGTGGTTAGTCATGAGGTTTTCGCCCATGCCCGTGTTATAGGTTTTCTTCTAGGGATTTTATGGTGTTAGGTCTTACATTTAAGTCTAATCCATCTGGAGTTAATTTTTGTATAAGGTGTAAGGAAGGGGTCCAGTTTCAGCTTTCTGCACATGGCGAGCCAGTTTTCCCAACACCATTTACTAAGTAGGGAATCCTTTCCCTATTGCTTGTTTTTGTCAGATTTGTCAAAGATCAGGTGGTTGTAGACGCCTGGTGTTACTTCTGGGCCTCTGTTCTGTTCCATTGGTCTATATCTCTGTTTTGGTGCCAGTGCCCAGATTTTTTTTTTGTGGTAACACACACGTAACATAAGATTTGCTATCTTACCCATTTGAAGTGCACCCCTCAGGGGTGGTGGGATTTCCAGTGTGGCCTTTAGTTCTTCCCCGGAGAGCAGCTATAAACTCTAGCCCTCACAGGGCTCCAGGGGAAGTCCTGGTGGGTGTTTGCAGTATGCCTTTCATGGGAGCCTTCTTTTTTTTTTTTTTTTTTTTTGAGATAGAGTCTCGGTCTGTCACCTAGGCTTGAGTGCAGCGGCACAATCTCAGCTCACTGCAACCTCCACCTCTTGGAATCAAGCGATTTTCCTGCCTCAGCCTCCTGAGTAGCTGGGATTACAGGCACCTGCTATCACACCGGGCTAATTTTTGTATTTTTAGTAGAAATGGGGTTTTACCATGTTGTCCAGGCTGGTCTTGAACTCCTGGCCTCAGGTGATCTGTGCCCCTTGGCCTCCCCAAGTGGTGGGATTACAGGCATGAGCCTCCGTGCCTGGCTGTGGGAGGCTGCTTTATTCTGGTGGATGGCCTAATGCCTACATGTGACCCAGTGTCCCTCTCCCAGGAAACTCATTTCCACTGGAAGCTCTTGTGGCTCTTGTGTGACCTGTGTCCCTATCAAGACAGCCACTCTTTAGAAGAGCCCTGGCCAGGAGGCGTTAGGTTAGAGGCAGCATCGTTACAGAACACACAGTGTATCAGGATCAAGTTATCACTCACAGACTCTGGAGAGAACAGGGTACCCGAGAGGCCAATGGGCAGTCCAGAGACAGCAGGGAATTCACCCAGCCTCGGCGGGAGAGGATGTGTACGTGGCGGGGGGATGGGAACCCATGGGATCAGGTCCATATTAAGGCTCATGGGCGTTCTCTTATTCTTTTTTGTGGGGGTTGTGGGTTGCTAGTTTAAAGAAAACACACAAAAGGGGAACTTGTTTCCCTGACTCTGGTGTTGGCCGTTAGGTTCTTGTGGCAGTCAGCAGTGGTGGAGTGTGTTGGGTTTGGGGTCAGTGTGATGAGGAATAGCGGCGAGGTGGGGTTTTAAGACCGAGGATGACATGGCATGTTTCAGAAGAAAACTCTGCTGCTTCTAATATTAAATTCTAGCCCTGGTCATTTTCTTTGAAGAGTTTTGGTTTTGTTTTGTGTCTGTTTTGTTTTATTTGAGACAGAATCTGGCTCTGTCGCCCAGGCTGAAGTGCAGTGATGCAGTCACTGCAAACTCCACCCCCCCCACCCCCCCGGATTCAAGCGATTCTCCTGCCTCAGCCTTCCCAGTAGCTGGGCTTACAGGAACCCAGCACCACACCCGGCTAATTTTTATATTTTTAGTAGAGATAGGGTTTTACCATGTTAGCCGGGCTGGTCTTAAACTCCCGACCTCAGGTGACCTTGGCCTCCCAAAGTTGTGTTGTTATTATTATAATGTTTTGAGATAGAGTCTGGCTCCATCACTCAGGCTGGAGTGCAGAGATGCGATCATGGATCCCTGCAGCCTCAACCTCCCTGGGCTCAGGCAATCCTCCCACCTCAGCCTCCTGAGTAGCTGGGACCACAGCTGTGCACCGCCATGCCTGGCTAATTTTTTTCTACTTTTTTTAGAGATGGGGTCTCACTTTGCTGCCCAGGCTAGTCTCAAACTGCTAAGCTCAAGCGATATTCTACCTTAACCTCCTAAAGTGCTGAGATTACAGGTGTGAGACAGTGTACCTAGCCCATAAAGTCGTTTATTATTATTATTGTTGTTGTTGTTGATGTTTGAGACATGGTCTCACTCCGTCACCCAGGCTTCAGTGCCATGGTGCAGTCTCAGCTCACTGCAGCCTTGACTTCCTTGGGCTCAAGCGATCCTCCCACCTCAGCCTCCCAAGTAGCTAGGACTACTGGCATATGCCACCATGCCCAGCTAACTTTTTGGATTTTTTTTGTAGAGATGGGATTTCACTGTGTTGCCCAGGCTGGTCTCAAACTCCCGGGCTCAAGCAATCCCCCTGCCTCGGCCTCCCAAAGTGCTGAAATGACAGGCATAAGCCCCTGTGTCTGGGCCGATAAAGTATTTTTAAATTAAGGTATGTACATTTTTGATAAGACTTAATGCTGTGGCACACTGAATAGACGAGAGCATAGCATCCATCCACATAACTAACATATGTACTGGGAAGCAGTACTGACCCAAAGCCCGACATACCCCACAGCTGCTGAGCACAATAAAAACCTGATGGTTATCGCCAGAACCCCGTCACCCCTGACGTTTCCTCCTAGGAATTTTCCACCCACTGACCTCCACCCTGCTCCTCGGCTATAAACGCCCACCTGCCCATGCTGTGTTACAGGTTGAGCCCAGTCTCTTTCCTCCACTGCAGGACCCCGTAGCCATGGTCCCTGTAGCTGTCTCAATGCTCCTGATAAGTTCTGCCTTACCATGCCTTAACAAGCGTCACTATATAATGTCTTCTTTAACAATTTGTCCAGGTGTGGTGGTTCATACCTGTAATACCAGCTCTTTGGGAGGCTGAGGCGGGCAGATCACCTGAGGTCAGGAGTTCAAGACCAGCCTGGCCAACACGGTGAAACCCCGTCTCTCCTAAAAATATAAAAATTAGCCAGACTTGGCGGCACATGCCTGTAATCCCAGCTACTCGGGAGGTTGAGGCAGGAGAGTTGCTTGAGCCCAGGAGGTGGAGGTTGCAGTGAGCTGAGATCATGCCACTATACTCCAGCCTGGGTGACAAGAGTGAGACTCCATCTCCAGAAACAAATGAACAACAACAACAAAATTCACAGAGTTTTGAACTGTCACCACAACCTAATTTTAGAACAGTTTGTCTCCCCAAAAAGAAACCAATTAGCAGTCATTTTCCAGTCCCCCACCACACTCGTGCAGCCCGCAGAAACCTCTCATCTGCCTTCTGTCTCCACAGATGTGCCCTCCTGGGAGGTTTCGTACAGATGGAATCCCACAGTATGTGGTCTTTGTGTCTGGTTCCCTTCACACAGTGGAATGTTGGGAGGTTCATTTTCCGCTGTAGCATGCGTCGTTAATTCATTCCTCTTCTAGCCAAATAATACTCCATCACACAGACACACCAACTTTATGTATTCACTTACCCGCGGGTGACGTTTGGGTTGTTCTGTGTCTTCTGCTATTATGAATAACGCCACTAGAACACTGCAGGACAAGCTTTTGTGTGGGAGCTCAGCTTTGCTTCTTTTGAGTACATACTTGGTGGGAGGACTGAGTTATGTGGCAACCCTGCGTTTAGCATTCTGAGAACTTTCCAAATGGTTTCCAAGATTATTATTTTCTTTCTTTATTTCTTTTTTTTTTTTTTTTTAAGAGATGGAGTCTTGCTCTGTCAACCAGGCTGGAGTACAGTGGCACGATCTCGGCTCACCGCAACCTCTGCCTCCCGGGTTCAAGCAATTCTCCTGCCTCAGCCTCCTGAGTAGCCAGGACTACAGGCGCATGCCACCATGCCTTGCTAATTTTTTGTATTTTAGTAGAGACGGGGTTTCACCATGTTGCCCAGGCTATCTCAAATTCCTGAGTTCAGGCAGTCCACTCACCTTGGCTCTGTACGGTATGATGGTATATTTATCCACTGAGTTCTTAGTTTCTTTTTATCTTTTTCCCTTTTGTTTTGACAGGGTCTAGCTCTGTACCCCAGGCTGGAAGGCTGGAGTGCAGTGGTGCAATCACAGCTCACTGCAGCCTCCACCTCCTAGGTTCAAGTCATCCTCCTTCCTCAGCTGCCCAAGTAGCTGGAACTACAGGCGTGTGCCACCATGCCCGGCTAATTTTTTTATTTTTTTGGTAAAGATGTGATTTTGCCATTTTGCCCTGGCTCTTAGATTCATTTGTTTTCTTTTTCACTTCTGGAGTTTCCATTTGCTTTTTTGTATTACCGCCATTACCATCACCACCATCGTCACCACCACCATCACTACCATCACCACCACCACCATCATCACCACCATCACCACCACCATCACCACCACCATCATCACTACCACCATCACCACCATCACTACCATCACCATCACCATCACTACCATCACCACCACCACCATCGTCACCACCACCATCACTACCATCACCACCACCACCATCATCACCACCACCACCATCACTACCATCACCATCACCACCATCACTACCATCACCACCATCACTACCATCACCACGATCACTACCATCACCACCACCACCATCATCACCACCACTGCCATCACTACCATCACCACCACCATCACTACCATCACCACCACCACTACCATCACCACCATCACTACCATCACCACCACCATCACTACCATCACCACCACCATCACTACCATCACCACCATCACTACCATCACCACCACCACCATCATCACCACCACCGCCATCACTACCATCACCACCACCATCACTACCATCACCACCACCATCACTACCATCACCACCATCACTACCATCACCACCACCATCACTACCATCACCACCATCACCACCACCACCATCATCACCACCACCACCATCACTACCATCACCACCACCACCATCGTCACCACCACCATCACTACCATCACCACCACCACCATCATCACCACCACCACCATCACTACCATCACCATCACCACCATCACTACCATCACCACCATCACTACCATCACCACCATCACTACCATCACCACCACCACCATCATCACCACCACCGCCATCACTACCATCACCACCATCATCACTACCATCACCACCACCACCATCACTACCATCACCACCACCACCATCACCACCACCATCACCACCACCATCATCACTACCACCATCACCACCACCACCATCACCACCACCACCATCACCACCGCCACCACCATCACTACCATCACCACCACCATCATCACTACCACCATCACCACCATCATCACTACATCACCACCACCACCATCACTACCATCACCACCACCACCATCACTACCACCATCACCATCACTACCATCACTACCATTACCACCACCACCATCACTATCATCACCACCATCATCACCACCACCACCATCACTACCATCACCACCACCACCATCGTCACCACCACCACCATCACTACCATCACCACCACCACCATCGTCACCACCACCACCATCACTACCATCACCACCACCATCACCACCGCCATCACTACCATCACCACCACCGCCATCACTACCATCACCACCACCATCACTACCATCACCACCACCATCACTACCATCACCACCATCACTACCATCACCACCACCATCACTACCATCACCACCATCACTACCATCACCACCATCACCACCATCACCACCACCACCATCACCAGCATCATCACTACCATCACCACCACCACCATCACTACCATCACCACCACCACCATCACCACCACCATCACCACCACCATCACTACCACCATCACCACCACCACCACCACCATCACCACCACCACCATCACCACCGCCACGACCATCACTACCATCACCACCACCATCATCACTACCACCATCACCACCATCACCACCATCATCACTACATCACCACCACCACCATCACTACCATCACCACCACCGCCATCACTACCACCATCACCATCACTACCATCACTACCATTACCACCACCACCATCACTACCATCACCACCATCATCACCACCACCACCATCACTACCATCACCACCACCACCATCGTCACCACCACCACCATCACTACCATCACCACCACCACCATCGTCACCACCACCACCATCACTACCATCACCACCACCATCACCACCGCCATCACTACCATCACCACCACCGCCATCACTACCATCACCACCACCATCACTACCATTACCACCATCACCACCACCACCATCACCATCACCACATCATCACCATCACCACCACCACCATCATCATCATCATTAAAGTTTTCTGTCACGATTATCGATCCTGTGTTTTTTTTTATCTCCTGGAATGTAGCAAGGATAGTTATTTTATATTTTGATTGTGATAAAACACTCTACATGGTAAGAGATTTTTTTCCCCTACGTGGTGAGCATTTAATACATTCTTATGGAATATCATAGTAGGCGGGATCTCGGTTTGCGTGGAGAACCTAATGTAGTGGCTATGTGAGTTGATCAGTTGGAGCATTTCCTGTCTTTAGACAAGGAGGTTTCCAAATTTTTCAGACCATATGGACTTCTAATCCTATCTGCAAAAGTCTCTAAAGTGGAAATTCCTTGTCCTTGCCTGGCCATCTGCATAATGAGAAATGGGCTCACTCCATTCTGCCCTAGGAGGGGCTGGATATGGGAGCACTTGAGGTCACTGTAGCCTCCCATGCCTGCCCCAGCTGTGGAGGGACTTTAGAAAGGAAGACATGGTCTTCGATTAGTCATTCCTGGTGGAATGCTTCTCCTGGGACCTGCATCAGCCTCCCGTGGACTCTGTGATCTCACCCACCAGTTGATTCAAAAATGCTTATTCGACAATGTTCTTGGAGAAAGCAACCCTGACACTCCCATCCCATCTCACTGGCCCTTGGCCCAGCGCCATCATAAGCCAAGCCCAGAACAACAGGACCAACTCTGAAGGTCATGACTCTGGAGCTCCAGGACTTCCTGACCCTCAACAGAGAAGGACACGGCACCTGATTTTCTGGTTTTATGTTGTTTGTTTTTATAACCGCTGTTTATTATTTACATACCATAGAATTGTCCGTTTAAAGTGTACAATTCAGTAACTTTTAGTTTGGATTATTCTGGACATTTTGTATAAATGAAATTATGCAACATATGGCCTTTTGTGTCTGACTTCTTTCCCTTTAGATAACGTTTCTGAGGTTTACCAATGTCATAGTGTGACTGTACCTCATTCCTTTTTATTGCTGAATCATACTCACTGGATAGATAAACTGTTCATCAGCTGATGGGCACTTGGGCTGTACCTGCTACTTTGCTATTATGAATAATGCTGCTATGAACATCGATCTATAAGCTTTTCATAGACATATATTTTCATGCCTTCAATTTTTTTTTTTTTTTTTGAGAAGGAGTTTCGCTCTTGTTACCCAGGCTGGAGTGCAATGGCGTGACCTCGGCTCACCGCAACCTCTGCCTCCTGGGTTCAGGCAATTCTCCTGCCTCAGCCTCCTGAGTAGCTGGGATCACAGGCACACGCCACCATGCCCAGCTAATTTTTTTTGTATTTTTAGTAGCGATGGGGTTTCACCATGTTGACCAGGATGGTCTCGATCTCTTGACCTCGTGATCCACCCGCCTTGGCCTCCCAAAGTGCTGGGATTACAGGCTTGAGCCACCGCGCCCGGCCTATTTTCATGTCTTTTGGGTATATACCTAGAAGTGTTAAGGCTGGGTCAGCTGTAGGTCTATGCTTAACATTTTAAGGAACTGCCAGGCTGTCTTCCAAAGAGGCTTCACCATTTTGCATTCCTGACAGCAGTGGGTGAGGGTTCCAGCAGCTCCATATCCTCACCGACAAACGTTGTCATCTGTCTTCTTGACTACGGTCTTCCCGTTGGCCATAGAGCTGTGTTTCACTGTGGTTTTTGACTCACATTTCCCTGATGATTACACCTGTTCATGTGTGTATTGGCTACTTGTATATCTCCTTTGGAGAAGTGTGGGCTCCTTTGCCCATTTTTAATTGGATTATTTGTCTTTTTATTATTGAGTTGCAAGAGTTCTTTATATATTCTAGAGACAAGTTTCTTATCAGATGTATGGTTGGCAACTATTTTCTCCCATTCTCTGAGTTGTTTTTTTATTTGCTTGAATGGTGTCCTTTGAAACACAGAAATTTACAGATTTGATGATGTGCAGTTGATCTATTTTTTTTTTTTTTTGGTGTTCTTTGCCTGTACCTTTGGTGTCATACCTAAGAAATTATCACTTACTCCAAGGTCATGAAGATGTGCACCTGGGCTTTCTCCTAAGAATTTTGTAGTTTTAGCTCTTATATCTAGGCCTTTGATCCATGTTTAATTTTTGTATATGGTGTGAGGTAGGGGCCCAATTCCATTCTTTCACATGTCAGGACCTCTAGCACTATTTATTATTTTCTGTTACGTTCTGTTTTTTAAATAACTTGGGCAACAATGTCTCATTTCATCCCAGTCGTTATGGCTCAATAAAATCAGCTTGCCATCATGCCACTGTGTTCCCATAGGGGAACTTACAGAAAATTCTCTTTGAGGACTAGTGTTGGGTCATGCCCTCCCCATCCCACCCCTGACTGACTACAAAAGCTCCTGAAAGTCCTCATATAAGCAGTTCTTTCCTTTGGCTGAGTCATCAGCCATATCTAAGTCATTTTGCTAAAACACTGATATTTGTATTGCAACTGAGATGGCTAGCCAATTTCTCACCAGTTTGGAACAGGAAACTGGGAGAGGACCCCATCAAGATCAACTGTGTGGGGAGGGGATCAGGTGGAGCAGATCACTTGGTACCAAGCATGCAGCTCTTCTGAGAAGGCTGGCCTCTGTGTCACACTGCAGTCAAAACCCTGGGAAAGTCCTCAGGAAGCCAAGGACCATATCTTATCTGTCCTTATGCCTCCAGTGTCTAGCACATGGTCTGCCACAAAGCAGGAGCAAGGGAAATGTTTGGAGGAAGAATGGGTGGAGCGTAAATGCCAGCCTGAAAAGATTGGGGGTGGGGAAACCACAAAGACAGAGGGGTGTTTAAAGGAGCATGGGGCAGGCCCTGGAGGAGACCCTGCCTCCTTTCCCATGCGAGCTTGGGATTTGTTGCTTGTACCTTTGGTGTTATACCTAAGAAATCATTACCTAATCCAAGGTCATGAAGATGTACGCCTTGACTTTCTTCTAAGATGTTACATGGTGGCTCATGCCTGTAATTCCAGCACTTTGGGAGGCTGATGTGGGTGGATCATGAGGTCAAGAGATTAAGACCATCCTGGCTAACACGGTGAAACCCCATCTCTACTAAAAATACAAAAAATTAGTCAGGCATAGTGGTGCATGCCTGTAGTACCAGCTACTTGGGAGGCTGAGGCAGGAGAATCACTTGAACCCGGGAGGCGGAGGTTGCAGTGAGGCGAGATCACACCACTGCGGTCAGTCCAGCCTGGACAACAGAGAGAGACTCCATCTCAAAATAAAAATAAAAAAAGATGTTACATGGTCCACATGACTCTGTCCCCGGAGAGGGTGGTCATTGGGCACCTGTATGAAGCTGGCTGGTTCCCTCTAGACACCTCTGGGAAGGGCGCTTAGCCCCTGCTCCCCACTGCCTGGGAAGTGCGTCCTCTGCTGAGTGGCCTGAACTCCCCGGAGGTGGAGGCCTGCTCCTTCTCCCACGGTGAGGAGGATTGCAGGGTCTGCCTGATCTAGTCTGGCCTAGCCCAAGGTCAAGCATGACCACGTGGGCTCACCCCAGGGGCAGGCAGAAGAAGGAGATCAGCTGTTTGCAGCCTGCTGGCACCAGAGAGCAAGGGAGCTTCTGTGCTCCCCACTGACAGCTGCATCAGGGCCTGGCTGCTAACCCAGTTGGCAAGTGATGGGGAGAAGGAGGAACATCTGCCCTGCACCGCTGGAGAACAGAGGGGGCTGCTGAGGGGTGTATTCAAGCTGCAGGCTGTTGCAGTGGGTGAACTGTATCCCCCCAAAAAAGATATGTCCAAGTCCCACCTCTGCTACCTGTGACTGTCAACTTATTTGGAAATAGAGTGTTTGTAGACGTAACTAAGTTAGGATCTAGAGAGAGGGCCATCCTGGATTTACAGTGGGCCCTAAATATTTACCTGACTCTCTCGATCCAACGGCAGATATAGTAAGGGAAGGGAGAGGACAATTTGAGACACACAGAGGGGAGGGCCACATGAAGACGGGCAAAGAGCCTGGGGAGATGCAGCCGCAAGCCAGGGAGTGCCTGGGGCTACCAAGAGCTGGAAGGGACAGAAAGGACCCTCCACTAGAGCCTTATGCTACCCATACCCCAACCTCAGTTTCCACGGCAGCCCTCGGAAAGGAACACAGTGTTCAGGCTGCAGAACCTGGCCAAACTGCTACCTCCACGTGTCTCTCCCTCCTGGGGGACAGATACCTGCCTCAGGAGAACAAGCCCCTGCCTCCCACCCACCTCTCACGAGTCCCCAGACCTACCCAGGCCCCCGGAGCCCAACTCGGGCACACATCCAGCTGCAGCTGAGACAGGCTCTGGCTGCCCCACCCATGGGAGCCTGCGCCCAAGGGAGGAGCAAGACACAAGGCCAGCATGCCCCTGCTGGGTACCAGTGTCCCCAGGTACGAAGCTGAGGGCCTCCCAGGCAGGAGTGGGCCTTGGGCTAGAGAGAAGATGTGGAGGATTCAGTTTAATGAGCAAGCGGACGAGGCAGTATGCTGAGAAACACAGTTCTGAGTTTATGTTTTCTGAAAGAGCTGGGGGAGCGTGAGTAAACAGTGAGTGACACTCTGCTTCCAGGCACGCCCACGGGAACTCGGCTTTCAGAAGACCCGAGGAAGTTCTTTAAAGAGAGGGATATATGGACCCCAATCCCGGCTGCCAGGCCCAGAGAGGGAAGCAGGATTAGTCAAAAACAGGTGGGGGATGGGGAGGGAAGGAAGATAGGCACTGGGAGTTTAGGGGCCAGCAAGCAGCAAGAGTGACCCTGGGCATCAGCGTGGGGTGAGGTGGAGAGGGGCTGGAGGTTCCTGGAGAGCAGAGAACGCTGGCAGCCATGCCAGAGCACTGCAGAGACACCGCGGCCCTGCTCCAGGTAGTCTGGAAATTGCCGCAGGGGTATTGCCTCTCCTGCCACCCAGCTCCGGAGAGTCAGTCCTGATCTGGGGGGTTGGGATGCACTTCCTCTTGACTCTGGTCTCAGGACTGAGGCTCACAGGAGCCTGAGAAACAGGCAAGCAGGAGCTTTCTAGCCCCTTCCAACTCCCCCTGCTCTGAAGCCCAGAGAGAGTCCCTCTCAGGCTGCTGGTCAGAGGCTGGGGTGAGGGCAGAGGGGGCGGAAGGGGTCTGGATCAGCCTCGCTGCAAACCAACACAGCACATACGGAAATGGGGTTGCTTAGCCCACAAGGAGACTGCGGTGCTGCCGGAGGCATTTTATAAAAAACAGAAGCCAAGGCCCTGGGGCCTTCTGGGGCTGGTCCACACAGGAGGCAGCACAGAAAGCTGACACCAGGGACCCCACCCAGGGCTCTGGAGTGGCACAGGGGGTGAAGCAGCCACACATGGATACACCAGGAGCTCTGTCCCCATAGAGACATCTGCAGGCCTGGGGGACCCAGGGGTCCCTGGCCACTGTCAGGAGCCCTTTGGCTGCTTCTGCCAGCTCAGAGCCAATGGCAGCACACTCAGCGGTTCCTCTGGGGGGCTGACGCTTTCGACCCCAGACCCAATCCCTTTGCAGCTATGACTCAGAAAGACCAGCTGAGCTCTTGGACAAGGCCACAGGTATGTCGAGGTCCAGCTGTCCCTCAAGAAAGTGTCTACGTGGCTTAAAAGAATTAAGCCAGAGGTGGTTTCCTGCCCCCAGCCCCCTCCCCGGGCCCCACGGCTTTAACGTTGGATCCTCTCTTAAGTGGAGCTCAAGTGAAAAAGCCCCTCTCTCAGGAGCCAGCAGGCTGGCTGGAAAGAAAACTAACAACGCTTTTCTTTGTCCTCCACGGTTTACTTTGCTCCTTTTGAGACCTTTAGAATTTGCCTAATTGTTTCCAAGGACTGGAGCCACAGTGCCGCACCCTGGGACGCCCTGCCGCCACACACGTCTCACTGCATGGGGTCACTTGAGGATGCATGCAGAGAGGCAGTGGAAGTCCCCCAAGGGTTCTTGCAAGCGCCCTGCCCTGGTGATTTCATCTGCCGTCAGCTCTCTCCAGAGGCTGCAGGATCTGGGAGCACTGGCCGCTCCAGCTTTGCAGGCATGCAGGGTATCTCATTGAATGCCAAAGCTGGGAGGCGGAGTCCAGGGATGGGGGAAGAGGTGGTGGGGCCCGCACAGCGCAGGGGCAGAAGGTGGCAGAGGAAAGGTGGTGGGTGGCCAGCTAGGGCTCGGAGGCGTGCTTGACCAGGTAGCCACTGAAGATGATGTAGGTGTCCAGCTCGTCGCTGAAGATGGCATTCTCGCGCTCGCCCTTGTAGAGGCGCACCCACACCTGGTCCTGCTCCTGCAGCTCCAGCATCAGGCTCTGGCTCTGCATGATGCTGCGGTCGCCCACCTGCGCGAACAGAATCACCACCTCCTCCTCGTTCTTCATGACGTGCAGGTACGTCTCCTTCTGGTTCCAGGTGTGCACGTTGAGGCTGAAGAAGTAGATGCCGGGCACGTAGCAGTAGAACTTGCCAGTGAACATGTTGAAGTGGCCGTAGAGGTTCACGAACTCCGTGTCGAAGATCACTGTCTGGTAGTAGTGGTTGCTGTGCATGGGTTTCTTCCGGCCCACCGAGAAGGCGGCGTAGTGGCTCTTGCACCGCTCCCCAGGGGCCCCCATGGAGCCCTTCTGCCCTTTGGGTCCGGTGTGGCCCCTGGCCCCTGCTGAGCCTGTCTTGCCATATTTCCCTTGAAGGCCTCGATCTCCGCGGTCACCCTTCTCGCCTAAAAGGGACAGGCAAACACGTGCTGTTAATGGAGCAATCAGGTGGCGTCCTGAGGCTTGGTTCTTCACGCTGTGGCCCCTGGAGCAATCCCGATTCGTCCTCACAGCCCTGACCCGGCAGAAGTTTCGATCCTGCCCCCAGCCCCCCACCACGGGCGGCTTCCCATGCCAGCACAGGGGTATTTGGATTCCCAAAGCCAAGCAAACAGGCTCAACCTCAACGACTGTTCTATTTTCACCCAGAAGCAATAACTTTTTTTCCTTCTGGAAAGCACGGGCCAAAAAAAAAGGATCATACAGGTTGATCCAAAAGCAACAGTCTCTGTGGCCAGACCCATACTCGCTCTGAGCAAATGAACTGCAGATGTCCGGGCTCGGCTCAGGGTCTAGGTGGCAAGTGTTCCCAGTTAGATTTCACAGGCTGTGTAGGGTTATCTGCCATCTGCAGGACCACGGCGAGGGGGTGGCATTTCAGTATGCAGACTGGGGGCACCAAACCCCAAATTAAAGGGTTTAGAAGCCTGCGTCTAAACACAAGTGGAGGGACAAGGCCCTGAGCAGCCTCTGGGCTCCTTCTGCTCCGGGCCCTACGGGCCTCTTTCCAATCCCTCCTCCTGGAGAAAGGCCAGAGCCTCAAAATCAGAATTTCCTGTGCCTTCCCTGTGGATGACAGCCTGCCTGCCTCTGCTCACTGTCCCGAGGGAGCCACTCTGCTCAGCCCCACCCTGACGACTCCATGCCTTCCTCCAGGTTGGCACAGAGCCACCCGGCCACCCCTGTGCTTGTCTTTGCAGCTGTCTGACCTTTCAAGATGGTGATATTGATCTGGGGCACTGCCGTCGCCGGGTACATGGAGGTCCCAGGGTCGCAACAGCGCAAACACTGGGAAGCCGGGAGCCCCTCGCCCTGGCTGGGGCTGTATCTTTCATGTTGTTCAGCCCTGAGGGAATAAATCATCACAGTGAAAGTCAGGAACTCTCGGGCCTAGAAACGCTTCTCCTGCCACCAGCAGGTCTGGCATGCCTGACCTGCCTCCTCCGCCTCTCACCTGGGCCCACGGTCTCTATGTTCGTGCTGGCGGGATCACGGGCCACGCTGGGGTCCTCCTACAGAATGAGCCCCCCTGCCCTTTGCTAAAGGTAATGACAGTCCTGGAAACACACCACTGAGCGCCATGCAAGTCAGGGGCTGCTCAGGAGAAATCCACACCCCTAGGAGGGGATTTGTGGGTGACGTAAGACAATGCCAGGACTCCCTGTCATATATCCATGATGCTAGCAAATAACGTAGGAGGCTGATTCATCTATAAATGAGACGTTTCAACTGGATCTTTAGGATTCCTCTGAGCTGCAGCCGCTGGAGACTGCAACGTTCCCAACCTGACTTTGGAAGGACCGGCCCGCGGGGAGGATGGATGGCAGTGGCTCCCGGCTGCCACCTTGCAGCCCCTTTCGGCATTGCATGTGGTCTGGGTTGAGGCTCTTCTGGCCCAGGCTGTGGAGCTGCACAGACCCATGGGGGCAGCAAGTCCCCCTTGATGGGCCAGCTCCTTATCTAACACTGCTTCCACGTTTACGCCCCAGGCTATCCAGGAAATGGATCTCTATGCCCCAAGTTCAGCCACCCACCCATAAGCCAGGACTCCCAGATGGAAATCTCACCCCTACTCACCCCGACCTCTCTCCTAAACCCTAGACCTTGACTTCAAACTTCTCGCCAGAAGTCTCCATCTGGAGATAAATGTCATTTGCGCAAAACTGAAACCCCAGCCCCATCCCATCGCCCCGGAACTGTCTCTTCTTGAGCTCTGTTCCTGGTGTCAACAGTGGGTACCCAGGGTGGAGACTTCAGTGTCCCCTACCCCCGCCCCCTGCAACCTTCAGCAGAGTCCTGGGTTCCCAGATTCAAGGCACCTCCAGACCCGAGCCCAGGGCCCTCATCATCTCTGATGCACCACTGCCATTTTGACTGTTGCTTGGAATCTGCCCCTCTCCGCACCAGTTCATCCTCTCTGCTGCCTCCCTCGGGCATTCCTGGGCAATTTTCCAATTGCAGCTTGCCCATGACTCCTCTTGTTCTCTCTAGGACTGAGCTCAGGCGAGGCCCTCCCCAGCTGGACCCAGCTGCCTCCGGCCTCCAGCACTGGGTCTCACCATCCCAAACCACCCACCAGCCCAACAAACACTGCCAGCCATGGCTCTGCACATGTCGTTCTGGCTCCCAGGTGGCTTTCCCCTCCTTCCTGCACCTGGGAGGCCCCAGGTGTCCTTCAAGACCTAGTTCCCTCCTCTTAGTCTTCCTGGGTCCTGCCTCTCCCTCTGCTGCCCCCAGCATCATGAGCGCGCCCCTCCTACAGAGCCTGCCACGCTGCCCCTGTCTCTCATGGGTCTGTCTCCCTCTCAGTCTCAGAGCTCCTGCAGGCCAGGACTGTGCCACTCGTGTGTCCCCCCACCGTGCATGGGGGTGGCCTGACTGATAGGAGGAGCTCAATCAAAGAAAGAGGAGGGAGAGGAAGGACAGAATGGTGTGACTCAGCCTCAAATCCTGCCCGATCGTATTGTACACTGAAGTTACCCTGAAGCCTCAAGTATCAAGACGGCCCAGTGCTCAAAAGAACAAAGAGACTCCAAGCCAGGCTTGAGCTGTCCCTGGGTCTCTAGGACCTCAGGCTGGATGCATGGCATTTGCTGAAGCACTCTGTGCTTCCCCAGGAAACATCCCAGGTCAACTGGAGTCTCCGCCATTGCAGTTTGCAGACACGAAGGCAGATGCCAGCCAGAGTCCTCCAGACCTTTCAAGGGAAGCCAGCACTTGGCCTGCCCAGTCTCCCCTGTCCTCTCCTGTCCTGCAGTCTGTGAGGCGCATGGGCAGCAGACACCAGCTCTTGGGCCAGCATCTCTCCCAAGGCCATTCGTCACCTCTCCCTGCCTCAAACCCTGGCAGACATTCTCAATGGACCACGTGGGAACAAAAGGAGAAACTGGAGGGTGGGTTGAGAGCCTGGTCTGCTCCTTACTTAGGAAGTCGGCTGTGGCTGCAAAGCCAATTGCAGACCCCGCTCCTTTAGACTTGGGGTGAGGCGGGATCACTGTCCAGCTTCACGTGAGGTGCCCAAGCCACTGAAAGGAGGAAGGGCCTGTCCATCCCTCAGAACCCACCTCCAGCAGGGCCACGCCTCAGCTCAGCTACGGCTTTCTCATCTTCACATCTCACGGTGAACCAGCCCCTGCAGGCCCTGAACCCCAGGCTCAGCCTAGCCAGAGCCGGAGCTCCCGCTACTACACCCTCATGGCCCCTCACCTCTCGGCATGGTCCGGCGGGGACGGCAGCTCCTCATTCCCCTCCCACGCCTGCTGTTCCCGCTGGTCATGGGGCACACGGCTCAGGACCGGGCCACAGGCAAAGGCCAGGAGCAGGCAGCATGCCAGCAAGAGTCCCTGTCCATGGGAGCCCATCTTCCTACTGGGCCCTGGTAGGAAAGAAACACACGGGGAAGGCGCCAAGTTAGGAAGGAGCTGCACAGAGAAATGGCCTGGAAATCAGAGGTGCTTTCCCAGTCCCCCACTAGGCTGTGGGAAGCACTGCAGTTACACGGCTTTTGGGAGGACAGCCACACTCACACGCACTCATCCACTCTCACGCCCATGAAGGCACACACGCACTAACTCTCACACGTGCACAAATGCACATGCACATACATTCACATACATGCAATCCACACACAGGCACACACTCAACACACATGCAATCCACACACAGGCACACTCAACACATGCAATCCACACACTCACATGCACAACATTCAGATACAATTCACACAGGCACACACTCAACACATGCAATCCACACATGCACACACATTCACACATTCACATACATGCAACCCATACATTCACATGTACACAACACACATGCAATCCACACATGTACATATTCTCAACACATGCACACATACATGCAATTCACACCCAGGCACACACTCAACATGCATGCAATCCACACACATGCACACATTCACATACATGCAATCCACATAGGCACACACTCAACACATGCAATTCACACACATACACATTCACACACATTCACATAGACACATGCAACCCATTCATGTACACAACACACATGCAGTCCACAGACATGCACATATTCTCAACACATGCACACACATACATGCAATCCACACATATAAGCCCACACCTGTGCACACATGCACACATATCCCCACATCACATGCACTCATGCATCCCATTCACTCACATGCACACTCAATATACATGCAATCCACATGCTCACATGCACTTTCGACACATGCACACATACCCACACCACATGCACACATGTTAACATACACGTACACACTCATACATGTAATCCATACATGCACACTGTCGCATGCAATCTACACACACATGCACACACAACACATGCATACTTACATGGACACTCATGTACACATACCCACATCATGTACACATGCAATCCACACATTCATGTACACACATGCAATCCACACACATGCCTCTATTTACATACATGTAATCCACACGTGTACACAATCACATGCACTCACATCTACACATACCCACATCACATGCACACTCACATGCACATATGCATGCTCTCACATTCATGCACACACTCAACGTGTTCACAGGCATGCATATCCACTCATGCACACATGTACTCACATGTACACATCCCCTCATGTGTGCACACACTGCCCCAGAGCCTCAGCCAGTCAGGCTGGCATTGAGTGCTGCTGAGCAAGGTGCTGTCTCTGCCCACTCAGCCTCTCCAGAAGGAGAGTCCATCAGCCCCTGGCCCCACTGACAATTGTTTACCACCCTTTTTAGGACAGCAAGAAAAAGCCCAAGTAAGCTTTGATCTACATCCCTTGACTCAAAGCAACGCTGGCTCATTGACCGGGTCCTTCCGGTGGGCAGGTGGGTAGGAAGGCGGTGCCAAGCTGCTTTCTGGCCGCCAGGTGGCATATCAGCCAGTGTCCTTGGCAACTACTTTAGGGATGTGTGAAGCCCACCCCGGAGAGCAGTCATCCTTCCAGGAAGCCAACCACATGTCTCTCACTCCTGGAGCTTTTGGCAAAAACTTGGGTCAGGACCCTCTTCATCTAGGATTGGGACGGTCCTTCTAAAAAGGGGCGCTCGAGGGGATGGGGAGTCCAGGGAGCTAGCGAGGGGTGGTGCGTGGGCTCACATTAGGCAAACACCCACCTGCCACCCTGTGAGCAGCTCGCCCCCCTCGCCCGGAACTCTGGCATCAGGAGTCGCATGCTCAGCCATTTCAGGTGGCCCGAAAACCTCCCCTCCGTGGGGCTGGCGATGTGGTCAACTCTAACCTCTCTTCTTTCACCAAAACATGTAACTCAAAAAATCGCAAGCCCTGAGGCAATACCTCACTCCCCCTCATAGCTGCCCAGTGAGAAAGTGGGTGAGAAGTGTCCCACAATCCCAGCTGCCAGGCCTGCATGGACTCCAGCTCTTTCTTGAGACACAAAGGGTGAAAGCAAAGGCTTATCTCCAAAGGCCCTGGGCTAGACTCTGGCTCCTTTCATGTTTAAGGGAAGTTAAAGTCCTGAGACAGGTTTCTTCCTCTGCCCACATCACACACCCAGGTGACCACGACATCTAACTCATGTCGGGGAGCCAGGGACGTCTTCCAGGCACACCATGGCTCGGGGGCTTTGGAGCCTGGGAGGAGACGGCGTTAGGGGGCTTTTGTTGAGATGGAGTCTCGCTCTGTCACCCAGGCTGGAGACATCTCAACTGGGAAAAAAAACTCCATCCTGTTTGAGTTTTCTTTTTTTATGCAGGGTCTCACTCCACCTCACTGCAGCCTCCACCCTCCAGGCTCAAGCCATCTTCCCCCCTCAAGCCTTCCGAGGAGCTGGGATTACAGGCATCACCACCATGCCCCGCTAGCTTCGTAAAGACAGGGTTTCACCGTGTTGCCCAGGCTGGTCTCAAACTCCTGAGCTCAAGCAATCCACCCACCTCGGCCTCCTGAAGTGCTGGGATTACAGGCAGGCACTACCATGCCCAGTTAATTTTTTATATTTTTGTAGAGACAGGTTTTCACCATGTTGACCAAGGATGGTCTCAATCTCTTGACCTCATGATCCACCCGCCTTGGCCTCCCAAAGTGCTGGGATTATAGGCGGGCACCATAGTTTTGCTTTTCCTGTTGTCTCGTACTGCAGAGAGTTTGTCCAGCCTGTGTCTACTCAGCATACCATGTGTCACCTCCTCCAGGGCTGGGACGTCCCCAGTCAAGCATCCTGAGCACCCTGAACAGCACTGGTGCTCAGCAAATATTTGTCAGAGTGAATTCTCTAAATTTGTTTATTTCTCTATTTCTGTATTTCCTCTGTTTCTACTTGGCGCCTTAATAATTACTCTGTTTTTTCCTTTTAAGTGGCAAACTTGTAGCAGTTAAAAGGAAAAGAGATTTTCCTTTCCTTTTTTTTTTTTTGAGATGGAGTTTCGCTCTTGTTACCCAGACTGGAGTGCAATGGCATGATCTCGGCTCACCGCAACCTCTGCCTCCTGGGTTCAAGCAATTCTCCTGCCTCAGCCTCCTGAGTAGCTGGGACTACAGGCACGCGCCACCATGCCCGGCTAATTTTTGTATTTTTAGTAGAGACGGGGTTTCACCTTGTTGACCAGGATGGTCTCGATCTCTTGACCTCGTGATCCACCTGCCTCAGCCTCCCAAAGTGCTTGGATTATAGGCGTGAGCCACTGCACCCAGCCTGATTTTCCTTTCCTTAAACATTTTTTTCTGAATCCCAAATTATAGATATATACACATATTTACATATAAATACATATGTACACATATATATACACACATATTTATTTCAGATAAGTTGGAAAGTAACTATAAAAGGCATTTAAAAACTACCTTGGATTATTGTACTTTAGGGTTTCTCGACCCTGGCACCATTGAGGGTTTTTTTGTTGTTGCTTGTTCTTTTTTTGAGATGGAATCTCACTCCTTGCCCACCCAGGCTGGAGTGCCAGTGGCATGAATCGGCTCACGGCAAGCTCCACCTCCTGGGTTCAAGTTATTCTCCTGCCTCAGTCTCTCTAGTAGCTGGGATTACAGGCGCACACCACCACGCCCAGCTAATTTTTGTATTTTTAGTAAAGACAGGGTTTTGCCACGTTGGCCAGGCTGGTCTTGAACTTCTGACCTCACCGCTTCATACTCGCAATGTGCTGGGATTACAAGTGTTTGCCACTGCACCCGGCCAACCCTGGCACCATTGATGTTTGGGTCTAGAGAATCTCCTGTGGTGGGGCTAGCCTGTGTGCTGCAGGATGCTTGCAGTAACCCTGGACCCACCACAGATGCCGTTAGCACCACCGCCTCTAGTGAATGTCTCCAAACACCGTCACATGCCTGTCCCTTGGGGGCAGAATTGCCCCTCGCTAAGAAACTAAGAACCAGCCTTTTTTTAAAAAAAAAATGTGTATCTCTTTCTAGTCTAGCAAAAGGATTTTCCGCACCATGGTCAGCAGAGATGGGGCTCAGGGTGCTGCTGGGTTGGGGATGAGGCTGTCCCCCGGGGTGGGGTGGGGCCGAGAAAGCAGCAGAGAGTCCCAGGCTCAGGCTGATAGGCCGAGGGTCGCTTTTGCGGTGGTGGCTCTCCTCAAGAGCCTCCTCTTTGGAGTCAGAGCAAACCTAGACTGAAACCTTTCCTTCTTGAAAAGATCTAACCATTTTACCAAATCCCATGGCAAAGCCAGCCTCATAGCATTATGATCATTTTAGTCACTTTTGGGCAAAAACATTATTGCCCAACATCTAACCAAACTTGGCCCCAGAACACGGTTAGTGATTTCCAGCAAAAACCTCCCTACAGTGGGGAGGCCGTGTCCCCGAGGAGGCTGTCTGGAGGAACGTGTTACACGCTTCCAGGAAAGTGCCATGAGCACACGTGGACCAGTGGTGTGTAACCCGCGTGAATCCAGACCCACGTGCCTGTGTCTCCAGCCTGCATTGCAAGGTCTCCAGTGAAGGCAACTGAAGACAATTCCAGTGTGACTCAAGCTCTTTACTTGCCTGTCCCAAATCCTGTGACTACTAAGAGCTAATCTCCACAGTAATTTCATGGCCATTTTCCTCCCTCCACACCCCTGAGGACCAGCAGCTGTTCAGCACCCATCCACCTACACCTAGCCTTGTCCCCGACGAGAACACATCCCCCTTTCCAGAAGGAGGGAGGCAGACAAAGAGAAATCAGGCTGAACACAGGACGTGGAGGAGGACAGGAAGCCTGAGGACACTTCCTTGTTCATAATTTGTATCCCTTGGTCCCGTGCGGTGGCTCACACCTGTCACCCCAGCACTTTGGGAAGCCAAGGTAGGTGGATTACTTGAGCCTAGGAGTTCAAGACCAGCCTGAGCAACATGGCAAAGCCACATCTCTACCAAGAACACAAAAATTAGCAAGGCATGGTGGTGTGTGCCTGTAGTCCCAGCTGCTCAAGAGGCTGAGGTAGGAGGATCACCTGAGTCCAAAAGGTCAAGGCTTCAGTGAGCCACGATCGCACCACGGCACTCCAGCCTGGGCAACAGAGATCCTGTGGCAATAACAATAATTTTTATCCCTTCACACGCCTTGTGGCTCTGTGGTAGATTCTTTAAGGAGACAGTCATCACCCACACGTTCACGGTTCCTTATATTTGTTCCACATTGGGCCTACTGGCCAGGCGCAGTGGCTCACATTTATAATCCCAGCACTTTGGGAGGCCGAGGCGGAGGGATCACTTGAAGTCAGGAGTTCAAGACCAGCCTGGCCAATATGGGGAAACCCTGTCTCTACTGAAAATACAAAAATTGGCCAAGCACGGTGGCACACGCTGAGGCAGGCAGATCACGAGATCAAGAGATCGAGACCATCCTGGCCAACATGGTGAAACCCCACCTCCACCAGAAATACAAAAATTAGCTGGGCGTGGTGGCGCATGCCTGTAATCCCATACTCGGGAGGCTGAAGCAGGAAAATCACTTGAACCAGGGAGTCAGAGGTTGCAGTCAGCCTAGATCGCACCACTGCACTCCAGCCTGGCAACAGAGACTCTATCTCAAAAACAAACACACAAAAAATTAGCCAGACATGGTGGCGCTACTCCAGAGGCTGAGGCAGGAGAATCGCTTGAACCCAGGAGGCGGAGGCAGAGGCCGCAGTGAGCCTTGAAAATCACATCACTGCACTCCAGCCTGGGCGACAGAGCAAGACTCTATCTCACATAAATACATGGGTCCTGTTATGTTCTTGCCCCACCTCCATGCTGTCACGCTTGTGTGCTGACAGTGGACACCTGGACTTGGGGACCGTGAGCTTGGGTTTTGTCCTGATGCTCCACCCAGCGCAGGGCCTTTTGACAAAAGCATTCTGTAAACACTGTTTTCCTTTCCCTTTAATCCTCATCAGGTGAGCAGCTGTTCTGCGAGGCAAGCCTATAATCTCCTTGAATTGCAAGGAGTCTTGGCAGACAAGTCCAAGCTGCCCTTTCAGCTGACAGTCGAACACAGGCTGGGTTTACTGAATGCCCGTGATTTGCATGGCATTGTGCAAGAGCCTGGAAGGAAGTGATTCAACCATAAATTAAATCTATTCCCTGACCTCAGGAATATAACAGGCTAGTGAAGGAAACAGACACGTACCCAATTATAGCTCAAGACAAGCAGCACATGCTGAATCTAAATGCTAAGTGGGTAATGGTCTAGGCCTGTGTCGTCCAGTACAGCGGCTGCTATGTGTGGCTATTTAAATGCACGTTAATTAAAATGAAAGAAAATTCAAAATTTAGTTCCTCAGCTACACTAGCCACATTGCAAGCATTCAATAACTATTAATACACGTAGGCCAGGCACAGTTGTTCATGTCTGTAATCCCAGCATCTTGGGAGGCCAAAGTGGGAGGATCACTTGAGCCCAGGAGTTCAAGACCAGCCTGGGCAATATATCAATCCCCATCTCTATAAAAAATGCAAAAATTAGCCAGGCATGATGGTGCCTGTAGTCCCAGCTACTCTGGAGGCCAAGGCAGGAGAACTGACTGATCTCAGGAGGCTGAGGCTGCAGTGACTGCACCCTCGCCTGGGTAACAGAGCATGAACCTGTCTCAAAAAAACAAAAATAAAAATCCAGATGTAGCCAGTGGTTACCATATTATGCAGGACAGAACCTTTCAATCATTGCAGAAAGTTCTGTTGGACAGCTCTGTTCTAGATTAAAATAAAGTCATCGGGGAGGAAGCAGGAACCGGACAGACAGCAGGCCAGAAATCTGGGAGTCATTTAGACCCTTTCCTCTCTCCCATCTGCATCTCACCCATCCCCAGCCTGCTTGAATAGCTCCCAGAGGTCAACCCTCCCTTCTGTCCTGTGCCTGCATCAGATGCTCTCCAGGGGCTCCACTGTCCCCCAGACCTCAGCTCCCCCAAGACAAGCGTCTTCATCTGGCTTTTCCAGAGTCTGGACACTGCCCCCAAAATTTTACATTCATCTCCCAAGGACGCTTGGCATAAGATTTTATCCACACCTAGTGCTTTCCAGGTCAAGAATTGAATTCAGGCTGGGTAAAGTGGCTCATGCCTGTAATCCCAGCACTTTGGGAGGGTGAAGTGGGCAGATCACTTGAGGCCAGGAGTTGGAGAGCAGCCTGCCCAACATGGTGAAACCCCATTGCTACTAAAAGTACAAAAATTAGCTGGGTGCAGTGGTGTGTTTCTGTAATCCCAGCTACTCAGAAGTCTGAGGCAGGAGAATCACTTGAATCTCAGAAGCAGAGGTTGCAATGAGCCAAGATCATGCCATTGCACTCCAGCCTGGGCTGTCGACAGACAGACTCCATCTAAAAAAAAAAAAAAAAGACCAAGCTCAGTGGTTCACGACTGTAATCCCAGCACTTTGAGAGACTGAGGCAGGCAGATCATGAGGTCAGGAGTTCGAGACCAGTCTGACCAACATGGTGAAACCCTGTCTCTACTAAAAGTACAAAAATTAGGCATGATGGTACATGCCTGTAGTCCCAGCTACTCAGGAGGCTGAGGCAGGAGAATCTCTTAAACCCGAGAGGCAGAGGTTTCAGTGAGCCGAAATGGTGCCACTCCACTCCAGCCTGAGTGACAGAGTGAGACTCTCTCTTAAAAAAACAAAATACACACATATATATATATATATATATATATATATATATATATATGATTCGGCCCAGCACCCAAACACTCCTGGTTTCTACACAGCATCAACTGCCCCTCAGCCATCACCACCCCTTCGTGCCACCCCCGCTTCTGCCACCTTTGGAACATCCCAGAATCCTCCCAACTAGGACAGAAGCCCTGAGTCCACTTCCCCTCAGCTCTGACGTCCAGTAAAACTCTGTTGAGAAACATAGAGCCCTCCTGTTGTTGCAAGAAGATTCAGGTACTGGGGTGCCACATCGGGGTGTTCTTCCGACAGGTGACATCTGCTGACAGCCCTTTCCCCTGCTTCCAGAAGCCATTTGTCACACTAGTTGCCCACTGACCAAAGTCCTCTAGTGATGGGCGGGAGGCGGGCAGTGTGGCTCCCCTGTGATGAATGACATGTGTTTAGCTCTTCTAGAAGCCCACTGAATAGCTGATGTTCCCTGCTGTGACTGCACTGCCCTCGCTGTTCTCAGACTCCCTCTTCCCCTCGACCTCGTGGTGGTTGGGGGGTCCCTTATGGAAGGAACTCTGTCAGGTGGAAGCAGCCCCTTTTCCTGAGAGATGCCAAGGTCCTGGGGCCCATCTCCTCCTGCAATCTCCCTCTCTCACTTTTGCAAAAAGCTGCCCTCTGTATTGCAGAAGGAGGGTTTGTTTTTTAAGGCTCAGGTGTTTAACTGGTACTTCCAAAGCCCAAGTCCAGGGATGAATACAGGTTCTTCCAGGGCTACTTTCTAGTTAATTAGCAGAGGTTTCCTCTTCCCTGGATGGGACTGAGGCCTGGCTTGGGACGAAAAAGAGGAGAGGCTAAGAATTCTCCCATCCTAAAGCATCTCCCTCCCATCTTGGACCAACTGCATCTCGACCAGGAAGGACTCACCTGGAGCAAAGAGTGGGACTCACTGTAAATTTTTGCCCAGGCCCTGCAAACAAGGAGGCCTCGTGAGCCGCCAGGCATCGGGCTCTGGGGCACTCGGCCAGCCCAGCCTCCAGAGCTCCATTCACTCCCAGTGGAAACAAAGACTTCCTTGAGTAGAGCAGCTGTCCTCAGCTCACCTCCCAGCTGGAAAGTCTCGGGCGGCAGGCTTGCCCCTGCTTTGAGAATGGTGTGAGAGGGAAGAGGCACTGCCGGCTGCCCTGCGCCCACTCTGCAGGTGGCCTGGCCCACCGCCCGCTTCCCAGCACCAGCAGTGGGGACACCCTTGGGGGCTGACTGCTCCCAAGACAGAGGGCGGAAAAAGCCTGGGAATTCTATGGCCTGGTGCCCTACTGCACCCAGCCCTGTACAAGCAGCACGGATGTCTTGGGTTGTCTGGGGCCTGGATAAGCCCCAGCATTTTCCAGGCAGCTCTTGAGGAAGCCTGGCATAAGATGGAGCTTTGTCCCAAGCCTAGGGCGTCTGGGTCAGGAATAGAATTCATCTCATGGTCTCATTGGTCCCCCTCCTGCCTGGTCCTGCCCCGACTGCTTAGCTGCGAACACCCATGACCGTCGTGGCACCCAACACCCTTCTGCACTCTGCTTTCGTGCACACTTTCAGCATCTGCCAATATTGACGGCCCTCTTCTTCAGCCCTGGGTGTGGCCCACACTGTCTCCCCGTGTTCAGCCTTCCTGATCAACCCCCAAAGACAGGTGCTCTCCCAGGCTGTGCCTTGGCCCTCAGCTCCTCTTGCACCTAACTCTCCTACAGTTATTTGTTTTGGAGACAGCGTCTCCTTCTGTCACCCAGGCTGGAGTGCAGTGGTACAGTCATGGCTCACTGCAGCTTCAAACCCCTGGACCCAAGTGATCCTCCCATCTCAGCCTCCTGGGTAACTGGAACTACAAGCACATGCCACCACATCCAGCTTATTTAAAAAAATTTTTTTTTTTTTAGAGACAGGGTCTCACTATGTTTCCCAGGCTAGTCTCAAGCAATCCTCCAGCCTTGGCCTCCCAAAGCAGGTAGGATTATCAGCTTGAAGCCACCGCGCCTGATCTCTTTCTGCCTGTGTTGGTTCACACCATGTCTTCAACTGACAATGCCCCAGTCCACGTCCCCACCACTGACCTGGCTGCTGAGACCTGGGCTTGCAAATGTTCAAGTCAATACCGTGGCTACAAGACACATGGAGCTATTTCAGTTAAACAAAATGGAACACCCAGTTCTTAGCCACAGGAGCCACATTGGAGGTGCTCACGTGGCTAGCAGCTGCCGTAACAGCGAAGCTCTCAGCACCTTGCCTCACGGCTAAAGGGTCTGCTGGGCAGCACTCGTCTAGAGCCACATAGCCAATCACATATGTAATCGTCTGCTGAACACCTCCCCTGCTCTGCTGTAAGACTTTTTTTTCTCTGTTTTTGTTTTTGAGATGGAGTTTTGCTCTTGTGACCCAGGCTGGAGTACAATGACGCGATCTTGGCTCACTGCAACCTCCGCCTCCCTGGTTCAAGCGATTCTCCTGCGTCAGCCTTCCAGGTAGCTGGGATTACAGGTGCCCACCACCATGCCCAGCTAATTTTTACATTTTTGGTAGAAATGAGGTTTTGCCATGTTGGCCAGGCTGGTCTCAAACTCGTTACCTCAGGTGATCCACCCACCTCAGCCTCCCAAAGTGCTGGGATTACAGGCGTGAACCACCTCGCCCACCTGCTCTGCCCTAAGACTTTTAACCCCCCAATTAACTCATCCGCTTCTCCCCAACCCTCACCACACTGGCTTCTCCTCCTGTGGCTTGTGGCTTGGTGAAAGCTATGCGTGCCATCATGCAAGGTCCTGGGCCAGAAGCCTGCGAGCCACTTGGATGCCACCCTCCCTGCCCCCACCACGGCTCATCCATTGCCAACCCCTGCACGTCTCCTCTCCTCTCGTCACTTCTTCCCCAGCCCTGGCTGGTTTTCTGCCTCCCATCTGTCTCCCACACTGCTTCCAGAGGCAGCTTTGAAAAATGCAAATCTGAATGCCACCCCTGGCTTCAAGGGCTTCCCATGCCAATAAAGGAGGCAGTAAGCCCTGAGCATTTCCATCTGGCTCTTCCCCACCCTTCACTCCAGCCCTCTGGAGCCACTCAGTCCCTAACAGGTGACACTTGAGGTCTCGTCCTCTGACACAAGCTCTTTCCTCTGCCCGGATACCCATTTCTCCTCTACCTTCTCCATCTGTGTATTCTCCAGAACTCAGCCTGAGGCCACCTCCTCCTGGAAGTTGCCCAGACCCAGGGCATGCTGTAGGTGCCCCTCCCCCACATCCGGACAGAACCAGTCTACAGTCGCTGGTTTCCTGGTCCATCCCCACGACTCCAAGTCCCTGGGACATGGGAGCCCCATCTCATTTCTCAGGAATCACCAGCATCTGATGTCTAATTCTCAGCAGGGCTCGAATGCTCCACTCACCTCCAACCAATCCCAAGTACAGAGCCATCATCCAAAGACGACATGCCCCAGCCACAGACCTGTCCAAATCTCTCTCTAACTCTGGGTGGGGATGCAGGGATCCAAGGTACGTCACTGTCACCAGAACGCTGACTCCTGATGCGGCCATGTGGCCGTCTTCCCCAGAAATCCTCCTCTTATCTGAACTCAGAAGGCTACTCCTTCAAAGAGACAAAGCCACAGCCTCCATTCACCAAGGTTAAGAAACACTGATGTTCAGGAAGACAGTCTGAAATACATGGCTGGGCTCGGGGACTCACACCTGTAATCCCAGCATGGGAGGCTGAGGTGGGCAGATCACCTGAGGTCAGGCGTTTGAGACCAGCCTGGCCAACATGGTGAAACCTTGTCTTTACTAAAAATACAAAAATTGCCAAGGCGTGCTGGCACGTGCCTGTAATCCCAGCTACTCCAGAGGCTGAGGCAGGAGAATTGCTTGAACCTGGGAGGCAAGGTTCCAGTGAACTGAAATAGCACCACTGCACTTCAGCCTGGGTGGCAGAGTAAAACTCCATCTCAAAAAAAAAAAAAAAAAAAAAAAAACAATTACAGTGCATCCACATGATGGAAACTAGAGAAACGAGGTGGTTGATTAGAGTGGCGAACTCCACAATCGGCGGGGTGGGGACTGTGGCAGACCAGGAAACGTGTTTTTTCTAAAGACGTTGAAAGAAGGAAAGAATATGGAGGGACTGGGGGCACAGAATCAGCCAGCAGCACCAGTTGGGAGTCTCTATAAATAGGTGAATATTTACTGACATGGAAAGATGTTTGGGCCGGGTGCGGTGGCTCACGCCTGTAATCCCAGCACTTTCGAAGGCCAAGACAGGCAGATCACTTGAGGTCAGGAGTTCAAGACCAGCCTGGCCAACGTGGTAAAACCCTGTCTCTACTAAAAAATACAAAAATTAGTATGTGGTGTGGTGGGATGCACCTGTAATCCCACCTACTCAGAAGGCTGAAGCAGAAGAATTGCTTGAACTCAGGAGGTGGAGATTGCAGTGAGCAGAGATGGCGCCGTAGCACTCCAGCCTGGGTGATAGAGCGAGACTGTCTCAAAAAAGAAAGAGAGAGAGAGAGGAAGGAAAGGAGGGAGGGAAAGAGAGAGAGAGAGAAAGAAAAAGAAAAGAAAGTTTATAAAGCAGTAACGAGTGAAAATGCAGATTGAAAACATGCAGACCCAAACACACGTGCACACGCGCACGCACAACCACAAAGACCCGAAGGCCACCCACCAGGCCGCCAACAGCGATGATCCGCGCTGATGAGAATACAGATGCTGTTACCGTTTTTTCTTTCGGCCTCTCTGTTTCTTTCCCCTGTAATAGTCGCATCCTTTTTCACAGTAAATACACATTATTTTCCACTTAGAAAAATGACAAATAAGCCCCACCCTGGGGACTAAGGGAGCACTTTGTTGATTCCAGGAAACTCAACTGGATGCATAGGAAAGTGGGTTGGGGAGAAAAGAGGGTTTGCTGATGCTGCGTCGTTAGAGGCTCAAGCGGAGCCACGAGGAATACAGATCGGCCTAGTGCTGAAGTCTCACGCTCTTTCGCTCATTCGTTCAACAGATGTTTACTGAGTGTCTACTACGTACCCAGCAGGGAGCTGGATTTCGTGCTGAATGGAACAAGAAGATGTCCCTTCCCCTAGGCAGTAGAGTCCCTGGCAGCTATGGTGTTAGGGCCAGGAAGGGCACGGGTCATAGGGAGCACAGCAGGGTGGCACTGGAATTAGGCGAGCCAGAGAGAACGCTTTCCCAGCAGCAGGGGGCTTTGTTGGTCTTTGGCCGCTGCTGCTGAAGGAGGCTGCCTGTGTAGGGCCCGTGGCCTGCAGCCGGGGAACAGAAGGAAATGGAGCCCAGTCCTGCAGCCCATCCCCTGCATGATGTGCAATGACCAGCCTGTTCCTGGACCAGGAGTAGCCCAGTGTTTATCAGCGATTCCTTCTGACAAAGCCCCACTACCCCTGAAAAGGCACCGAGAGCCAGGCTCTGGCCATGGTGCCTTCAGTTCACCACTGAGCCTGATCCTTAGAATGCGAAAATGGGCTCAGAGCAATGAAGCCGCCTGCCCCAGGTTCCACAGTGGGGAGGTGCTGGAGCTCAGATTAGACCTAGGTATAGCCGACAGCAAAGTACATTACACTTCACCCTGAGGGGTGGCCAGAAAAATGCCAGAGAGCATAGGCTCCTCCTCCTCCCAAGTCATGGGCCAGCGCCTGTTCCCACCCGCTCAGGGCTAGGGTGCCCACCAATTTGCTTACTTGCCTGTGGCTGGAACAGCTGCAGCAGCCTTTGACTTTGAGGGTTGTCTCCAGCAGCTGAGCCCTTGCATTCATCATTCGACAGAGGATTACTGAGAGCCCACCCCATGCCAGGTATGGCACGGGGCACCAGGGAAACCTGCAACCATCTTCCCTGATGCAATGTGCTACGATCTCCCTGGTGCCAGCCTGCTAGCATCTTCAAATGCGCCACTGCAGTTGAATTCCTTTGGGTTTAGGCACAGGATCACCAAGAACATCCACACACACACACCCCTTAAAATGTGAGGGGCTTGGGCAGTGTTGCCCACTGGATGTGCCTTTTGAGGACACTGCTTTTGTAGGGTGAAGAGAGGCCAGCATGCTCCAAGCTCTGAAGAAGGGAGGGAAAGGCCCACATGCAGGGGTACAGATGATGTTCTCTCCCCGCCAGTGCCCTCTGATGGGTAGAAGCAGACCCGAGTGCTGGGCTGCAAAGGAATCTGATTCACGCCCCATGCAGGGAGGACCCACAGGGCCGCAGGTCTTGCCCTCATCGATATCCTTTCATGGGGGAGGGGGCTTCCCTGAATGACGGAAGATGCAAGAGCTCCATAGTCACCCCCAAACCCACCCAGATCCCTCCATCTCTCACTTTAGACTCTTTACAAGCAGAATGGGGCCAAGTGTTTCTGAACACATTCGTCCCTAGCTCTGAAGACTGGCCCCAGGAATCTGTGGGCCCTGCCCACCTTCTGGCCTACATCCGCCTCAAACCCACCCAGGGCTGGCAGCTTTCCCAGGCGAGGCCCTTCTCCTTTGCTGGTCCCAGGGCAGAGGGTGGCTGGCATCCAGATGACTGGCTGAGGGGGATGGGTACAACCCAAAGCACAGGGCTTGGGCATTCTACCAAGTGTGGCTTCAGCCATGGCCAACAGCAACATTTGACCCAGCACAGGGCACTGAGAACTTGACTTCCCCATGCCCGCCTGCCCGCCTGCAGTCTGCCTCTTCTCCTCCTCCCCTCGATGCCTGCCTTCCTGCCTGCCATCTCCTGCTCTGCTCTGTCTCATGTCAAGGAAAATTCCTACAGGAGCCTGGGAGATGGGCAGACACTGGGGCTGGGCCACAGCCATCCCGATGGCCGTCCTGGACAGGACGGGGGCCCGAGGAGAGGCCTGTAGTCTGTGCCAGCCCCATCTGAGGCTGGAGAAGGGGTTGGCTCCAGGGGGCCTCAGAGCCAAGACAGGGGTGCCTGGTGTGCTATGGGGGTTGTGGGGGTCCCAGTGCCCCTGCTGGAAACCATCCCCCTTTGAACCACATTCAGATGCCAAGCCCAGCTCTGGAAATTGAATATGGGCAAGAACCGGCAGCTGGAGGGGTGCTGATGTGCCAGGAGCTGCTCATATCACCCCAGCACAAGTGTCACAGCCATGACCTCAACAAGGACCCAGAGATACAGATCCTTCCCACATGGCTCCAAAGCCCCTTCCTGCTCACACCGCTTGCCTCTCCCGGAGAACTGGAGCAGTGGTGGCAGCAGGTGGAGCGTCTCATGGGGGAGCTCCGGAAGGAGGAAAGGGGTGAGCATGCCCTGGGGCTGCACGTCCCTGCTTAAGATCAGGACTGGCCCTTCCAGGCCAAGGACCCCAACACAGACCCCAGGGTAGGGCCCCAAGGATCCCAAGCTCGTGAGTGCAGCTGGCTGGGATGCCCCAAGAGAGCCTAAAAGAAACTCGTTGTTGAGCTGGCATTGCTGTTTCTTCTAGACTGCTCTCTAAAGTGGGCAGGTGAGTTCTCACCCTGAATGCAGGAGTCAGGGAGATGCCAGGGTTCTTCCAGAGAGCTGCCCTGTGCCATTCGACACCAGCAGAAGGCTGGTTTCAGCAGGTTAGCAGGGGAAATGGCAGCCCATGGCCCGAGAAGTAGTATCCCCACTTGAACATCTCCGGAGGCTGCTATTGTCAGGCAGAGGCAGGACTGTCCAGGGGACGGTAACCTGCTCCTTCTTCCTGCCCTTCCTGGTGTCTGTCATCCCCACCCCTTCCCTAAGGCTCTGGAGCCTCAGTCACAGCCCCCAACCCCAGGAACAGGGACCCCTGAGGACAAGACACAAATGGGAAGCTCCGGTCCCTGTGCACACTGTAGCTACGAAATTCTTTTCATCTTTGTTTTGATGAGCAAAGTTCAATGCCAGAATATTTGGTCTATGAGTCATGCTAATTACAGCTGGGGGGAGGCACTAGGAAGAACAACAGAGAGAAGCATGTTCCAAAAACCTCTGTAGTGCTGGCTGCCCTGGACAGGGGGTCACTTCCCAGGAACAAGGAGGGAGCCCATACCCTTCCTGGGACAGCTTGGGCTTTCTCTGCTCCCACTTGGGAGGGCATCCCTTGCCAGCTGGCGGCACCTGCCTGGGAGGGGCAGTGGCGTCCTGTGGCCACACAGTGCCCACCCAAGGCTTCCTGCACCCTGCTTTCTGCCTCCCTGACAAGCTCACCGGGGACACCTCCCTTGGCAAGACAAGAAGAGAAGAAAGAGGCGGGAGAAGTTGAGAGTCCCTGGGTAGCGGACCTGTGTCCTTCCTGCCCCTGGGCATTCTCTGTTGGCAGCTGGGAAAGAGAAGTTACCAGCCTCAGCTTGAAGAGCTGAGTGCCATATTCCCAACAGCAGGGAGGAGTGTTAAAACCATACACCCTGGAGGCTGGGCGCGATGGCTCACACCTGTAATCCCAGCACTTTAGGAGGTTGACGCGAGTGGATCACTTGAGGTTAGGAGTTTGAGACCAGCCTAACCAACATGGTGAAACCCAGTTTCTACTAAAAATACAAAATTAGCCAGGCGTGGTGGCGTGCGCCTATAATCCCAGCTACTTGGGAGACTGAGGCAGGAGAATTGCTTGAACCTGGAGGCAGAGGTTACAGTGAGCCAAGATCTTGCCATTGCACGCTAGCCTGGGAAACAAGAGCGAAACTCCATCTCAAAAAAAAAAAAGAAAAGCATATGCCCTTGGGCTAAAGACACAGATCAGAGTCTTGAGTCCTACATCCCTGTCTCTGGGACCTCAGGCAAGCCGTGAGCCTCTTGAGCTTTGCAGCTCTGTTCTTTCCACAAGTGAGAGTTCCCTTGATAGAACTGTTGCGAATTAACAATTATAATAATTATTAATATAACGTTCAGCACCTGCCATGTGAGAAGCAGACACACAAATCTGTGGCTCACATGATGATGACGCTGATGGCTGCCACTGTTGCTGAGCTGTCTCTAAGGGTCTCTCCAGCTCTACAGGTCTAAGAGGGAGGGTGGGGAAACTTCTGCTTGTCCTCAGCCCTCGGCTCCCATCTCCCTTGTGTTGGTTCCCTCCTCCCTGGTTGGCGGGTACTGGACAGGTCTCCTGATCACACACAACAGCCAGTGCCTCCATCTGCAGCTGCTCATGGCTCCACTGCCTGCCGGGGAGCGGTACTTTCTCGCACTATAAAAAGCAGAGGCTGGGCAGCCTGTGAGGACGTCACATGCTCCCCTGGGGCCGTGAAGTGACCAGCAGTGGAGAGAACAGTTTCTCATGGCATTTCTCATGTTCAAAGCTCAGGATGAGAAAGCTCCCAGCATGTCGTGCTGCCTCCTTTCCTAGAAACTAGGTGGGGCAGCAGAGTCAGGAACACCTCACAGAGGGGCGGCTTCCTCCCTCCCTCCCAAGCAGGGAGTAGTTGGCCCAAAGGTGCCTGAAGCCGATGGAGGGTCCATAGAAGAGAATCTGGCTTTCTGGGGCTGGAAGAGGGTGACCCGGGCTAAGGGTGGGGACCACACCTGCACCCGCGGAGAAGCCTGGAGGGCTGAGTGGTGGGCAGTAGGTCGACAGGTGCGGTCCAGAAGCACCCAGGTGGCTCAGAGGCTCCAGCCCCAGGCCAGGGACCTCTCCCAGCGGCACGGGCACCAAGAGCTTCGCTTCCCAGGAGGGCCCTGGGGAAGCAACATTGTTTTTTCCCTCCCAAGCTGGGCCCCCTCCAGGACACCAAGGCTGTCAGACTCGGGGACCAAAGTCAGCCTTCCTATTCCATGAAGGACCCAGGTTGGCCACAGATGGGCCTGGCAGACCCGGCGGTCAGGTGGTCCCGGTGAGACTGGGGAGGGGTGAGGGCATCCCCGCCAGGTGCGGCCGTGGGCATTAGTACCACTCCTCTTCCACACCCTCAGAAACGCACCAGAGAAGAGTGAAGCAAGATAAACCCCCCACAAAAAGCTGGGGGGAAGGTGCGATGGCTCCCGACAGTATCCATGTGCAGAAGAGTCCGGCTCCTCCGCAGGCAGGGAGCCCCAGGACAGCGACTCCGCACAGAGGCGCCTATGCGGGTGGCTGAGCCAGGGCTGGGCGCCAGGGCTTCCCCCAAATCTGGGGTCCCTCTGCCCCTGCGCCTCCACCGCTCCCACCGGCCCTCCCGGCCCAGGTGTCTGCCCGCCCCGCCCTGGCCACCGGGCTGAAGCCACGAGGACAGGGGCGGGGTGGCGCCGGGTCCCTGCGGCTGGGCCACCTACCTCCGTCCCGCCGGCCGCTCCTCCCGCGCCGCCCTTAGAGCATCTCCCGGAGGCCGAGCCTCCTCCCCACCGGGTTCGGGGAGACGCGCAGACCCGCCGAAGGAGACAGAGCGGGGAGACCAGTCCTCGAGGCCGACGGTGCACAGAATGAGGGTGGGGGCGGTGCGAGCAGCCGCGGGTCCCCCCAGCACCTCTGGTCCGCCACCCAGGCTCCGAGGTCCCTGTGACCAGAAGCGGAAGCACGGTTTCTCGAAAGTAAAGGAAGAGACGCAGAAAGTGGGAAGACGCGCACGGAGCGAAGCCCAGCCAGATGTGAGCCGCGAGGAGCCGCCAACACTCCCAGCGCTTTCCGCCCAAACAGCAGCCGCGGAGGATTAACTGTGTGTGCCCCGCCGCCCCGAGGAACGCCGGCGGCCGCCTCCTCCCGCCCCTGGGGATCGCGCCAGGCTGGCAGTGGGGAGGGCCGCTTCCGTGCATCCGGAGGGCTGTGCAGAGGTGGAGGGGGTGCGATCCCGGGCGAGGATGCCCCGCGCAGGACGGGGGTGCCCACAGGGCAGAGCACCCCCAGTCACTTGGTAGCAGGGGGTGGGCTCCAAGGCCTGGGGATCCCCTGCAGCCAACCCCAAGGGGTCAGGTCTTCAGTGTCAGACCTGAGACACCCCGCACATCATCCGGGACTCAGAGATTTGGGGGAATCTGTGAGCACCCTACAAAAAAATGCCAAAGTGTGTGTGTGCGCCCGTGTGTGTATGTGTGTGTGTGCGTGTGCGTGTGTGCGAATGTGTGCGTGTGTCTGTGCGTGTGTGTGCGATATGTGTGCGTGAGCGCGCGCGTGTGTGTGCATGTGTGTGTGAGTGTGCACGCACACACATCTTTGGAAGACGATGGTCCACTGTGCTGTTTTGTTCAGGGTCTTGAGAGCTCTGTGATCTAATGGTTAGGAGTGGACCCACGGTGATGGAAGCATTCCTCCATCTCTATCAGGCCTCTCATTCCTTGATGTGAAGACCTGACATTTTCTCAATCATACACAAACATTTTTTCTGAACCATCCCCGTAGGCCGCCCTCCAATCCGGATCCCTAATCCGGGCTTCTCCAGAGCCGGCCCTGTTTGGGGCCCAGTCTCTATCCTCCGACTCTGCATCAGCCCAGCTCTCTCTGGAAAATTACCATATCACTAGCAGGGGAGGATCTGGCCAGAGATGGGAAGTCTGCTCTGATGATAGCAGCGTTCCCCACTTTCTTTTTGCTTCTTTTCAGCCCTGCTGCCCTGTTCTCTCTGATCTGCCCTTCGACTCGATGCTGTACCTGGGTTTTTTGGTTTTGTCATCACTCCTGTGAGGGCCTGTCTCTGGCTACATCTAAACAGGAAATATGAAAACAGGGATGCTGGTTGGGACATTCAGAGCGCTAGAGGCTTTACCTTTCCCTGCCTGGAATGTGCTCCCATCCGCTGCACCAACAACGGGACAGATGAAAAGAATCAGAGGAGAGGAAGAAGAGGGTGCATGCTCGATGCCAGCTGCCTTGCCCCAGGCGGGGTGAGGCCAGCACTCGGGTAGACATGAGGATGAATGGATGAGAACAGAAGGGGACGCCTCCGGGCAGGTGAGCCGCCCAACAGCCACTCCACAGAGGCCCTGGCTGCGTGTGCCAGCCCTTCCTGTGAGTACAGGGAGAAAGGCTGCCAGGCCTCTGGCACTCAGGGGGAACTCAGAGGACACGATGGCAACATGAAGTCAACACTACTTAACCAACTAGAGACAGGGCCTCTGCGAGGCTTAGGAGATCAGGGCTCGCCTGTGTTCTTGGCATACATGTCTGAGGCTTGGCAAAACCTACATCCCTGGTTGCTTATTGATACAGGAAAAGCCACAGATAAGCTTGTCTCCATTCCTGTAAGTGACGCGAGGACGTTTCCCAGTCACCAGGAGCAAGGCCTAGCACACAGATTGACCTTTCCTTAGTTACTCTATCCTCAAATAGCCCTTGCTGCAGGGGTACCAGAGAAAGCAACAGCATTTTTCGCAGCCCTTATGAGACCTTTGTCCATACTTCAGGGAATCTGGGCCTTTCTAGAACTTATGAGCTGGGAAACTTCCTCAATGCAATGGGAAGGCTCCTCGTTGTGCTGCCCGGGAGCCTCAGACTCGGAGAAGTCCTGGGCAGATATCAGAATTCACAAAGGTGGACACAAAGGATGACTCAAAAGAGAAAGAGATGAGGATGATGTGGTGGCTCACACCTGTAATCCCAGCACTCCAGGAGGCTGAGGCAGGAGGATTATTTCAGCCCAGGAGTTTGAAACCCACCTGGGCAACATAGTGAGACCCTGTCTCTACAAAATATAAAACAATTAGCTGGGCTTGGCGGCACACACCTGTAGTCCCAGCTACTCGGGAGGCTGAGGTGGGAGGATCCCTTGAGCCCAGGAGGTCAAGGCTGCAGTGAGCCCTGATTGTGGCATTGCAGCCTGGGCAACAGAACGAGACTCCATCTCAAAAAAAAAGTAATTGTGGATGATGGAAGAGTTATTCTTTCTCTTTACCCCATCCAAGATAGCTTTGGTGTTGAAGAACTGAGAAACAACTATCTTTAACATAATTCCAAGACAGAAACTCTAGAGACCCAATGTAGTATGAAATTCTAGAAAGACAGCTGAAAGCTGGCCATCTCTTCCAGCAGCGCCTGGCTCATCCTACTGGGAGCCCCTTGTCCTGGCTCTGTCCTACCTTGAGGCAGCCTGGGGATGCTACCGTACTTCAGTGGGCCTTAGCTTCCTTATCAATAAGGCAGAGATAGGTCCAGGGTCTCTTATCTGGAACCAAGGAGGCCAGCTGTGTCCAGAGTCAGATGCAAATATCCCACGGAGCATCTTACCCAGAGGGCTGTGGGCGGTGCCCCTTCATCAAACACTTGCATGTGCGACAGTGGGACAAAGGCAAGCCATCCTTAGCCTCAGGACAGTTCAGGCCAATTTGTTCTGCCAAATTTGTAAGTGCCAAATTTAGAGGAAAACTAAGTTTTCAAAGTTTTTGCATTTCCAGGATTTGGGAGAAGTGATTGCGAACCTGTAGTTTCACACACGATTAATAAAAAGGTTGATGGATGCAACTATCATCATGACAAGTATAATCTTCCTTCCCTCCTCTTTGACTTCACCACCTGTCCTGAGCTGCCCATAACATGGGCAGCGCCATCCAGGAGCCACGAGCATGGGCCAGCAGCCCGGGACCCTGGATCTGCCTGCTCTTGGGAAGAGGAGAGGAGGAAGAGATCAGAAAAGAGGCTACTCATTTTCCTTGAGGCAGAAACTGGGGATGGGGAGGAGTGGCATCAGATGTAACAAAAAGAACCTGGGGTTTCCTGAGATCTTGTGTGAGACCCAAGGTTCAGAGGTGTGAGAAGCTTCAAAGAAGAGGAGTTGAGGTCTGAGTACATCTTAGGTGCTGCCATCTTGGCTCACAACTCAAGACAGCAGGCGGTGGGCAAAGACTCACAAGGCCAGCCTCCCAGAGAACACAAGCCAGTCCTCAATAAAAAGTCCAAAATGGAGAGCATGCCAGGTTCCTAATGCTCTGTAATCAACTTCACCTCTGCTTCATCCTTGTAAGCAGGAAGACAGAAACTTGGGCAAGCAAGGGCTGTCCTTGCAGAGTGGCTGATCTTCTTCCATCCCTGCCTTAGGCCCCCCAAGCAACAAAAGACAGGGGGTTTTCCCTTTGGCAAAATCCTTTCCTGTTGGGCAGAGATCCTGAGAGTGCTAGGACGAGAGTCAGGACAAACAACACAGCAGAAATCAAAAACAAAGCCAGCCACAGTACCTGGGGGTTCCAGCAACCCTGGGACTATGGGTCAGAAGTCAAAGCCAACTTCCAGAAAGACTGAGTCCCCTCCCCAAGGTCTCTCAGCTCCCCAAACACATCCTAAAGCTCCCTAGGAGCTCACATCTGCACAAGGGTGTCTGGGCGAAAACCCCTAAGAGTTTCCTGAATATTCCCAAATCATCCCATAGTCTCAGTCAAGGATAGGTCATAAAATGTGAAGCTCCAAGCTCACAGGGAAGATATACTTCCTGGAACCCCTGGCAGGGGAGGCAGCACGTTCCGGGTCCTCCCGGATTTGGCAATTCTTTCTCTCTTCCTGGGCCTGTCACCACCGCTCACTGGGTCTGTTTGCTCATTGTAGGAAAAAGCAACGTGACCTCGGGTAAGTCTGTAAGACACTCGGTTCCAGATAGGCCTGTCATTAGCAGCACTGTGATTTTTCCCACTGCAGCCCTCCCATCCCGCCTTTCCCAACTATTTTGGGTTGGGCCGCCCAGTCATCCCACAAGGGCAGAGACTGGTATTGCAAACTTTGATTTCTGTTCCCAAGGGTAGCGACCGGCCGGCTCCGATGGTGATGTCCCACAGCCAAGGGTTGGGGGTGGGGAGAGTCTCCACAGAGCTTGGAAGAAGCTGCTGAGATGGAAGCGTGGAAACTTGGCAGGCAGATCCAGCCTCCCTGGCCGCTGGCCCATGCTCGTGGCTCCCGGATGGCGCTGCCTGTATTCCGGGCAGCTCGGGACAGGTGGAGATCAGGACTGGCAGCTGCAAGGCAGACCAGGTGAATAGGCTTCTTTATGGTCCTCACACCTGCAGAAAACCAGGAGGGCAAGAACGTTCCCTCTCCAAGAAAGCCTCGCCTTTCCGCAGAGGTTCTCCCCTGAGGACATGTACATGCCTCACAGCTCTATCAAGCCATTTAATTTCCCTACACCTCAGTTTCCCCATCTCTAAACATTTATTCTGTTTGGCAATGAATGCCTTCAGTTACAGGGAGACAGGCATAATGGACAATTAGGCAATATTTTACCTGATAAATAAGATGGGAGGGCCCCCTGGTGGACTCCCCAGTTCCAAGCACTTAACTATGAAACGAACGAGTAAATGTGTCAGTAAACACGTGAATGAATGATTCAGTGAAGAATGTCTTGTCTTTTCCGCAGAGACACAGAAACTAAAGGGAATTTCCAGGAGGAGGCTATGGTGAAGTCTCTGATGATGCAAAGAAGACAAGGAGAATGAAAATCCACTGGCAGCCTGATTGTATGTGTTGACCTTAAGGAGAGTGATTTTATGGCACAGCCTCTCTGGAAGGTACAGTATGTTTGCTCACAGTATGTAAATACCATTTGGCCCAGTGACCTTTCTGCTACGGGTTTATCCTACAGATAAACTTAGAGTGCTGATCAAATAGGTGAGTTCAAGGATATCCTCTGAAGCATTGCTATAGTGAAAAAAAGATTGTAGATAACCTCAAACGGCATCATTAGGGGCCTAGTAAAATAAATTCCGCACAGGGGAATACCGTGTAGCTCTTTAGAGAATAAGCAGCTCTCTACATGTGATACGGAACAATCTCCAAGCTATATTGTTAAGTAAAAAACTACAAACTCTTACTGAAAAGCGTGAAAGAAAATCCAAAGAAATGGAAAAGCAAAACATGGTCTTAGAAGACCCAATATTATTACAAAATCTCAGTTCTTGTTCAATGAAACTATAGATTCAAAGCAACTCCACTCAAAATCCCACAAGGCTGAAGGTGGGTAGGGTAGGAGGGAACTTGTCCTACACCCTAGGAAAGCTTATTATAAAGACATAATACTGAAGATACTGGTACTGAACAGATGTGATCAAGTATCTTAGTACGATGTAATAGAAAGCCCCTCCCGACAAATGCCCCATGTGTGTATGAAAACTTGATCTATGACGAAACTGGCATTGCACACATATTCATGGGGAAAGGATGGATCAATTCCTAAAGACACACAGAGATGTTGGGGCATCCACAGAAGAAGAAATGTGAATGGCCAAAAGGTATAAGAAAAGATACACAACCTGGCCATAATCAGGCAATGAGCAGACACTTATTACCATCAGACTGGCAAAATTAAAACATCTCATGGTGTCTGTGGAGCTGTTACTAGAAAGGGTCCCGAACCAGACCCCAAGAGAGGGTTCTTGGATCTTGAGCAAAAAAGAATTTCGGATGAGTCCACAGAGTAAAGTGAAAGCGAATTTATCAGACAGTAAAGGAGGCCAGATGCAATGGCACACACCTGTAATCCCAACACTTTGGGAGGCAAAGGCAGGTGGATCACAAGGTCAGGAGTTCAAGACCAGCCTGGCCAACATGGCAAACCCCGTCTCTATTAAAAATACAAAAATTAGCCTGTCACTGTGGTACATACCTGTAATCCCAGCTACTCAGAAGGCTGTGGCATAAGAATCACTTGACCCTGGGAGGTGGAGGTAACAGTGAGCCAAGACTGTGCCACTGCACTCCAGCCTGGGCAATAGAGTGAGACTCTGTCAAAAAAAAAAAAGGAAGGAAGGAAGGAAAGAGGAAGGGAGGGAGGGAGGGAGGGAAGGAAGGAAGGAAGGAAGGAAGGAAGGAAGGAAGGAAGGAAGGAAGGAGAGAGGGAGGGAGGGAGGGAGGGAGGGCAGGCAAGCAGGTGAGAAGTAAGACAGACACGGTGGCTCACGCCTGTAATCCCAGCACTTTGGGAGGCCAAGGCAGGCAGATCATGAGGTCAGGAGATCGATACCATTCTGGCTAACATGGTGAAACCCCATCTCTACTAAAAATACAAACAAACAAAAATTAGCCAAGCATGGTGGCATGTGCCTGTAGTCCCAGCTACTCAAGAAACTGAGGCAGGAGAATTGCTTGAACCCTGGAGGCAGCAGTTGCAGTAAGCCAAGATCATGCCACTGAACTCCAGCCTAGGTGACAGAGCAAGACTCCTTCAGAAAGAAAGGGAAAGAGAGAAAGAGAGAAGGAAGGAGAGAAAGAAAGAAAGAGAAAAAGAAAAGAAGGAAGGAAAAAAGGAAGGAAAGAAGAACAAAGGAAAGAAAGAGAAGGAAGGAGGAAGGGAGGGAGGGAGGGAAGGAAGGAGGGAAGGCCCCTGAGGGCTGCTGGTTGGCTATTTTTATGGTTATGTCTTGATAATATGCTAAACAAGGGGTAGATTGTTCATGAGCTTTCTGGAAAAGGGGTAGAAATTTCTTGGAATTGAGGGTTCCTTCCCCTCGCAGACCACACAGGGAAACTTCCAGCGTTGCCATGGCCTTTGTAAGCTGGCATGGCACTGGTGGGAGTGTTTTTGGCATGCTAATGCATTATGATTAGGATATAATGAGTAGTGGGACAACTAGAAGTCACTTTTGTTGCCATCTTGGTTTTGGCAGGTTGTGGCCCGCTTTTATATGGCATCCTGTTATCTGAGCAGGGTCTCTGTGGCCTGGACTTGTGACCTCCTATCTCATCTCAGACCCCAGGGGGTGAAAATGCCTAACCTCCCAGGAATGCCGCCCAACAGGTCTCTGCCTCATTTTACCCAGCCCCTATTCAAGTTGAAGTTGCTCTGATTCCAATGCCTCTGACATATTTCCCCCTCCATTTCACAAGAGGACCCTTAATCCTACGGGTTGTAAAGGTAGGAAGATTCCTCTTCTGTAGTTTCTTCAGGCTAAATAGGAGTAAAGATATTCCCACCTGACTAGGAAGGTCTTTTGTATTCAGGGTAGAGAGGAATTCAGTGAGAAAGCATCAGCACAGTGAGGGCCATTCATAACTCTGAGTTCCAACAAAAGGTGGTATCTGGAAGATTAGCAAATATTCAGTGTTGGGCAAGCTTATTCTCCATTCCTATGCAAGGTATGCAACAGCAACATATTCCACAATAGTAAAGCAAAATAAGTAAAATTATCTGATACGGTTTGGATCTGTGTCCTCACCAAATCTCATGTCCAGTTATAATCCCCAAAGTTGATGGGAAGTGATTGGATCACAGGGTGGATCTCATGAATAGTTTGGCATCATCCCCCTTGGTCCTGATAGTGAGTGAGTTCTCATGAGATCTGGTTGTTTAAAAGTGTATGGTTCCTTCTCCCTCTCTCTCTCTTTCTCCCGCTCCTCCCATGTAAGATACCTGGCCCTCACTTTGCCTTAGGCCATGACTAAAAGCTCCCTGGGGCCTCTCCAGAAGCAGATGCTGCCATGCTTCCTGTATAGTCTGCAGGACTGTGAGCCATTAAACCCTGTTGCTTTATAAATTACCCAGTCTGGGGTATTTCTCTATAGCAGTGTCTGAATGGACTAATGCTTTGTCCCAAATAAATTAAATAAGAAGGCATTCCAATAACTGCCCAACTGTTGGAACTAAGCTGATATGGGGTTGCTAACAGATTCCAATATATGCCGCATTAGAATACTAATCCAGATTTTTCTTATGTTACCCATCCCTATTATTTGTTCTGAGCTGTAGCCAGAGATCACTGGTTGGTTCACAGAAATAAGCAGGGTCAGTCTAGATTGTAGGGGAAAAAAAAACAATCAGTGAGACTAGAATCTAACAATGGGCGTACCACAGTTTTTGAAACATAATTTTTCTCTCTCTAGTCCCCATTTTTATTAAAAACAAATAATGGTAGGACTTGCTTGTGAAATAAGCTTTAGTCTTACCATACTTGGCATGATTATTTGCATAAAGTGCAGCAAGAATAATTATTCATCATATAGGCTCTTTTTTTTAAAATTGGCTTTGATGGAACCTTGTTCCATAAGGAATCTTATATTTGACTTTTTTAAAGCCTTGCCCAGCCATGGGCTTATACCTTCAATTACCTGTATGATCCTCTCAAGGTCCCAATATAACTTAGGGCTTCTGGACCTGTCACAAAGTGACATTCTCTACTTACTACATGTCAGGAACCCTGTACAGGGGCTGCACAGACAAGGTATAAAGCCAGTTTTCCCAAGGACATTTTATTAGCTCTATAAGTCAACTTTGATTCCTTAAGGCAGTTTGTTTATATTTGAAAGCATACCATTCCATTCAAAGCCTTGATATAAACCAGTTTCTCCAATTGTGTCCTGTTACAAAAGAAAACAGATTTTTATTGCACTTATGCAAATAATTATTAATATCTTGCCATAAATTAAGAATACTCACAAATAGTTTTCAAATTTTGGATAAATCAGGTAGAGAGAAAGAAATATGCTCCAAATTTTGTTTACCGAGATATATTTTACTCAACTGTTAAAAGCTGTAAATAGTTCAAAAGAAAAGTTTGCTTGACTCCGAAAAACAAAACAGAAAGGATCAGCAACATTTTAAGAAAAAAGTCATAAAAAGATTATTTCCATCTTTCATTAGTCTGTGCAATTAATTTCTGTTATGCACAATATTTAAGAACACATTATTTTTCCAAAAGAGTCTTGGAAGCTTTTTTCTTCCTCTGTATTTTAATGGCACACTTTTCAAAGTTATCAGAGGCTTGCATTTAAGAGTAATTGTCAGTATCCTATAGCTGGTTATAAACCTTCATTTGAAGAGGATTAAAACAAGACAATAATTGTCTGTGAATGACAAAAAGTCTTAGAACAGCCACAGTCAAAGATGCAATTGACAAGGAAATTTCATTACTTCTGTAGCACACAATTTTACATAACAATTATAATTATTACTGATAATATACACTAAGTCACTAATAACATACACTAAGTCATTATAGGAATTTTCCTGTAATTTTAGAACACATACCAATAACATATTATTCAAATATGGTCTAAAGAAAGCCAAACACCATTTCATATTTGACAATGCTTCCTGTACAATTTTAATATACCAAATAAGTCTCTTTTGGACTTTAGGGTTTTTAACCATCTAAAAGGATTAATCATGTCAGAAAAATACATATTTAGAATCTGATTTTGGAAAGTTTGTCAAATATCAAAGTTTAAAACACTTGATATTATAAAATAAAATTCCAGGTCACCATAAGTCATTTATTTAGCCAAAATGGTAACTCAACAATTTTAAAAAGACAAAAACCTTTACCCATTGATAGAGGGAAGATTTAACTCTCCAAACAATCTGTCTCTTTTCTTTCCCTTCTTCTTCCTCTAGTTTATTTAAAAGGCAAACAAAAATCTTTCATTATCTTTTAATATTACATGAAAATCTTGTTCAAGAGAGAAAGCCAAATTTCACCTTTGCAATAGTATACTATTGATGTCAAATTCGATTCCCAGTAAAACTTTACAGACAAACTTTTCTGACTTCAATCAGTTTGACCATAAGGTAAGATTTTCATAAACCTTTTATAACCCTTTACAATTTTTTTTTTGTTAAAGAGTATCCCAATGCTTTAAGAAAACCCTGTTGTGCTCTTATTCCAGTGTTCAATGTAGGGAGAAACTGACTAATACTCCTTTAACTTTGGCCAATATGTTCACACAGAGAATTCCTTCTATAAGATTCATCTTTCACAACCCTTCCACAAGCTGCTTAAACCTTCTGTTTCATCCTATCTAAGAACAATCTTTCAACCTTCCAAACCAGGCAAAACATCCTGTCTTCCTATGCCTTCTTATAATCTTTTACCAAGTACACATTATACTTTCCTTATACTCTGTGCATGAGATTACTCTCCAGTAATCTGTTACACGTATTACAGTGTTAACTCTTAGGAACTTTCATTTTTGGCCCAAAAAAACCCTGGTAAGTAAGTGATTTTATTTGTATATCAGGTGTGGAGCTTAGGGCACCAGACAAAGGTGCAGATAAGGTCTGATTCTTTCCAGCATAGCTAGGGGCATGGCTAACTCCATATGTTCCCACGTAATGGCTCCAAAGGAGGTAAGTTGAACAATTATCAAAAGTCAAAGAAGTAGTTTATCGAACATAGTATCTGACCTGACTAATTTAGACCTAATGTCTAAATTTCGAAGACATTTTTATTTTACCAATAATCCTTAAAACTGCCTTTTTTTTCCAAAGATTACTAAAGTCATGTGAACAAAAAGGCATTAATATTTTAATTTTTCTGGTGAAATATTTTATTTAACTGCTTGTTTTTCTTTAAGCCAATTAAATAGAACTCTTTTATGTATTTTTGGTACTAAAATATGACTCACGCGGGTGGTGGAGACCGAGAGTAAGTACCCCCACATGGTCACAAGGTCAAGCTCCCAAGGACATAACACAAGACGAGGGGGAATCCACATCCAGTTTTTGTTCCAGTGGCCTGCAGCAAAGTTGGCAGCTGACCAGTTTGCTGGGCCAGCCCAAATAGTGGGCTCACAGCGGTCCTAGGCCCACATTCTATCCTATGATATCCCATTTATGACAGAATGACACAGAAAGACAAATTCATAGCGCAAAGTGCACCAGATTCATCACAGCCTAAGACTAGCCTCACAAATCCTTTCTCCCATTCATCAAAACCTTGCAGAGGAGACCATGATTTTTAGCATTCACTCAAATGGTTTGCACAGAGAGGGAGAGACAATTATAATTACTCAGAGGCCTGACGAGTAAGAAATTCTTACCCTTTTGCCAACATGCCAGGTTTCTGGGATCCCTTTCCCTACGCAGCCCTAGCCACCCTGCCTCACAGCACCATAACTGTGGGGGCCAAGTCACACCACAAAGGAATTATCACTGTTTTCCACTTCATGGAACCCAGGCAAAAGCCTCTCAATTTTGCAAGGTGCTGCTCAGCACGTTGCATTGCAGGAACCAAATCCACATTGTCCGTTCCGGGCAGAACAAAACACACTTGACAAAACATAGACATTAGCCACCCCCTCAGCACCAAATACTGACCTGGCAAGCTCAAAAATTCCCCCGTCGGTCTCTGTAGTCTCTAATCCATTCAAAGTTGGGTGGAATGACTGCCAACCAGAAGTTTCAACAAGTGGTTTTGGACAACATGGAAGAGTAGACAGTCATCCAGAGTGACAGAGAAGACAGATGAGGGAAAGGCGAGAAACAGAGAGAGAGGTGCCAGGTGCGGTGGCTCACCCCTGTAATCCTAGCACTTTGGGAGGCCGAGGTGGGTGGATCACCTGAGGTCAGGAGTTCAAGACCAGCCTGGCCATCATGGTGAAACCGCCTCTTAAAAAAAAAAAAGAAAGAAAGAAAGAGAGAGAGAGAGAGAGGAAAGGGAAGGGAGAAGACCACTGCCTGTGGTAGATTTCGGAGGTGAGGAGCTAAAGGAAGCCGGAGAAAGACCCATCCATTACTGTGACACTGAATCAAAAGTTCAGGCAGCTGCTTGTTAAAAGGGATCTTTCCTAGCAGTCCCATCAGCTCTCAAGTCTTCCCCTTTGGAGAAGGAAAAAAGATTCCCAGGTCCCATGATCCTGCACATACTTAATCCTGTCTCCCACTGCCGTCAGCAAAGAGGGCATGGCAAATAAATCCAAAGAGAATAGCGGTTAGCATCCTGCAGGGCTGAGTCCATTTTTAGGCAAGAGGGGTCTTACCAAGGGTCACTTCTAATTTTCCTCAGTTGGGTCTTGAATCCACGTTTCAACAAGCCTTCTTGTTGTTTACTAAGAGGGGTCTCTAACTCCCTGTGTCTTAGAAGGGATTCTAACTCTCCTAATTGGGGCCTCAAACCCAATTCCATCCATTACCCTGGGTAAAATACCCACTGCTTACCCAAAGTTGGCCAACTGGTGCCTCAGCCTATTTCCCTTGGGTCAGAGGTCTCTCCAGTATGATCCCTTCGTGGTTTCTTGCGAAAGATGTTACCAGAAAGGGGTCCTGATCCAGCCCCCAAGAGAGGGTTCATGGATCTTCCACCAGAAAGAATCTGGGGTAAGTCCACAGAATAAAGTGAAAGCAAGTTTATCAAGAAAGTAAAGGAATAAAAGAATGGCTGCTGGTTGGCTATTTTTATTGTTTTCTTGCTCATATGATAAACAAGGGTTGAATTATTCATGAGTTTTCTGGGAAAGAGGCAGGGATTTCCCCGGAACTGAGGGCTCTTTCGCCAGTTAGACCATCTAGGGTAACTTCCTGACATTGCCATCGCATTTGTAAACCATCATGGCGCTGGTGGGAGTGTCTTTCTGCATGGTAATACATTATAATTAGCGTATAATTAGCAGCAAGTATGGCAGAGGTCACTTTCATTGCCATCTTGAATTTGAAGGGTTTTGACCAGCTTCTTTACTGCCTCCTGTTTCATCAGCAGGTTGTTTGTGACCTGTAACCTCCTATCTCCTCCTGTGACTAAGAATGCCTAATCTGGGAATGCAGCCCAGCAGGTCTCAGCCTCATTCACACAGCCCGTATTCAAGCTGGAGTTGCTCTGGTTCAAAGGCCTCTGACAGAGGAACTGGATCTCTCATCCATTGAATACAGTTTTATTTCATTTTACAAAGGTTAAAACAGTCAGAACTAAACAATATATTGTTTAGGGACACATACCTGTGTGCTAAAATTATAAGGCAAGAGAATGATTAACACAACATTCAGGATTGTGGCTACCACCTCGGGGTAGGTAGTGGGGAGTTGAGAATAGGAAGAAGAACCTGGAGAGCTTTAAAAATACAGGAATAATGTGTTGTTTCTTAAGCTGGAAGGCATGTGTAGATCTTTTAGAAAATCAAAGCTTTGAATATAATGAGTGTTAGGCACGTTGCTCGTTTAAGAAGACCACCAAGCAGGCTTTGTGTGAGCAACATGGCTGTTTATTCACCTGGGTGCGGGCAGGCTGAGTTCAAAAAGAGAGTCAGCCAAGGGCAGTGGGATAGGAGTTGGTTTTATAGGTTGGGACAAGTGGTCAGTTAAAGGTGATAATCTATTTTAGGGAGGGGAAGGGCATCACAGATGCATGATCACAAGGGTAGGGGTCATCTGTTACAAACAGGCACTATCATGAGGGTGCAGGATATGGGTTGCAAGCAGAGGGGAGGGTGCTGTAAATTACACAGTCACAGGGGTGGGTGCCTAGAGAAACCCAGTATCCAGAGGGGAAATTCCACAAGGCTGAGCAGAAACAATGGTTGCAGGTTGCAGGGGTAGAGCAATTAGATGAGGCAGGAACAAGCTGTTTCACTTCTTTCTGTGACCACCTGGTTACTTGCCGTTACCTCAGACCTTCTGGCTTCTGGAGACCATCCGGAGGTGTACATGTGGGACACCAAGGCTATAATGGCCAAGCTTGGACTTGGAGACCTAACAATGAGTACTATGTGAAACATGGTTGGGACTCAGTTTAGCATGACAGAAACATTAATGAATTCCAGAAAGGTCTGTCTCCTCTCCAAAATCAAAAGCCAAAAGTGCATAACACTGTGTTTAGCACATTTCTATTTAAAGGTAATTTAAGATATGTGTTTATGACGTGTTTAAATACCATATAACATCTCTCAGAGGAATCACAAGAAACTAGAAATAGCGATCGCCTCTGGGCAGGGAACGGAGAGCGGCAATGTAAGGCTAATTTTTCACTGCATATCATTTATATAATTTGAACTCCTCCTCTTGTGTGTCTGTTACTGACCGGAAGGCTTTTGGGAAAGCCGGGGGAGGTAGCTAGCATGGAGCAGGAAAGCTGAAAGTGCAGGTGGGCAGGGGGCTGGTGCTCCCTCCTGCCAAGCTCTCCTGCCAGAGGCTCCAAGGCTACCAAGCCTTCTTCCTTAGGACTTTGAGATTGGTGGGGGGCCGGGAAACCTTTTAACACAGTGCACTAAAAGTTCTCGGCGGCTAGGGAGGGGAAAGGAGGAATCAGAGACCCTCTTTTGGCAGGAGGTTTGTGGATTGCAGATTGGTTGCAGAGAAACATCCCCACCGTCCCCACCCCGGGACCCTACAGCCTCAGACCTCCGTGATCCTGGCTTTTGAAACTGGTCAGCAGCACTCTGGAGGCGGCTGTTTTGAAGGGCCAAGGAGAGGGGCTGTCTTTCTGAGAAAGAGGGTGGCTCACGCCTTTCCACCTCCCGAGACCACGAGGGTCGAGGGGTCTTGCTCAGGGAATGAGAACTTCCCTCCTCGGTAGGCTTCACCTTCCCCCCGCCATGCTTCCCACCCCAGAAGATCTGCTTGGCCCACCTCCCAGCGCAACGCGGTGGAAGAGGGCCCTCTTGTGCCAGCGCCGACTCCCGCGCCCCTCCAGCCTGCAGCCAGCCCGCCACTCCTCCAGCGCGCCGGCGCAGGACACAAAAAAACCACAGCTCCCAGCAGCACCAGCGCCGCTCGGGCGCAGCCGCAGAGCAGACGCTGCCTGGCGCGAGAGCCCGGAGGCGGGGCGAGCGGCTGTGGGGCGGAAGTCCGCCGCCCTGCTCGGTCGTGGCCGTTCGCGCCGCCTGGCCCCACCGCCCGCGGGCACCGGAGCTGGCCCCGCAGCGGGTGAGTGACTCTGCGGCCGCCGGCGCCCTGTCCCCGCCATGGACTCGGAGGGCCATGCCCCCGTCCCGGAGCCTGCCGCCGCCCTCCCACCCCACCGCGTCCCGCCCCCTGACCCCTCAGGCCCGCTTCCCGTCCCACCCATGCGGGACCTCTGTCCCCTGACTTGCAGAGTGGACTGGGACGCCGCCCTCTGACCTGTGAGGAAAGTTCCCGTCTTCCGACAGGCGGTGGACACCACCCTCTCTGACTTTTGGGACACCTCTTCCCTGGGACTAGTGTGGGGACCATTTCCCTCTGATTAGTGTGGGCATCTCCCGCCTCTGGCTAGGGTGGGGCACACCCCCGGGAATGACCCCCTCCCACCACTCTCTGACATCAGACGCCCCTCCTCTGGTCTATGCAGGGCCTCTCTTGACTGATAAGGGCATTTTCTCCGTCTTACTGGCACTTTGTCACACTTGTAGCAGGCGAGGCTTCCCCACCCCATCCCAGTCCTTGATCTCCCTGCCCTCATCCAGTTTAGAGCCTTCCTCCAGGCAGCACAGCTCAGTCTCATCTTTCTGCAAAAAAAGGATTTGCCCTCCCCACGGTACCTGTCTCACACCCCTGCTGCCCTCTGGTCTGGATTCTCTCATTCCCCGGGACTGGTACCTCCTTGCCCATCCATGTTGCCTGCTGCCTTTGCTTTTGCCTCCGAATGGTCTTTCCCTTGCCCTCTGCATCCCTCGGCTTGGCACAGAGCACCTGTGACCACGCTAACGTCCCTCTCTCCCAAGCACCTTTCCGCCTTAGTGGCCCCTGTCTCCATAGCAGTCTCAGTGCCCAGCTCCATTTCTCATTTTCTTCTTGGGGTTGTATGCTCAAGTCTTTCCTGCCACATTTTCAACAAAGCAGAGGTTTGGGAACGTGAGTCTCTTGGTGTCAAGTGAATCTGGCTAGCCCTCCGGTGTAATCAACCAAACATGAAACAAGTGTCAGGTCCTAGAAGGCTCCGGAAAGGAAGCTGATGCTGCAGCCCTTCTGGAGCCACCACGCCTCCCAGCTCTTCCTCCCTCTCCCTCTGAGGAGCCTTGCTGAGAAAGGTCCTGGGCCACAGACCCTCCCTCCAGCCCCACCCCAGGCCTCTCAGCCTGATAGTCTGCCTGGAGCCTGTGGAATGGCTGCAGGCTCCTCCCCGTGCTCCTCCCTACTGGCCTCAATGAGCCCTCTATCCCAGCCCAGGCCCCTGCTGAAAGGCACATTGAAGGAGCCAGCCCTCTCCCCTCTGGATGTGGCAAGGGTTTCCTGTTGGGGCAGTCCCAAGCGTCTTCAGGGCCAGGACTCAGGTGAAGCATGGATTTGTCCAGGCACTGTCCCAAATTCTAGGTCTTCTGTCACTTTTTCATGTCCAAATGAATCTGATCACAAAAGAGAATGACATGTCACAAGGTGGTAGAGGAAACCGTCCACTGGCAGTGGGGTAGGACCCCTGGACCCTGAGACCCCACCCCCACGGGAGGAGCACATCTGTGGTTTGACACTTCTGTTCGCCAGAGGTCTCTTTTCTTATCCTGAGGCTATAACCATAGTTTCTTAGCCCTTGGCAGCTTAGTAAATGTGTTGGGTCAGCTCCCGGTACTCCACCTCACTGTGCACCTGAGCTGCAGGGCCCCCTGAGCTGCAGAGTTCTGAGGAGACCCAGGATGTGGGAGGAGCAGTTCTCCTTGCTCTGTGGGCGTTCTTACCCTGCTCCCTGGATGTGGCTCTCGGGGTGTCTGTGCCTGTGCAAGCTCCCACAAGTACATACCGCCCGTCATCAGAGTCTCAGTACTTTCTGAGCCATGTAAGTAGACGTATAAATGCTGTAGTGTTTTCTCTTTCACAAACAGAAGGTCTGAGACCTGGAACTATTGTCCACATCCTGAAATGGGTCAGTACTATGACAAAAGTCCTTTTTCTGTTGTTTGTAGAATGGTACCGGGGTGCTGAAGGGACATAGCATTGATTCTTTTAATTCAGTTCTCTCTCAGCTGTCAAAATTTCCTGGAAAGCTCTTGTGAAGTGCCAATATCAAGCGAATTAAAAACTTTTATATTGATTTTTAAGAATGTTCACGTTGATTTTCCTTTTCTTTTAATCAAGACGGTTAATTAGGAAAGAATGATTCTGACGATGGAGAAGTCTGTTTGTGCAGTTGTTCTGTTTTTTCTCTTGGCCCCTCCTCGTCTCTGTCTTGTGTGCAGTGGGGAGGTGGAGCCCACTGCTCCTGGTTCCCAGGCAGGACACTGCTTCCCCGTTCCTCTGGGATGGATCTATGGGAAGTGAGGAAGGTGCCGAAGTCTGGCTCAAGAGTTGATGCTACCATGTGGGGGTGGGGCAGAGATGAAATTGGGACCCCCCAGAATGGCTCTGAGGGTCTTGCTGGGTTGAATGAAAGTCCTGGAGATGCAGCCTTAGTGTCCCAGGAGCCAGGCCCTGAGGAAAGTGTGAAATGAGAGAGTGGCTGTGGGCAGGTGGCTCACAGAGGCGCCACTGTGGTGTAGAAGCCAGTCCTGATCCAGCTCCATCGGGGGATGATCCCAGCCCTTTATTTTCACACATTCTGGAAAAGGACAGCTTTCCAGATGTGTGGTGCCATTTGGAATGTCCCTTTCAACTGGGACATTCCAAGGTCACTTTTTGGCTAAAATCCCTCCAAGTATAACATCAATGATAAAAATTAAGCAGACACAGCCTCTTTACGGTGCAGTAAGTGCAAACCGTACAGGGTCTGAAGCTGTGCACCTACCCCATAGACAGTGACTGGTCCTGGCCCTTGGAAAACCTGGGGACTCTTTCCCCATCTTTCTCCTGCGATTGGTGGAGTAATAGCTCCCCGAGGTGTCCACGTCCTGCCTTCTGAGCTTGTAAAGATACTACATTACATGGCAAAGGGGAATTAAGGTTGTTAATCAGCCCACCATAAAATAGCGAGATGATCCTGGATTTTCCCAGGGAGCCCAGTGTCATCACAGAGTCCATAAGAACAGAAGATGGAAGTGAAGGCCAAGAGGCTTGGAGATGTGTGGTGGGTGGGGCTTGGAGGAGGAGGAGGGGCCACCAGGCGAGGAATGTAGGTGCCTCCAGAAGCTGGTAGAGGCACGGGAATGGCTTCTCCTGAGAGCCTGAGAAAGGAGTGCAGCCCATGACCCCTGCCAGGCTTTGGTCTACAGGACGGCGCCTGCTGCTTGCTGTGTGCCAGATACGGGACACTGGGGACAGGTGCAGAAGACAGTAAGATCCTGAGCTTGGCTCTAAGGAGGGTGCTATCTGTGGAGGCAGGATGGCCTCAGTAACCCTAAAGGACAGGCTCCCTGTGACCTTCTCCCTCCTTTCTGGTTTCCTTGTGCTGCCCACCCCAGTGTGGATTTGAAACGGAATTTTCAAGTACGATAATTAGCCTCGCAGGTGCAAAAGCAGGAATCAGGTAACATTTTCAAGGCGTCTGGCCCACAGCAGGCATTAATAAATGTTTCTTTCAGATGCACCACTGTGTTCTCTGGCGCTGTTAGCATGGGTGTTTGGAGGCCCTGGCTGCTGCCTGGGCCGTGCTGAAGAGTGTGAGGTCAGCGGGGTTTGCTCTGTGAACACAGTGGGCACTGTGAGGCCTGCCTGCCTGCTCTCTAGGTAGCTCTTCTCCAAGGATAAAGGGTTGGCGTGTCCGCCACCTGCCTGCCTGTCCCTGCCAATGAGGTGGGGGCTAGGATGTAGTGTCTTCTCAACCTGATGCTGTTGCTTCCTGCCCTTCCAAGACCCTGAAAGGGAGGAGCCGGGCAGCCCTCACTAAAGCTGCTGGTTCTGCCACCTGTCCTATTCCACCCCTGCAGGAAGCGGGAGAAACAGACTCTCTCGGCTGTCTGCTGTCCAGGGAGTCACCACTCCCTTCAACATAGACTTTCAGAGAGGGCAGCGGCAGGCCTGGGGATAGCCTCGGGAGGTAGGTGGCCCCTGAGCCCATGGCTTGCTCCTGGGAAAAGGAAGCAGCAGGAAGAGGCCCCCGCGGTCCCACAGAGAAAAGCCAACTGTTTCCCTAACTCCCTGCTCCTAACTACCCTCTCCCTAACTCTTCCTCCCTAATCCACCTCCCTAACTCCCCCTCCCTAACTTTCACCTCCCTAACTCGCCCCTCCCCAAACCCTCCTTAAATCTCCCCTCCCTAATCCCCCTCCCTAACCACCCCCTCCCTAACCTCCCTCTCCCCAACCCCCACTTCATAACTCCCCCTCCCTAACTTTCTCCTCCCTAAATCTCCCCTCCCTTACTTCCCCATCCCTAACTCCCTCCCAGCCTCCCTATCCATAACCCCCCTTCCTAACTCCTCTCTCCCTAACTCCCCCTTCCTAACTCCCTTCTCCCTATCTCCCCCTTCCTAACTCACCTCCCTAAATCCCCTCTCCCTAACTCCCCTCCCTGACTCCCCCTTCCTAACTCCCCTCTCCCTAACTCCGCCTTCCTAACTCCCCTCTCCTAACTCCCCCTCTTCCTAACTGCCCCCCTTCCTAACTCCCCTCACCCTAACCCCTCCTCCCTAACTCATGGCTTCACTCTTGCTCTGGGAGTATCCTGTGGGATGGACAGATGCCTCATGGTCCCTATGAGCCTTTCAGGTAGTTGCCACTCCTGTGAGTGCTCTCCAGGCAGCAGCAGGGGTGCTGTCCCCTAGGCCCCTGAGCCTGCAGCCCCGCCTGAACAGGAGAGCCTGGCTGACCTTGAACCCACGACTTTGCTGTAGTTTCTGGGTCCTCTTGTTGCTGATTATCTAAAATCAGAACATTATGCTGCAGGCACTGGGGTTGAAAAACTTCTTTTTACAATAAAGCAAACATTTAAACTGCTTAAAGCTTTGAGGAGTGCAGGGAGAAGCCTCACAGGGGCCCTTTCTTCTGGAAAGGGCTTTGTTATCCATCTTATGTCTTACCCTCACCGGTTCATTTCTGTTGTTCCTGTCTGGGAACACACAAAGAACCCCCTACCCTCACCCACCAGCAAAGAACATGCTAGCTCTTGTCTGCAGCAGGCCCCAGCACCCAGACACCCCAGGCAGTTTCCAGCCAGTGGTAGCTGATACACAGCACAGGCCGTGGCAGAGTCATCTGATTTGAAACTTTTCAGCAAAATAAAAGTAATTTCTTGGGGTACTGAAGGAGAGATGAAGCCCAGGGGAAGGTGTTCTGGTACTGAAGTTAAAGGAATTCTCTGGAAGGTACACAGAGTTCTCTTGTCACTGAAAGTAGTCACTCCCTTGTTTAACCAAAGGTAATCTGAGTCCCCAGCGTCTCTGCCCCTCTGTTAGCTCTGGGGAATCAGCAAGACCGTTCCGTGTGGTCGGTGAGCATCCCAGCTGGGGAGCAGCATCTGCAGCAGTGTGGATGCCAGGAGTCCGAGACAGTAAGGCGTGCGGTGTTGCACAGGGACCTGGGAGCAGTCCCGCTCCTGGGAAGACAGGCAGAGAAACCCAGTGAGGCTTTCTCTGCAGGCTGAGACATTTGTCCTTTAGATGGAAGGCATTGAGATCTACTAGAGTTTGAATCCAGATTTGCTTTTTTGGAAGAATTCTTCTGTCGGTTTTGTGAAGGATGATTTGAGATGGTCTTGACCAGGGATCTGTCAGGGGACGGGGACTTGGTGTTTTCAGCCTCCACAGTCTGTCGCGACCACCCAGCTCTGCAGTTGGACTCAGCATGCCAGGAAAGAATCTGAGCTGGCTTTAATCGGCTGCATCTACACACCAGGCTGCACCTAAACACTAGGCCGCACCTACACACCAGGCCATGTGCACCTACATACCAGGCAACGTCCACACACCAGGCCACACCTACACACCAGGCCACACCTACACACCAGGCCATGTCCACACACCAGGCCACACCTACACACCAGGCCACGTCCACACACCAGGCCGCGTCTATACGCCAGGTGGGGGACTGGATTTGGCCCAGGGATGGTAGTTTGCAGTTCTCCAGCAGGTGAGAGGGTGCTTGTAGAGTGAATGAGAGGCAGTAGCAGCCAGGCCCTATGCAGAGTTCTCTACCCTGAGCATCTGGCCTGGCCGTCAGCATGGCTCCAGGAAGTAAACTGAGCCGAGAAGTCCCTTGGCTGAGCCCAGATGGTCTAGATCAGGGGTGTCCAATCTTTCGGCTTCCCTGGGCTGCATTGGGACGATTGTCTTGGGCCACATGTAAGATACACTGATAGCTCATGAGCTGAAGAGAAAATCTCATCATGTCTTAAGAAAGTTGACGAATTTGTGTTGAGCTGTATTCAAAGTCATCCCGGGCCACATGGTGGACAAGCTTGGTCTAGATCATTAGGAGGCCTCTGAGAGTCACCAGGGTGAGAGGGAACTGGAGCTGGGCTGTGTGGATGGGTGGGGAGAAGGGGACAGGTCTAGAGCTGGGCAGATGCATGTGGGGCTGAGGAGGGAGGAGGGTTAGTACTAATTGCTTCCCATGATGGCTCCTGAGGGCCAGGGGAGGAGGACCTTGTTTGCGGTGCCTGTGGGACAAGGCTGAGAGACTGGGTCAGGCTAGAAAGGTGTGGGGGTCTTCACCCTAGAAACCAGGCCCTGGGAGAGGTCAGTGGGCTCTGTCCCCTGCCAGCACTGGGGACTGGAAGACCTGCCTGGGAGGAGGCCAGCAGAGAGTGCCTCCCTACCTCCAGGAGGGACGACCGGGGGATGTGGTCTCTGGGTTTGCCGCTGGTGCAGGCTTCAGGTCGACTGCTTTCAAGGATTAGCCGAGAAGGAAGAGAGGGTGTAGGTGTGGGTGAGGGGCCTGGGCAGTGGTGGGGAGAGACAGAGGTGCTGGGGACTCAGAGAAGGGTTTTCCTTGATTCAGATTCACCATTTATTCGGCAGCAGTTGAGTGTCTCTGGGAGTGTAGGGTCTGGAGGTGAGATGGTGACAAGGTGGGAGACTTGGGCCACCTGGGGATGGGAGGGAGGAACCAGAAGAGCAGGCACCTGGCGGCTGGGGGGACTGACCTGCGTGGCACCCACGGGCCTCAGCTGCTGAAGGTGGCCACAGAGTGGTCTCCTGGGAGAAGTGGGCCTGAGGTTTGTCAGGATTGGTGAAGGTGCAGTGATTCACTGAGTGCTGGGGGAGTTGAATGGGGAACATGAGGGTTCCAGGGGCCGGCGGCGGCACAGCACAGTGCCTGACCCCAGGCTGTGCTGGCAGGCACCGTCTTCCTGGGCCTACAGCTCATGTGCGGCAGCTGAGCAGCTTGATCTGGGGCTTGATCCGGGCCGTGGGTTCACAGTAGGATGAAGGTGGGCCCCTGGCAGGGTGCAGAGGGGCTGTTGAAGTAGCTGATGGCCCACCTGGCATCTCTGTCCCTTCAGCCAATGTGTGCAAACCACCTGCTCCCTGCCTGGCAGTGCATCAGGTGCTAGGGCTGTGACAGTGGGCAAGTCCCTGCCCGGAGCATAAATACTCACCTAGCCAGGCAGGGATGGTGGGAGGGATGGTGGGAGAGCCGGAGCTGCATGGGAGGGAGGGCGGCCGGGCAGGTGTTCCTGAGTTGCCGATGCCCTGTTGGAGAAACTGAGTGCCTGTATGAAGAGCAGGCCCAGCTGTTCCAGGCAGGGGAACTGCAGGCTCTGCCCTGGGGACGAGGCCAATGTGGTCAGGGGACAGAAGGAGGCCCACATGGCTGGTGGCAGGCAGAGGAGACGGTGCAGTGTGAGGGCTGAGTGATGGGAGCAGAGTGGGTTCATCCCAGGGAGCTGAGGAAGCCGCCGAAGCTGGGAGTGTGCCATCTAATGGACGCCCCTTCATGGCGGGTGGCGAGGGAGTGTCGGGATAGTGGTGGGGTGGCAGCTGGCACAGGGACTCCATGGTGAGCATTGGGGGTGGGGAAGCAGCCGGGGGGATGGAGGGAGGCAGCTGGTGTGGCACAGTGAGGAAGGGCCGTGCAAGAGGACAGAACCTGCCCCAAAGTCAGTGTTGAGGAGGGAAAGCAGAGGATGAGGCCACTCAGGTTTTCTGTGGTGGCGTTGTCTTATGTTTTTATCGGAGTATAATATTCACACAGAATAGCACAGCTCCCAGGGTCCCAAGAGAGCTTGAACCAGGCCACTGTGGACACGGTGGCCACGAGTCACCACTACCCTTCCCACAGGGAGATCAGGAGCACTTAGGCTGAGGGAAGAGCTGAATAGTACTTGTGTCTTGAAACGTGTCTAAGACATGTCAGAAATGCAGGTAAGGTGGGGTGCGGGCGTTGGCACCTGCAATCCCAGCACTTTGGGAGGCTGAGGCAGCAGGATCTCTTGAGCCCAGGCATTCAAGACGAGCCTGGGCAATATAATGAGGCCTCATCTCTATAAAAAATTTAACAATTAGCTGTGCATGGTGGCACATGACCGTGGTTCTCAACTGCTTGGGAGGCTGAGGTGGGAGGATCACATGAGCCCAGGAGGTTGAGGCTGCAGTGAGCGTGATCATGCAGCTGCTCTCCAGCCTGGGCAACAGAGTGAGGCCCTTTCTCAAAAAAAGAAACGAAAAAAGAAATGTAGGTGGAATTTGCACAGGAGGTGAAGTAGAGTACTTCAGAGCCCAGAGGAGACTTCTGGGGCCTGGCTGGGATTTGAAGCCTCGGAGCTGGAAAAGGGGCTGGGAGGGGCGGGGCCCGGGCCTGGCCAGAGGAGGATGTCCAGTGCTGGGAACTCCAGCCCTGCTGCCTGGAAGGCCCCAATGACCAGCCCTGTAACCACCTCAGGGGGTCCTGACAGGCCTGCCCCTTTAAGGGAGCAAGGAGTCTTCTCTGTGGGCCTGGAGGAACTGCAGGCAGCTCCGCTCTCCTGTTAGGATGCTCACTCTGAGCAGCAGGCCCTACCTATAGGCCTTATTCACTCTTTGAACCTGGCCCTGGGGGCTAAAACCTGCCCGAAAGCTCCGGGGGCAGGCTTCCACGTGGAACTGTCATCCTGCTTTTGCATCTTCTCAGCCCAGCGGCCCGCAGCTTGGAGAAGGGGTATCTCTGGTGGGGGTGTCTGTCCCTGGCCACTATGCACCAGGGCCTCATGCTCCACGCATTTGGGGCCCAGAATTGCACAAAGCCACTGGAGTCCCCAAGCCCTTCCCAGAAGAGCTGACTAGGACTCTAGCCTATTAGAGGACAGGGGACAATAGCCCTGGCCGGGAGGACAGCGTCTGCCCATAAAGCCACACATTTGCTGTTCTGTTGTTTGCTTGAGGACCCAGCCAGGGAAGCTTCCCAGGCCAGGGTTCAATGAGGGTCAATGGTCATCGGGAGCCGTCTCCCCACACCCCGAGTGGCACTTGTCGGCTGTCTGGAAACAGGCAGCTCTCACCGAGGCGGTGCAGACGGGCCTGGCGCCCTGTGGCTGCACTGACCATCGTGCTGTATGCCCAGAAAGTGGGGTTGGCAGCAGCGGGGAAGGGCTGCAGCTCCTGGCTGCCACCAGCACCCTGACCCTGGGGCTCTTCCACAGAGCCACGCCTGGGGTGGAGGGTGGCCTGGAAGGGGCCTGCAGCTAAGCCAGGCCCCACGATGAGCCCAGCAGTTCTTTGGAGCCAAGGCACAGATATGCCGGGGATACAGAGCTGGAGACAGAAACAAACCAATAACTGTGTACTGTATTCTCATCAGGTGGGGACAAGTGCCAAGGACTCAGGGACGGAGGGTGATGTCGGCAGCAGGACAGTCAGGGAGGGCTTCTTGGATGAGGTGGCATTTGAGTAAAATATAGACCTGTACCCTGTCTGTGACCCTATCCCACCCCACCCATCAACCTTCCCCTCCCACCTGACTTCCGGCACTTCTCTCTTGAGAAGGATCACAGAGCACAGCCCACATGGAACTCCCGTCTCTCACTCAGCTTCCTTACCATGCCAGCTGGGTCAGGAGATGGAACAATTCTGCTCTGGAAAGACTTCACGTCTTGCTGAATGAAAGTAAACAAAGATGCTGCTAGAGTCAGGGATTCATGAAGCCAAGGGAGTAAGAATGGCCACAAAGTGACATACCATTTCTTCCGGGAGAGTCAGCCTCCAGCGCTCAGCTTCCGGAACTGAGCCGGGACTGAGCTTGTGGGCACACTGACTTCTCTCCTCCCTCCCTGGCTATGCAGGACCTGCCTGACTGCCCTGCTGATGTCCCTGCAGCTGTCTGAGCACCCGGAATGGAATGAGTCCATGCACTCCCTCCGGATCAGTGTGGGGGGCCTTCCTGTGCTGGCGTCCATGACCAAGGCTGCGGACCCCCGCTTCCGCCTCCGCTGGAAGGTCATCTTGCTATTCCTGGGGGCCGCCATCCTCTGGCTGCTCTGCTCCCACCGCCCGGCCCCCGGCAGGCCCCCCACCCACAACGCACATAACTGGAGGCTCAGCCGGACACCCGCCAACTGGTACAATGACACCTACCCCCTTTCGCCCCCACAAAGGACGCCGGCTGGGATTCGGTACCGAATTGCAGTTATCGCTGACCTGGACACAGAGTCTAGGGCCCCAGAGGAGAACACCTGGTTCAGTTACCTGAAAAAGGGCCACCTGACCCTGTCAGACAGCGGGGACAGGGTGGCCGTGGAGTGGGACAAAGACCACGGGGTCCTGGAGTCCCACCTGGCGGAGAAGGGGAGAGGCATGGAGCTCTCTGACCTGATTGTGTTCAATGGGAAGCTCTACTCCGTGGATGACCGGACAGGGGTCGTCTACCAGATCGCAGGCAGCAAAGCCGTGCCCTGGGTGATTCTGTCTGACGGCGACGGCACCGTGGAGAAAGGTAAGTGGACCCCGAGGGCTATGGAGATGTGGGTGAGTGTAGGGGCACGGGGCTGGCTGGCAAACACAGGCAAGTGTAAAGAATTCACATGCCCAGAAGGCGGCGGCGTGATGGGAGAACATGTCTCCCTCCTGCTCTGACCTTCGGCCTCCTGACCCCTAGGCGGGAGGGCAGCCTCTGTCACTTCACACCGAGCAGATTCTGGGTGTGAGAGCTTATCACTAGCGGCCTGTGGGAGAAGTGGGGATCTTTCCTGGATGTTTTTCGGCTGCATTGCGGCTGCCGTGAGAACCTCTGGGAACCTTCAGAGCTTCTCAGGAGCATGCTGGGATGTATCTCAACAGCCATGGGTCAGATGGTTCTCACGTAAAACCCAAACTTTGGTTTCATGTTACTGAAGGGTGAACTCCTGCTACCCAGCCCTCCTCTCCCTGCTGCCCAGCCCTCCTCTCCCTGAAGCCCAGCAGGGTGGGGCAAGTGAGCTGCGGCCACCCCCCGTGCAGTGCAGCCTGAGTCCCGCCTTTTTGTTCACCAGAAAGGAGGTGCTGCTTCTGCAGGGCAGGGAGGGGCCGGGAGGCACCAAGGACGCTGGCAGAGGAGCTGCACATGGCTCCATTTGTCTGGGCTGGCAGTGGGTCCCTGCCTTCTAGAAAGCTACATGCCACCGCAGGCTCTCTCAGGTCAAGGAGTAACTGCACACACAACTCCTGGCCGGCCAAGCCCTCTCACACCCAGTGATAAAACCTTCAGTGTTTGCACAGGGCCGGGCAGGGACAGACCTCACCTGAGGAAGCAGAGAAAGTGCTGGTCGCCTACTTCCTGCCTCGCATTTTCGGGTTTTCGGTAACCCTGGCATAGTTCTGTCCTTCCCTTGGGTAGGGAGGAAAGTGGGGTCAAGGGAGCTTTGGAGTTGGGCTGTGCTCAGGTCATCCGGGTGGGGTGGAAGACCCAGGGGGTGGAGAGCATCTCATGGCACAAGGGACCCAGGAGACAGCAGGTCCCTCCAGGGCCCTATACAGAAGCTGCTGTGGTCTCAGGGGGTTGAGGGGCACAGCTTCAGCTCTCAGGGTGAGAGGGTGGCAGAATTTAGGGAAAGCAAACGGAAGTGAGCACACCAGGCTCTAGGGATGGTAAGAATCCTCTGGAAGAACACAAGCTCCACACAGCCTGAACTGGGTGGAGCCTTCAAAGTCAGGCTGACTTTAAATAAATCAGTTTCAGAAAAAGCAAAAACAGCTTCTGAACAAATACACTGAAAGGAAGACTGGGAGCCCCAACGCCAAGCCCCTCTGCAGCTGCAGGTGTTAGAGTGATGCTCCGTCAGAGCTCAGGTGCGGCCAAGGGTGCGCGCACACTCCCCAGGAAACACGTGCCCCTTTGGAGTGCTGCACTTCTCAGCTTTTCTAGCCTTGAACGATCATCTTGAGGTTGGGGGTTACGGCTTGAGCAGGGAGTTGGGGATCAGAGGAGACTTGCGAGTGGTGGCTGGACCCTCAGGAACTGAGGGGAGGGCAGGAGGAGGTGCGGGGCCTCAGGATGCTGCTCTGCTTGGCCAGGCTTCAAGGCCGAGTGGCTGGCGGTGAAGGATGAGCGTCTGTACGTGGGCGGCCTGGGCAAGGAGTGGACGACCACCACGGGTGACGTGGTGAATGAGAACCCGGAATGGGTAAAGGTGGTGGGTCACAAGGGCAGCGTGGACCACGAGAACTGGGTGTCCAACTACAATGCTCTGCGGGCCGCTGCCGGCATCCGGCCACCAGGTAAGATTTCCCCAGCCCCGCAGTGTGGCTTCTGCAGCCCCTCGCTGGGAACCTACTTCCCACCTGCATTTGCCTCCAGGATCCTTTTTTTTCTTCTTTTTCTTGCTCTGTCACCCAGGCTGGAGTGCATTGGTGCTATCTGCTCACTGCAACCTCCGCCTCCTGGGTTCAAGTGATTCTCCTGCCTCAGCCTCCCCAGTAGCTGGGAATACAGGTGTGTGCCACCATGCCTGGCTAATTTTTGTATTTTTAGTAGAGATGACATTTCACCATGTTATCTAGGATGGTCTCGAACGCCTCAGGTGATCCGGTGATCCACCAGCCTCGGCCTCCCAAAATGCTGGGATTACCAATGGGAGCCACCACGCCTGGCCTCCCAGGCCTGTTTCTTGCTTGATTTTAGTGATTTTGGTTGCCTGTGATGGTGGCTTCCCTCAGGCCAGTGGATTCTGGGGGCAAGCTAGCCATTTTCTCTTTCCTGCCCCACCCACCCGACTGGCAGCTGGCCTCCTGGAATCCCAGCCTGTGGCCCTGTTGTCTGCACAGGGGGTGGTTTGGGGGTCAGGCCCTGTCCGCCCCCCGCTGGTGCTGGGCTGTGGTGTGCACACCAACACAGGGCTGGCAGCACAGTGGCCTCCCTTTTCTCAGGATGGAGCAGGCCTCAGGTGCCTGAGGCTCAGGAGGAAGTGACTGAGTCACACCTTGGGCCCAGGCACTGTCTCCTCTTCCTGGCAGCCTCCCCACCAGATCCCTCCCCACATCCAATTCGAGTTTCTTCCTTTTCCTTGAGCTCCTCTGGATCGGCACCAAGGAAGCTGCATTTAGCCAGAGCCCTGATGCAGCTCACAGGCAGCTCTCGGAGGATGGAAGGGGGTACTACAAGTTCCGGGTGTGGAATAACGGTAGACACAGAAGCCTGAAGAGCTGGGGAGGGGGCTGCTGCGGGCTGGTGGGCCCCTGGCGGTCACAGCCCCGTGCTTGCTGCACACGGCCTGATGGCGTGGGGCTGGGCGCGCCAGGCCACGTGCATGTCTGACCCACGGTCACCCGGTCCCCAGGCTACCTCATCCACGAGTCTGCCTGCTGGAGCGACACGCTACAGCGCTGGTTCTTCCTGCCGCGCCGCGCCAGCCAAGAGCGGTACAGTGAGAAGGATGACGAGCACAAGGGCACCAACCTGCTGCTAAGCGCCTCTCCCGACTTCAGCGACATTGCCGTGAGCCACGTTGGGGAAGTGGTCCCCACTCACGGCTTCTCGTCCTTCAAGTTCATCCCCAACACCGACGACCAGATCATCGTGGCCCTCAAGTCCGAAGAGGACAGCGGCAGAGTGGCCACCTACATCATGGCCTTCACGCTGGACGGGCGCTTCCTCCTGCCCGAGACCAAGATTGGAAGCGTGAAGTACGAAGGCATCGAGTTCATTTAGCTCAAAACAGGAGACGTTGGGCAAGGCCATCAGGACTCAGCTTTTATAAAAACCAGAGGAGGGCACTTCTGTTTGATTTGTGCTTTTGGGAACTGTGTCTGGGTTGGAGGCCTGGACAGGGAGCCCGGTCCTGGGCTGGGCAGGGGTGCTTCTGAACACCCCATGCTGCCCTCTGGTGGTGAGATTGGTCACTTCAGGCATTGAGTCAAAGCTTGTGGAAGTGGCCAGGCCCTCTCTTCCGTCTCACCTTTGTTTTCTATGTTCTTTTGTTCAGTAAATATCCCTGGAGCTCCTACCATTTGTCAAGCACTGTGCCTCACCCCAAGAAAACAGTGAGCATGAGGTGGACCTGCCTGCTGGGGACCCCCAGGTCACACCCTTTTCTTCCTCCTCTGAGCCTGGGGCATCATGTCCACCCCTGCAGATCCTTGGAAAAGAAAATGTTTCCATTGCAGGGCATTGCATGGCCATTAGCGAGTGAGGGCAGGCCCCTCAGGATGCGTCTCCCACAGCTGCACAGGCAGGCCTCTGATAAATCCATCTCCACTTCATCTGGCCAGTGACTGCTTTCTCCCTTCGGGAGAATTCTGGGGCCATGTAGCACTTTGAAGTTTTAATGATTAACCCGTTTTCACTGAAGCAGTTTCCTTTCTTATAAAACGGAATCACCACCTCTTATCACGCAGAGCGAAGTCCAGCCCGCTCCAGCCGCAGAGGAGATTGGCAGGACGGAGTGACAGTTGGTGAACCAAGCATCAGGTTTCAGAGTTCTTGGCCAGCAGATGCAAAGATAAAATGTTGCTTTTTCCCAGCAACTGTCAGAAATTGTCACGCCTTTCAGGACTTTTATGAGCGACTTGAATTTTTTATTCCCTGCCGTTCCCTGCCTTGGGGTTTCTGACGTGGCTTCAGGTGACCTGTGGCCCCAGGGCTCCTTTGTCCTGGGGAGGGTCTGTGAATCAGGCCTGTCACTTCCCTGGGGTTTCTTTCCATGGCCTTTGTTTCTCCTCTTCCAGAGGGAGTTTTGCAGCCTCTTCTCTGTGGAAACCTCACATGAGCATTGGCCAGGCCTGGGCCGCTGCTGTCTTCCCGGCACTCCAGGGTGAAGGCAGAGTGGGAGTTTAGACCGAGGTCAGGCTGAGAAGGGTGTTTCCATCATCTCAGTGCTCTCGCACAGCACTACCTCACCCCGACCCCACCCCCGTCATCAGAGGGACCATGCTGGACGGGAGGGCGAGGCTCTGGCTGCCCCTGTGCCGGTCCCTCGAAAACCTCTTTTGAAACTCAAGCACAGCTATGAGGAGGGCAGCCAGGAGGGACCCCTCTCGAGCTGCTTGTCTGTTTCCCTCACTATGTCATAAGTGGCGGAGGAAGTGAAGGAAGTGAATGCCGAATGTGACACGTTTCCGAAGAGCTCAGCTCTCACCGGGCGTAGCCTGGAAGCCCCGAGTCTGTCCTGACTTTGCCTGGCTGTGTCTCTGAACCGCCTCCTTGATCATTGTCCTCGATGTCCAGGCTGGGTCATGTAAAACAGAGATGCAGTCAGGAAGGTTGGGGGACTTGAGACCTTGCTGAGGTATTCATATCAGTGCCTGAGCCACAGCCCAGGTGCCCGGGAGCAGCCTCTTCACACAGGCAGTGATTTGCCATTACTCTAAAGCTCACCTTTTCTTTCCCTCTGTTCGCTGCTGTCAGCATAATGATTGTGTTCCTTCCCTCCGAGACCCATCAGTTTTGTAAACAATAAAGCGTCTGAGGGCGTGTAGTTCTCTGTCTCTTCTGAGAGTGAGCAGCAAGGAGAACCAGGTGTTCTCGGCAAGGATCCACGGGAGAGCCGTTCCAGAAGAACCCAGGGCACATCGGCCAAGGCAGGGCCAGGATAAGGAACTGCATGTAAGCTCTTGACTGTCTCTTTAAGAAGCCATGACATGCGGGACTCGGGGGTAGTAACTGCCTACTCCACACTCATGTCCAGCATGCAACTCATCCGACTAGACGAAAAACCAAGATTAAGTTTCTTTCATTCCACATGTTCGTCCTGCCTTCCAGTATGCGTTTTTTTTTTTTTTTTTTTTGGAGATAGTCTTGTTCTGTTTCCCAGGCTGGGGTGCAGTAACACAATCTCAGCTCACTGCAACCTTCGCCTCCCATGTTCAAGCAATTCTGCCTCTGCCTCCCAAGTAGCTGGGATTACAGGCATGCAACACTACACCCAGCTAATTTTTGTATTTTTAGTAGAGACAGGGTTTCACCATGTTGGCCAGGCTGGTCTCTAACTCCTGATCTCAAGTGATCTGCCCGCCTTGGCCTCCCAAAGTGCTGGGATTACAGGCATGAGCCACTGCCCCAGCCCCAGTACACTTTAAATTGATAAATCTCAAGGTAAGTTATCCCTTCACACTGTTAAGATAATTAAATAAAGCAAAAATAAAATATCTTCACACAAAACCGCAGGCCCAGATGGCTTCACTGGTGAATTGTACCCGCACAAAACCTTCCATGACTCCGGAAGTTGGGAACGCTTTTCCAAGCCATTATATGTGGACACCACTATACCGATATCAAAACCAGACAAATACCTTCCAGAAAAAATACAGACCAGTATCCCTCATGACATGATGCAAAAATCCTTAGCACAGATTATCAAGCCCAATTCATCAATAATTGAAAATTAGAATGTTTTTGGAAACATTCTGGAAAGGGGTCCCGACCCAGATCACCAAGAGTGGGTTCTTGGGTCTCACACAAGAAAGAATTCCAGGCGAGTCCGTGGAATAAAGTGACAGCAAGTTTACTAGGAAAAGTAAAAGAATAAAGAATGGCAACTCCAAGGCAGAGCAGCCCAGGGCTGCTGGCTGGTCCCTTTTTGTGTTTTATGGTTATTTCTTGTATGCTAAACAAGGGATGGATTGCTCATGCCTCCCCTCTTTAGACCACGTAGGGTAACTTGCTGACCTTGCCCTAGCCTTCGTCAAGGCACTTGCAGGAGGGTAGCAGTGAGGACAACCTGAGGTCACCCTCGTGGCTGTCTTGTTTTGGTGGGTTTTAGCCAGCTTCTTTACTGCAGCCTGTTTTATCAGCAAGGTACGACCTGTATCTTATGCTGACCTCCTGTCTCATCCTGTGTCCAAGAGTGCCTTCACCTCCTGGGAATGCAGCCCAGCAGGGGTCAGCCGTGCTTTACCCAGCTCCAATTCAAGATGAAGTCACTCTGGTTCAAACACCTCTAACAAGAATACCTCACAGTAAGTGTGGTTTATCCTAGGAATGCGGGGTTAGTTCAATATTCTGAAATCAATCAATGAAATAATATTTTATATTAAGACTAAAAAGGGTCCAGGTGCAATGACTCACGCCTGTAATCCCAGCATTTTGGGAGGCTGAGGTGGGTGGATCATTTGAGGTCAGGAGTTAGAGACCAGCCTGGCCAACATGGTGAAACCCCGTCTCTACTAAAAATACAAAAAATTAGCTGGGTGTAGTGGCACATGCCTGTAGTCCCAGCTACTTGGGAGGCTGAGGCAGGAAAATCACTTGAACCTAGGAGGCAGAGGTGCAGTTTACCGAGATCATGCCATTGCTCTCCAGCCTGGGTGACAGAATGAGACTCCATCTTAGAAAAAAAAAAAAAAAAAAAACCTAAAACGGGAAAAAGCATGATAATCTCAAAAGATACAGAAAAAGCTTTTGACAATCTAACACCCATTCATCCAATTCAAAACAAAAGGCAAAAAAAAAACCCCTTAGGGAACGTCCTTAACCCGATGAATGGCACCTGTGAGAAATCCACAACTAAGAGACTGAATGCTTTCCCCCAAGCGACGAGGCAAGAATGTCTGTTTTCAGTACTTTTTTTCCCATCGTTTTTTCTTTTGAAATAAGAGTTTGAACCACATAGAAGTTGCAAAAATACAGTAGGTGCTGTGAAAGGAAAATGAAAACCCCAATTCACTTTGCCAAAAGGGGGAAAAAAGGAAGCTGAGAGCTGAGCCATGCCTTGGCTTTTGTTCCGAAGCAGATTGCAACAGAGGAAAGGTTAAGACCTCCGCAGGTGGCTTCTGTGCTCACCTTATCTTACGTGAAGTGCCAGTTTACTGAGCACCAGAGAATACATGACTGACTGTTCCCCTTCTGCTCCTCTTCTCTTGCCCACGGAGTCAGTAGTAGGACCAGACCCTCCCTTATTCCCCTCCAGCCTGCTTTTCCCCTTTAAACGTGGAAGCCCTGAAAGTCATCTTTGGAGAAAGGCACAGACCACAGGCTGGTTCAGTGACTCCCCGTTTTGTCATGTTTCATTTTGCCTCCCCTTAACCTTGCCCTTAACCTTAACCTTAACCTTGGCAAATTAATGGATTCAGAACTGTCTCAGACACTTGGTATCCATCCCCCTTATCTGTGGGAGATACATCGCAAGTGGATGCCTGAAAGCACAGATAGTATGGAAAGTCCTGCTCTACTCTCATACCTGTGACAACGCTTCATTTATAAACCAGGCACAGTAACAGATGAACAGTAAGAGAGTAAATGGAACAGTTATAACAACAGTCTGAAATAAGAGTCATGTGCATGTGTCCTCCCTCGAAATATTTTATTGTACCATACATGTCCTTGTGATGAAGGGAAGGAGCGGGATGGCACAATATGTCATCACAATAGGAACAGTGTGCAACTTAAAACTTAGGAATTTTTTCTGGAATATTCCATTTAGTATTTTCAGACCTCAGCTGACCACGGGTCACTGAAACTGCGGTAAGCGAAACCACAGGTAAGCGGGGCCAGCCGTGGTGTTTCTGTGCAGCATTCAGTGTGCTGATCACATAAGTACAGCACATTTACCCAACCCGGGAAGTGACATTGCTCCCATCACTTTTATTCCTCATCCTATTGGTGCAATTAGGCAAAAGGAAAAAAAAGGAAGTTGTTCAGATTTGAAAAGGAGTCAAACTGTCTTTATTTGCCAGTGACAAGACTGACTAGCTAGGCAAGCCTAAGAAATCTTCAAAAACTACGAGGCTGGGCACGGTGGCTCGCACCTGTAATCCCAGCACTTTGGCAGACTAAGGCAAGAGAATCACTTGAGCCCAGGAGTTTAAGACCAGCCTGGGCAACATAGCAACACCCAGTCTCTACAAAAAGATGTAAAGATTAGCTGGAGGTGGTCAAGCAAGCCTGTGGTCCCCAATACATGGAAGGCTGAGGTGGGAGGATCACTTGAGCCCAGGAAGTTGGGGCTGCAGTTAGCAGTGTTTGTACCACTGCACTCCAGCCTGGGTGACAGAGCAAGACTTGGTCTCAAAAAAAAAAAAAAAAAAAACCAAAACTACATATACTAAATTTAATATATTAATGTCACATTTAATATATAAATTCCACATACAAAATTTAAGTTTATTATAACTGCAGTGAACAACTAGAAATTGAAAAATTCTAAACATTGTCAATTACAATAGCACCAAAAATCAGGAAATAGCTGGATATAAATCCGACAAAAGCTGTGCAGCATGTACATGCGGAACCTACAGAATGCAGATGAAAGAAATCAAAGATCCAAAAGAATACAACAGTATACTTCTTCATGGGTCTAAAGACCTGACTTTGAAAAAGAAAAGCAACGTTGAAGGACTCTGCAAAATGGTTCGGCAACTCTGGAAAACAGTCTTAGTTTCTTCCAAATGTAGACATGTATCTACCACATGACCCAGTAATCCTGCTCCTAGGTATTTACACAAACGAAATACTTAAGTTCACACAGAGACTTGTATCCAAATATTTTCAGCAGCTTCATGCATAATAGTGGAAGATGGAACAACCCAAATGTCCATCAGTGCAAACAGGCACCAACAGTTACCCAGCAAAACCGGGAGCCAGCTACCGATCTTAGAGACAGCAGGGATGGATCTCAAAAGCACTGTGGTAAGTGAAAGAAGGCACATGCAAAACATCAAGTTCAATGTGATTCCATTTAAGGGAATTCTAGGGGCCAGGAGTCGTGCCTCATGCCTGTAATCCCAGCAGTTTGGGAGGCTGAGGCAGTCAGATCACCTGAGGTCAGGAATTTGAGACTAGACTGGCCAATGTGGAGAAACCCCCTTCTCTACTAAAAAACACACAAATTAGCTGGGCGTGGTCGTGGGCGCACTTGTAATCCCAGCTACTCGAAGGCCGAGGCATGAAAACCTCTTGAACCTGGGAAATGGAGGTTGCAGGGAGCAAGACTGTGCTACTGCACTCCAGCCTGGGCGACGGAAGGAGACTGTCTTAAAAAAAAAAAAAAAAAAAATGGAATTCAAGGAAAGGCAACCAGCAGTGGCAGAAGCTGACAGGTGGCTGCTGGGAAGGGGCTGGGGGGAGAAGGCTGGCTGCAGAGGGGCATAAGATAATTCGTAGGGGTGATTAAAACACCCTAGGTAATAATGCTGTCATAGGATGATCTCTACACACTTACCAAAACTTTGCAGGTAAATTATATGGCAACAAAGCCACTTTTTAAAAAGAAGAAAAAGAAAAGGATGAGTTTGAATTCCCAGTTCTTCTTCAAGGTGCACAATTTGAGCTAATTACGATGCCTCGTTGAGCGTCTGTTTTCTCATCTCTAACAGGGAATATAAGAGCAGCTGCGTCCCATTGTGGCTAGAAGTATTAAATGCCTGCCTTTCACAGCAAGGTTTACAGTCATGCCAGGTGAGATCCATATTAGCTGTTAGGGAGCGTTCCTCTCTTTGCAAAACATCAAGGGGTTTGGGGTAGAGGCACAAAAGATGATCTTACAGGCCAGTTCACCATTCTCCTCTCTGAAACGCCCGCGCTTTCCCTACCGTCTTTGGAGCGGCTTCCTGATGAGAGCAGTGCCCTTGAGTCTGAGGCTCTCACCTCAGGACTGAGCCACTGCCCCTTTCCCTGCCTGTCCCCTAGCACTTCCCGCCACCCCGTGGTCATCACACATCAGAAAGCCCTTGTGAGCCCCAGGGAAGCAGGTACTGGGCTCTGATTCCACAAGGAGGCTTCTGGGTCTTCCATTTTACCTGCCTGGATGGCTCAGGACTTTCCCATGATCTGGGGCTAAAGATTCGGCACCTGAGTTTTAAAACCTTTCTCCAGCCGGGCGCAGTGGCTCACGCCTGTAATCCCAGCACTTTAGAAGGCTGAGGCGGGCAGATCACAAGGTCAAGAGATCAAGATCATCCTGGGTAACATGGTGAAACCCTGTCTCTACTAAAAGTAAATACAAAAATTAGTTGGGCGTGGTCGCACATACCTGTAGTTCCAGCTACTCGGGAGGCTGAGGCAGGAGAATTGCTTGAACCTGGGAGGCAGAGGGTACAGTGAGCTGAGATCGTGCCACTGCACTCCAGCCTGGCGCCTGGTGACAGCGAGACTCTGTCTGAAAAAACAAACAAACCTTTCCCCAGCACTTCCCAGAGATGCTTTCCTGCCCTTCCCTGGCCACTACCTGGGCAGAAGTCATTAGCACTGCCGAGAAGGGAGGATGTTGGGTTTCTGTGTCAGCTGGCACTGAGGCCCTTAATCTGGATGGGGTTTTCAAACTCCCCACAGCCTTCTCTGCCAGTTCTGTTTCCAGCTGCATCTGCCCCTGGATCTCCACAGTTCCTCTGGAGGGATCAGGCGAACCGCGCAGCTGCCTAAAACCTCACATTTTGAGGGAAACAGTCATTCAGTGTCTGTCCTCTGGGCCCGTGTCTCAGACTCTAAGCTGCCAGGGAACCAGGGATTTCCACGCGTTGGGACTGCCTGGGGGCTTTTAAAATGCCCCTGCCTGTCCCCCACTCCCAGAGATGGTGACTTCCTGGGCCTGGGCATTAGGAGTTTGTAAGACTCCCTGATGATTCTTCTGTCCAAGCCAGGCTGAGAACCACTGGTCAGAGAGACCTGGGCACATCCCAAGGCTCAACCCAGAACCATGGGTTGCAAGTGAAGAAATGAGAGGCTGCTGATTGCCTCACTGAGCGGTGAAGCCTGGGCTTGACCACAGATTAGGCCAGCTGGACCCAGGGGTGCAGGTGGGAGCATCTCTGCTTCTCTCTGCTCTGCCCCATGGGCCCCAGCAGCCTGGGCCCACATCCTCTCACTCGGAAGCCAGCTCTCACTGGGCTGGCTGGGCTCACAGCTCCACCCTGGAACCATCCATGTGGCCTGGAGGGCCCCTCAGGGCTCAGACAGCCAGACCTGGGGTGGTTGAAGGCCAAGAGCCGGGTGCCCTCTGGGAACCACACAGCCAGGAGTGGGAAGGGGTGCTCAGAGTAGGGAAAAGGAATGGGTATGAGTGGACAGAACCATTATGTCACCCCAGAGAGGCTCTGTCCCCCGCCCCGCTGAGGGGGAGACAGGAGAGCAGCCACAGGTCCAGCAGTGTGAACACAGGGTCTAGGGTCAGGTGCTGGAGCGGGGTCCAGCTCCTCCACTGGCCAGCTGCACACCTGGCTCTCAGGGCCTCCCTCCCCTGGGACAGGGGACAGTACCGCGCAGCGTTGCAGGGAACAGGCCCTCTGTGTGGTGAGCATGCCAAGAGCTCGGAGAGGGTGGATTTGCACATGAGCAACCACCTGTGCAGTGTCCACCCAGCCAGCAATGTGCTGGACCCAGGAAAGGACTCAGAGCGCTCTGTCACCCACAGGAACAAACTGTCTGGGCCCACAGCCTCTGCTTCTTCCCCTCCTGTCCCCCAAACGCCAGCCCCTGGCCGGCCTGGAGGCGTTTCCAACTGACTGTGGCTGTCAGTCTTCTTTCGGGCCTTGCTCCAGCCAGACTCCCGCCTTGGGCCTCTGCCATCCCGGCACTGACACCCACATGCAGAGCTGAGACAAAAGAGAGGGGCCCCCGGGAGTGTCGTCAGCAGCCAATCCCAGAAGGCATCTATGTCAGATGGTTTCTGGAAATCGAAACTTGACTGTTTCCTGAAGCATTTCCTGGGATCAGCCTGACCACGCTCCATACTGGGAGAGGCTTCTGGGTCGAAGGACCAGTCTGCAGAGGGCTCCTGGAGCTGGAAGCAAGGAGGCTCCAGCACAGCCATCACAGCCGCTCCAGCCAGGTAAGCTCCTGCCTCCAGCTCTCAGGTGGGCACCCCCGCCTCTCTCTCTTTTTTTTTTTTTTGAGACAGGGTCTCACTTTTTTACCCAGGTTGGAATGCAGTGGGGCGATCTCAGCTCACTGCAGCCTCTGTCTCCCAGGTTCAAGAGATTCTCCTGCCTCAGCCTCCCGAGTAGCTGGAATTATAGATGCCTGCCACCATGCCTGGCTAAATTTTGTATTTTTAGTAGACACAGGGTTTCACTATGTTGGCCAGGCTGGTCTTGAACCCCTGACCTTATGATCTGCCCGCCTCGACCTCCCAAAGTGCTGGGATTACAAGTGTGAGCCACCGTGCCCAGCCAGGGCACCCCTCTCTCTACACAGGCAAATGGGGGTCACTCCTCCCTGTTTGCACATAGGCCTGGAGCTATCCTTGCTGCTCCCAGGCCCATCTCTGTACAGTTGGGCAGATTGCTTACTACACAAGGATACCAGCCAAAGGGGCAAGTGGGCTGGAAATCAGCTTGGCCCTCTCAGGTCTGTGCATTGAGCCTAGGCCTGCACCCACCCCAACGAAGGGTACCTTTTTTTCAATTCACATGAAGGCACCCTAGGGGTCAACACAGATAGCCGGTCTCAACTTTCCATATGAAAGAATCAGGGAAATATACCCAGCCACTGCCACCCAAAGGGCAGCAATGGTGCCTGCCTGGTGCTTCATTGTCCACTTTTTTTTTTTTTTGAGACAGAGTCTTGCTCTGTCACCCAAGCTGGAGTACAGTGGTATGATCTCAGGTCACTGCAACCTCTGCCTTCTAGGTTTAAGCGATTCTCTTGCCTCAGCCTCCTGAGTAGCTGGGACTACAGGTTCACACCACCGTGCCCAGCTATTTTTTTTTTTTTTTTTTTTTGGTATTTTTATTAGAGATGGGGTTTTACCATGTTGGCCAGGCTGGTCTCGAACTCCTGACCTGAAATGATCCACCCACCTCAGCCTCCCAGAGTGCTGGGATTACAGCATGAGCCATCGCACCTGGCCAGTTGGCCATTTTTCCAAGGCCCTCGCCCATGGCCTCCTCCCGCTCCACCCTCCCCCATGCCTGTGCGGCAGCCTTGCCCGGCACCTGGTTTTCTGAGATGGGCTCACTCACTTCCAGTCACCAATTCTTGCTGTCCTTACTGCCAGGGGCCACCCCCAGCCCACCCCTTCATCTAGCCAAGTCTAACACATCTTTCCAGGACCATGCTGCAGACCAGGTGAGGAGCCCCTGTGGGGGCAACCACAGCGTCCATCACACTTACCAAGACCACAGTGGGCTCTGCAGGAGAGGTACCCTGCCTGCCACACAGCCCAGGTCGGGCTGAAGGGTGGATGGGCAGGCCAGTCCCCCGGCATCGGGCCACCGGGCTCCGGTGCCTCACTCCACCGCTTCCATCCACAGCAGGATCCATGCGTCCAGGCAAGGCCATGGTCCCTCTGAGGCTCTTCTGGATGTGGCTGCTGGTTGCAGGGACCCAAGGTGAGCTGAGTCCCTGGGAAATGCCAAAAGCAAAAGTCTGTGAGGCTGCTGCACCCTGGGTCTGTGCACAATGCCCAAAAGAGGTTGTGCCTGGGGTCTGAGGCCCGGTGGTTAGCCGAATCTTCTCTCTTCCGGTATCCTGAGTGATCATGGCTTGGAGGTTCCAGGGGCTCACCTGGGCTCAGGTGAGCTGCAGGTTATAGAGAGGACACCAGGGAATTCTCCATTCCATCCAGAGGGAACCAGAGGAGCTGATCAAAGCAGCAGTCACGGGGTGTTGTGGGGTCCATGGCCTTGGATGCAGGTCAAGCTTCCAGAGGGTCCTGGCTGCCTTTCCTCATATTCTTTACCCTGTGAGCCCCTGGAGACTCATGCTCATCCTGGGGGCCCCACAGAAGCCAGACGTGCCCCCAACTGAATTCAGCTCCTACCAGGCTCTGCCAGCTCCTGTAGGGGCGAATGTCAGTGGGCAGAGTCCCAGAAGGTCATGTGTGGGGTAGGAATCCCATTCTCTGCCCTGGAAGTATTCTGCCTGTGCTCCCAGGGGTCCCTAGGCCTGCTGTCCCCACTAGGCCAGCACCCGCAAACTGCAGACACCCTCAGGAGGGGTTAGCATGGAGCCGCCTTTCCCTCGGGGTCCTGCCACCTCCACTCCCAGTGCTGGAGAACCCAGGGCTTCTCTGCCCCGTTCTGTCTATGGAGTGAAGGGCTGAGACCCCTAAAACAAGGAACGGCATGTTTAGCCTCCATGTAGGGGGTCTGTATGTATCTTCCACTCCCCCTCACAGAGGTGCCCCTCACGGAGAGGCAGGGGGACCTTGAAGCACTGGAAAACAAGCTCAGCAGGGGAGTCCCAGGACAGCGTGGGGGCCCTAGAGGTTGGCGCGTGGGGGGGGCGCTGCAGGCTCCAGCCTCACCCTTGTTGGTCTCTCCCTGCAGCCGTGAACGATGGTGACATGCGGCTGGCTGATGGGGCCACTGCCAATGAGGGTCGTGTGGAGATCTTCTACAGAGGCCAGTGGGGCACTGTGTGTGACAGCCTGTGGGATCTGACTGATGCCAGCGTCGTCTGCCGGGCCCTGGGCTTTGAGAACGCCACGCAGGCTCTGGGCAGAGCTGCCTTTGGGCAAGGTAGGACCTGCTGTCCCTGTCCTCTGGGGCTGAGACCCACAGCATAGCCAGCTCCTGGGAGGGGTGAATCCCCTAAGACAAGACAACCAGGCTTCAAAGACATGCAAACTGTATTCCTATTAATTTAGCAAGAGCAAAAAGTTTTTTTTTTTGAGATGGAGTCTCACTCTGTCGGCCAGGCTGGAGTACAGCAATGTGATTTCAGCTCACTGCAACCTCGGCCTCCTGAGTTCAAGTGATTCTCCTGCCTCAGCCTTCTGAGTAGCTGGGATCACAGGTACCTGCCACCACACCTGGCTGATTTTTGTATTTTTTAGTAAAGACGGTGCTTTGCCATGCTGGCCAGGCTGGTCTTGAACTCCTAGCCTTAAGTGATCTGCAACCTCGGCCTCTGAAAGTGCTGGGATTACCACACCCAGCCTGAAAGCAAACACTTTGGATGGCGCAGAAGCCCTGTGGGTCCTGCTCCAATGGAACTGTGTCACCCATGCCTGGCTTGTGATGGTGGCTGGAGCTTGGGCAGGTTCAAGACCTTAGCTGGGCTCATTTGCTCTGGCCCTGAAACTCCACTCCAGGGAGTTTATATTCTTGAAACAATTTCCCCTCAAAAGAGAAGTCTGTAGGCAGAAGATTTTCACTGATGCAGCAGTTGCGATTCTGGGAAAAAGAGAAATAATCCACCCACTATTTAGCAGCAAGGATAGTCACACAATTGCAGTATATGAACCTGATGTCGCAGGGATAGGCACACAATTAGAACACATGAATCTGATGTCTGCAGCAGCCAGTAAGCTTTATAAGCATGAAGGCTAAGTTCATGGCCTGACGTTGCAATCACAAATCCAACCCACGCTGGAATATCCACCATGGTTTACCGGTGAAGGACCTGCCCGGCCGGCGCGGGGAACAAAGGGCTGAGTTTCGCTGTGGGGCTGCTGGGTGCAGTCCTCAGGCCCCCAGCCCTGCCATCTGCTGCGTCCACAGGATCGGGCCCCATCATGCTGGATGAGGTCCAGTGCACGGGAACTGAGCCCTCGCTGGCTGACTGCACATCTCTGGGCTGGCTGCACAGCAACTGCAGGCACGAGAGGGACGCTGGTGTGGTGTGCACCAACGGTGAGTGGGGGGTTCCAGCATGCCTTGGGGGCCTGTGGCCCCTGCCCCTCCCAGCACCTCCCCAACACACGTGAAGCACACAAAGGTTCCTTCCACCACTACCTGCCCACTCCGAATGGAGAGGCCCTGAATCCAGAGAGCCCACCAGCTCCCAGTCCCCCAGGCCCAGACTCCTCCCCAGCCCCTTCTGGAGAAACACCCCAAGGAACCTGAGTGGGAGGCAGTGAGACACAGCCCCAGTGAGCACGACACCTGGCTCCACCTGACCTGAAATGCCAGTGCCCGCTTGGAAACACTCCCCAGCGTGACAGGCTCAAGCGCATCCTGGCAGAGGAGGCCCAGTTACTGACAGCCGCAGCCTGCTTCTCCCAACCCACCCTGATTTGCAGGGAACCCAGGCAGCTCTGCAGGCTAAAGCCCCTGGATCTGAGTTTTTTGTTGTTGTTTTTGAGATGAAGTCTCACTCTGTCACCCAGGTTGGAGTGCAGTGGCACAATCTCAGCTCTCTGCCCTCTGCCTCCTGGGTTCAAACAATTCTGCCTCAGCCTCCTGAGTAGCTGGGATTACAGGCACTTGCCACCAAGCCTGGCTAATTTTTGTATTTTAGTAGAGACGGTTTCACCATGTTGGTCAGGCTGGACTTGAACTCCTGACCTGGTGATCCACCCAACTTGGCCTCCACAGTGCTGGGATTACAGGCATGAGCCACTGCACCCGGCTGGATTTGAGTTTCATGGTTTTCTTTCCTCTCCTGCTGCCGAGGTGGCTCTTCCTGGGCTTGCCACCCACTACCCTTTGTCAGGAGCCCCTAAGACAGGAGGGATCGAATCCCAGGGAGCCCCTGTGCTCACAGGGGACAAACAAGTAGCTGGAGCTGAGCCTGGCCTCACAGTGGGGGAAGCCCAGGAGACACCATGGGGCTGTCGGGGGTTCGGTGGGGGGAGGCGGGTGGGAGGAGCACGTGGGGCCGTGGGTGCAGGGCAAAGGCTCCTGTGGCAGGGGAGCTGTGGTGAAGAGCAGGTGGGAGGGAGCTGGGGCCTCAGGTGTGAGGAGGCCCAGGGCGAGCCCACCTGGTTGAAACCTCACAATTACTTCAAATCTATTAAAGCCTTTGTGGCAAAGAAAGAACTTATGGGATTTAGTTTTGAGTTAGGCTTTGAGAGGGCTCAAAGAAGGGGGAAGGGTGCAGCACACTGACTCCCGACCCGCGAGCCTCCCATGACTTCTCCAGGCCTTGTGCCTCACAGGAGGCTGCTTGGGGACCCCCAGAGTTCTAAAATGGGGTTGCCACAGGACCCTGACTTTTCAGGCCATCTAAGCAGGTAGTGGTTTTGGTTTGAGGTAGGCAGCGTCTGTGGTGATTGACTGAATGAGGCTGGGGAGTGGGGCTCCGAGTCAGCACCACCAAGTCCCCAGGCGGGACTGCTGCCTGAATCCGAGGGAGCAGAACGCAGCAGAGGACCTTTAGCGGGGATCTGGACAGGATTGGCCAGGTCTCAGCTGCTCTGGTTCCGCGAGGCTGGAAGAGGTGGGGCCTCGGGGTTGAAAGGGGTAGAGCTCGGGATGGGAAAGGGTGGGGCCTCAGGGCTGGAAGGGGTGAGCCTCGGGGCTGGGAAGGGGTAGGGCCTCAGGGCTGAAAGGGGTGGGCCTCGGGGCTGGAAGGGGTAGGGCCTCAGGGCTGGAAGGGGTGGGCCTCGGGGCTGAAATGGGTAGAGCTCGGGGCTGGAAGGGGTGGGCCTCGAGGCTGAACGGGGTGGGGCCTCAGGGCTGGAAGGGGTGGGGCCTCAGGGCTGGAAGGGGTGGGCCTCGGGGGCTGGAAGGGGTGGGCCTCGGGGGCTGGAAGGGGTAGAGCTCGGGGCTGGAAGGGGTGGGGCCTCGGGGCTGGAAGGGGTGTGCCTCGGGGCTGAAAGGGGTGGGGCTCGGGGCTGGAAGGGGTGGGGCCTCAGGGCTGGAAGGGGTGGGCCTCGGGGCTGGAAGGGGTGGGGCCTCGGGGCTGGAAGGGGTGGGCCTCGGGGCTGAAAGGGATGGGGCTCGGGGCTGGAAGGGGTGGGGCCTCAGGGCTGGAAGGGGTGGGGCCTCAGGGCTGGAAGGGGTGGGCCTCGAGGCTGGAAGGGGTGGGCCTTGGGGGGCTGAAAGGGGTAGAGCTCGGGGCTGGAAGTGGTGAGACCCTGGGCTGGAAGGGGTGGGGCTCGGGGCTGGAAGGGGTGGGCCTCGGGGGCTGCAATGGGTGGGCCTCGGGGGGGGGCTGAAAGGGGTAGAGCTCGGGGCTGGAAGGGGTGGGACCTCGAGGCTGAAAGGGGTGGGGCTCGGGGCTGGAATGGGTGGGACCTCAGGGCTGGAAGGGGTGGGGTTTCAGGACCCAGGGATCCGAAACTGCAGGTCTCTCCTGTTCCTCATCTTCCCAGGAGCCTTCCAGAGTGGATGAGGCAGACACAAATCCCCACTTTTAGATGAAGACGCTGACCCCAGAGAGTGGCAGCGCCCCGGGTCCTAACACAGCTTGCTTCCCTCCCTCCCGTTCTTAGAAACCAGGAGCACCCACACCCTGGACCTCTCTGGAGAGCTCTCAGAGGCCCTTGGTCAGATCTTTGACAGCCAGCAGGGCTGCGATCTGTCCATCAACGTGAGCGTGCAGGGTGAGGACGCCCTGGGCTTCTGTGGCCACACAGTCATCCTGACTGCCAACCTGGAGGCCCAGGCCCTGTGGGAGGAGCCGGGCAGCAATGTCACCATGCATGTGGATGCTGAGTGCGTGCCCATGGTCAGAGACTTTCTCAGGTGAGCTGTCTTGTCCTCAGGCTCTGGGGCCGCCAGGGGCTTTGTCCTCCTCCCCTCTTCAAAAGCACACCCACACGCACATGCACACCTGCACACACTCATGTGTGCACATGTATACACGCAGTCACACATGCACTCACACAGTTGCACTCACGCATACTTGCTCCCACGCTGTACACACTCTGGTGTGCCGCAGATGGCTGTGCTGGAGAGGCGGGCTCAGGGCTCCCCTGCTGTCCTGTGAGGCCGGCATCAGCTCTCCCTCACCCTTCCCAGGTACTTCTACTCACGAAGGATCGACATCACCCTGTCATCGGTTAAGTGCTTCCACAAGCTGGCCTCTGCCTATGGGGCCAAGCAGCTGCAGGGCTACAGCGGAAGCCTCTTTGCCATCCTCCTCCCCCGGGACCCCTCATTCCAGATGCCCCTGGACCTGTATGCCTACGCAGTGGCCACTGGGGACCCCCTGCTGGAGAAGCTCTGCCTTCAGTTCCTGGCCTGGAACTTCGAGGCCCTGACACAGGCTGAGGCCTGGCCCAGTGTCCCCACAGACCTGCTCCAATTGCTGCTGCTCAGGAGCGACCTGGCTGTGCCCAGCGAGCTGGCCCTGCTGAAGGCCGTGGACACTTGGAGCTGGGAGGAGCATGCCTCCCACGAGGAGCTGGAGGGCTTGGTGGAGAAGGTCCGCTTCCCCATGATGCTCCCTCAGGAGCTCTTTGAGCTGCAGTTCAACCTGTCCCTGTACTGGAGCCACGAGGCCCTGTTCCAGAAGAAGAGTCTGCAGGCCCTGGAGTTCCACACCGTGCCCTTCCAGTTGCTGGCCCGGTACAAAGGCCTGAACCTCACTGAGGATGCCTACAAGCCCCGGATTTACACCTCGCCCACCTGGAGTGCCTCTGTGACGGACAGTCGCTGGAGTGCACGGAAGTCACAGCTGGTCTATCGGCCCACAGTGGGTTCTTCACTCAAATACTCTGCTAATGCCATCCAAGCCCCCTTCGACTACAGATACTACTACCCCTACCAGTCCTTCCAGACCCCACAACACCCCAGCTTCCTCTTCCAGGACAAGTGGGTGTCCTGGTCCCTGGTCTACCTCCCCACCATCCAGAGCTGCTGGAACTATGGCTTCTCATGCTCCTCGGACGAGCTGCCTGTCCTGGGCCTCACCAAGTCGGGCCCCTCAGATAGTACCATCGCTTACGAAAACAAAGCCCTCATGCTCTGCGAAGGGCTCTTCGTGGCAGACGTCACTGATTTCGAGGGTCGGAAGGCCGAGATTCCCAGCGCCCTGGACACCAACAGCTCCAAGGGCACCTCTTTCTTCCCCTGCCCAGCAGGGCACTTCAGCAGCTTCCGCACAGTCATCCGCCCCTTCTACCTGACCAACTCCTCGGGCGTGGACTAGATGGCGTGGGTCAGGGGCCGGCAGGAGCAAGGGTGGTAAGAACCCAAGAAGCCCAGGATGCCCTCGCTGCAGGCTTCTCTCTTGGCTCCCTTCCTCTCGGCAACAACCTTCAACAACCGGCCACCAGATGTCCCCCTACTCCCCCGAGAGCTCAGCTTGTAGAAATTACTGGGAAGCTTCCACAAGTGTGCACCAGGAGTTCTCCCACCAGCCCACCAGTTTCCAGGTTGGGAAGCACCAAGACGCCCTCGAGGTCGAGGTTGCTCTGGGATTCCCACCCCACCCCCCCACTCAGTTTGCCTTTGTCACTGCTCTGAGATCATTACAGTTACACTGTGGTTGCTACATCTGTTTGTACAGAAAGTGTTACTGGGTCTATACCGTGTTGGGACATCGGGTGTTCCAGGCTCTGGGGGGCAGGGAATGAGGGAGAGTCCCTGTCCTCATGAAGCTGCGGGCTAGTGGGGGAGACAGGGAGCAGGAAGCACATCCCAGCCTGGAGCAGTGACACAGTGTGACACAAGCAGAGGGTGCGTGCCTCTGAGTGTGTGCACGTGGGTGTGTGATTGTGGGTGCATAGATGTGTGGGTTGTTTTTTTTTTTGAGATGGAGTCTCTGTCACCCAGGCTGGAGCACACTGGTGCACCCTCAGCTCACTGCAACCTCCACCTCCTGGGTTCAGGTGATTCTCCAGCCTCAGCCTCCTGAGTAGCTGGGATTACAGGTGCCCGCCATCATGCCTAGCTAATTTTTGTGTTTTTATAGAGACAGGGTTTCACCTTATTGGCCAGACTGGTCTCAAACTCCTGACCTCAGGTGATCTGCCCACCTCAGCCTCCCAAAGTGCTGGAATTACAGGCATGAGCCACTGCGCTGGGCCTATGAGTGTGTGTGCTTTTGAGAGCATGACCCCCTGCTCATGTCTGACAGGAAGGAAAGGGTGCTGAGGTGGCAAGGTCAGGGCTGCACCTCCGGGAGTGGTCGGGTCTCTGGAAGACATGACCAGGCTGGGTGGTGGAGACCAGGAGACAGCGGACTGTGGAAGCTGAGGGAAGAAGAAAGAACAGCAGGAGTTAGGAAGCTTCACTCTGGATATCCGTGTGCACAGGGACAGGGGACAGAGACTCATCTCAGCCTTGGAAGAGTGAAAAATTGGAAACAATGTCAGTACTCACCAACAGGATGCTTGACCACAAATAAAAGACACCCAGGCCGGGGCTGAGTGAGGCAGGGGAGAGGTGTGCTAGAAAGATACTGGGAAGCACAGAGTCTCAGGGGAGGCTGGGGGCACACTGGATGCCCGGGGGGGGGGACATCCGTGATAATGCCATAGCAGGCTCTGGGCACTGAGTGCTGCCTGCTGCCAGCCAGGCTTCTCCCTGGCCCACTGCAGGCACAGAGTCCCCAACGAGGCACTGGCTGGGCCGAGCTCAGGCTGGCGCTTGCCGCTGTACCAGAGTCTGGGAAGACAAGAGTGTGGACTGTGTTGGCCTCTGGAACAGGAGGTGGCACAGGGGCTCCCCTAATGGCAAGGAGGTTCAGGTGCTAGACAGCCAGACAGTGGCAGACGCCCTACCTACCCTTTCCCCACAGCTACTGCTGGGAACAAAAGCAGGCTCACAAAACCTCCTGCCCACCAAGGCAGCTGCTCCCCTGACCCCCCACCTCCAGATTGTGCACCCAGCCAAGGTTCACCATCCTGGCAAGACATCCCCTCCTCCACATGTTTTTTGTTTGTTTTGAGACAGGGTCTTATTCTGTTGCCCAGGCTGGAGTACAGTGTGCCATCTCAGCTCATGGCAAACTCTGCCTCCTGGACCCAAGCTATTCTCCTGCCTCAGCCCCTGGGACTACAAAGTACCTGGGACTACAGATGTGCGCCAGAATGCCTGGATAATTTTTATTGCTGTTGTTGAGACTGAGTCTCGCTCTGTCACCCAGGCTGGAGTTCAGTGGCGCGATCTTCGTTCACTGCAACCTCCGCCTCCCAAGTTCAAGCGATTCTCCTGCTTCAGCCTCCTGAGTAGCTGGAATTACAGGCACTCAACACTACGCTCAGCTAATTTTTTGTATTTTTAGTAGAAACGGGGTTTCACCATGTTGGCCAGGCTGGTCTGGAACTCCTGACCTCGCGATTCACCTGCCTTGGCCTCCCAAAGTCCTAGGATTACAGACGTGAGCCATCATGCCCAGATTTTTTTATTTTTTTATTTTTAGTAGAGTCGGGATTCTGCCATGTTGTTGCCCAGGCTGTTCTCGAACTCCTGGGCTCAAGCCATTTGCTCACCTTGGCCTTCCAGAATTCTGGAATTACAGGCGCCACTCTGACCCGCCTACCTCCCCGACTTCTTTTTTGATCCTGTTTACATTTTAGCAGCTGATGGGCTACATTGCACCATGGACCACCTCCAACGCCTCTATTGGGGACAAACCACAGTGAGATCAGGAAGAAGAAGGAAACATGACGTCAGGGTGGAGGCGTGGCAGACACAGCAGAGACCAGAATCACAGCCTCCAGTTCTCCACTCAGTCCAGGCCAACAGCAGCTCTCCTCTCTCCTGCTCTGCACTCCCTGGCATCTCAGGGCCAGGAAAGGTAACTGGAGTTTTTCTTCCAGAGAACTCTGAGCCCCGGGGTCCTGCCTGCAAGGAAGCTGTAGTCCTGCGCGGAGCTGGTAGATGCGGGGGTGTGAGAAATCACTTGAGTCCTTCGGTGCTGCTTGCAGTTTTGGGCGGTAGCCCTGTTCCCCCGGGAGAGTCAGAACCAACCATCCCAGCCTCCCAAACACTCTTCCCTTCTTCACCTGCTCACCCACGGGCACAGTGGTCCCAGAGGTGAATCCCCATCTTCACTGCCAATTCGAGGGGATGTGGAGATATCTTGTAGTGGAAACATTCTTCTCTTGGGTGTGGAACCCCTGTGCCAGCAGAGCCCAGGTAGAACCTTTGCTCCAGGTGATGGGTGCTGCTCAGGGCACCTGACCCACACCTGCGCATTCTGAACAGGAAGAACTACAGATGGGCTATGCGAGCTGGTGCGTCCGCAGGGGGAGGACAGCGTCTTCTTGTCTCCAGTGAGTGGTGAGAGGATGCACGGGGCAATCTGGAGGCCGGGACTTCCGGGCCTGGCTCATCTGATGCCCAGCACGTCCGCAGAGCCAGGCTCTTGCATTTTGCCCTTCACCAGCCTCCTGAGCCTGAGGCTTCGTTCCAGCCTTCCTGTTTCATGAGCCCTTGAATGCATGATGGGTGACACAGGTGACCACAAGGCTGCAGCCTGGCTGCAGCTGCTGAGTCACCTGCATTTGTGTGGGTGGCCGGGAGGGTGAGAAAGGTGTTTGGTCAGCGAAGGGCTGGTGGCACTGAGTGCCGTATGGATTGGAGGCATTTAGATCTAGAGTAAGTGTTGATTCCTGGGGAGCGAGTGGCTGCCTCCTCCGATGGAAAGGGTTGGCTGAAAGCCACAGCCATCAGGGAGCCGGCACTGAATGAGGGCCATGGAGCATGAGGTCTGCTCCCATCAGCCTTGGTGATGCGGCAGCAAAGCCCTGCTCCCTCCTGCCAGGCCACCTCTTAGCAGAGCAGGCCCTGGAGGCTGGGGAGGCACATCTGTCCCCACATGCTGGGGCAGGCACCCAGCATGAGACCACCATGGGGCCTTTCAGGGAACAGTCAGGGGGCAGAAGTATCCGAACCTCCGTAGCTATTTCCAGACACCTGTCCCTGCCGTCTTCCCAAAGCTCACAGGTACTGATTCTTCCACCCTCCTCCCTCCAGCCCTGGCATCTTACCAAACCCTGAGCCGCTTCCACAGGTCACAAGACCCAGGCCCACTTCCTTCCACCCGCCACACAGAAAATGAGATTGACCACTCAGGGTTCTGCCCAAAGCGAGGTCCCTTTCTGCCAGGCAACAGACCACTCCCATCTGGAATGAGCCCTCAGTCCAATCTGAAACAGGCTGCATTTTCTCCCACCTCCATCACAGATATTAGGGAATGCCCCATCAGGCCCTGGGGGAGGCCTCAGGTGCCCTGGGTAGAGGGTGGGGAGACCTTGGTGAGATGCCAATCACCTGTGCCTCGAGGGACTGCCCACGCTCCTGAGGGCCACGTCCACCTGTGTCCTTCCAGCTCACGGAGGGCAGCTCAGGACCCACGCTCAAGTGTTTGGGCCAAAGCTGGTGGTGCTGGAAGGAGTGAGTCTTCCTGCCAAGGAGGGCCCTGCTCAGCTCCAAACCGCTGCATGCTCCTGGGTGGTCCTCCAAGCAGGCCTGCCACAGGCCCCTCAGGCCCCTCAGCATAGCTTCCTGCATCTCAATCTCCTCCTCCTGGCCTTTCGGATCCTAAGGCCACAGGGAGGGCAGCTGCACTAACAGACGGGTGGCCTCATGCTCTGACACCAGACTTGGGTCTCTAGTAAAGAGACAGGAGCCACTCCCCAAGTAGGGCATGTGTCCCCTCGAAAGTTCACAGGGATCTAGCCGAGATTGGGCCTGCTTCTAAGGGACCAAGGGGCACACATATAGGGCTCCCACTGGTGTTCACTTTGGTCCAGTGTGACGACTGCAGCGTCATGGGTTGGCAGGAAGCAGACAGAATGAAATAGCCAGTGCACTCCTAAGGCAGGACATGTGTGTGTGCACGCATGTGTGTGCAGGCGTGTGTGTGCACACGCATGAGACAGACAGGGAGGGGGAGGAATTGCCATCAGCACCTGCTGCATCCACGTGCAGGGCCATGTTCATTTACCCAGCCAGCCACACCTGAAACAGCGGCGTGTCTTCCTTCACCTGGTGTAACTCAGGAGAGGCTCCTCACCGCATCCTCAGCCCCGGAGCCCCTGCCCTGCAGCTCAGTCACTGGGTTAACGGCCAGGAGGACCTTTGGGGAAGGCCAGGAAGCGGATTCTTGGTACTGTAAGTCCTTTTCATTTTATTACAGGGTCCTTTCTCTAAGAGATTTTCACCTTTCCTTTGCAGGGCTCGGGGTGATCCAGGAATTGGGTGAGCGGCCGGGACTCTATTGTAATGGTGCAAAGTGCCTGTTCACCGGATCTGAGCTTTTCCTTTCTTTTCTTTCTGGTTTTTTTTTGTTTGTTTGTTTTTGTATTGGAGTCTCGCTCTGTTGCCCAGGCTGGAGTTCAGTGGTGCAATCAGCTCATTGCAACCTCCACCTCCCAGGTTCAAGCGATTCTCCTGCCTCAGCCTCCCGAGTAGCTGGGATTACAGGCAAGCACCCCCCAACCCCAGGCCACCCCCAGCTAATTTTTTGTATTTTTAATAGAGATAGGGTTTTACCATGTTGACCAAGCTGGTCTTGAACTGGCCTCAGGTGATCCGCCTGCCTCAGCCTCCCAAAGTGCTGGGATTACAGGTGTCAGCCACCTGGCCCAGCCCTGATCATGAGCTTTTTGAATGCTACAGATGAGGTGAGGGTTTTGCAAGGTGCCAGCCTGTTTTGGTCCCATGCCCCTCCTCCCCATGGCTGTCAGGAAGCACTTTCTTTTCTTTTTTTTTTTCTGAAATGAGGTCTTACTATGTTGTCAAGGCTGGTCTTGAACTCCTGGGCACAAGCAATCCTTCTACCTTTGCCTCCCCAAGTGCTGGGATTACAGGTGTGAGTCATTGTGTGCCCAGCACTGCTACTCTGAACACGTGCTAGCTACATGGAAGACAGAACTTGGACATGGCTCTCCCCAGCTCAGTAGTCAAGTGCCTATTCTTTTTTTTTTTTTTGAGATGGAGTTTCCCTGTTGTTACCCAGACTGGAGTGCAATGGCACGATCTCGGCTCACCACAACCTCTGCCTTCTGGGTTCAAGCAATTCTCCTGCCTCAGCCTCCCAAGTAACTGGGACTACAGGCACGTACCACCATGCCCAGCTAATTTTTGTATTTTTAGTAGAGACAGGGTTTCACCTCGTTGACCAGGATGGTCTCGATCTCTTGACCTCGTGATCCACCCGCCTCGGCCTCCCAAAGTGCTGGGATTATAGGTGTGAGCCACCGCGCCCGGCCAGGAAGCACTTTCAATTTCAGCATCTCCAGATAGCCTCTCTGACCTACACAGAGAAGCCACAGGGCATTTCCTGGAGGCCAGTGCCTCCTTCCCTGCATGTTTCCCTGGGCTTCATGGGAGGAGGGCTTCCTGGGTCTGTCCAGAGGACAGCAGTTGACGGCACACGGCACGCACTCCAGGCTTCCTGGCTCCTCAGTGCTTTGGATTCCTTTCTCTATGACACACTGAGGAATTCACGAGCCATCCAGGCCTCCAATTTTCAGTCAAGCAATTGAGAAGATAATTAGTACCATTCCCAGCTGCTCAAGCTAGCGCACAAAGCCAAAATCTCTCATGCATGCACCTGTACTGGCTATATTTAGCTTCAGCTTTCTATAATGAAAGCCCAGCATGGCAGGGGCTCATATAACATTTTTCTTTATTTTCTGTCACATAAAAGGGAGAAGGCGTCCCTTCTGGAGGTAGACTTCATTTGTACACCATTATTGCATGCCTGCCACCCACAAGCCTACCCTCATGATCTGTAATGGCTGCTGAGATTCCAGCCATCACCGCTTCCCTTCAGGTAGAAAAAGAAGGTAGCAGGAAAGGACAAAAACTTTTCCTAGCTGTCTATCCCAAGACTGAGTGCCTCTTTATTTTTGTTTTCTTTGAGACAGTGTCTCACTGTCGCCCAGGCTGGAGTGCAATGGTGTGATCATAGTTCACTGCAGCCTTGACCTCCTGGGCTCAAGTGATCCCCCACCCCAGCCTCCTGAGTAGCTGGGACCACCACTCCCAGTTAATTTTTGAGCTTTTCTAGAGATGGGATCTTGCCATCCTGCCCAGGCTGGTCTCCAATGCCTAAGCTCAAGCAATCCTCCCACATGGGCGTCCCAAAGTGCTGGGTTGGGACGAGCCACCGCACCCTACCTGCCAGTGAGGTTTTTAAATTTTATTTTATATATATATATATTTTTTTTTTTTTTTTTAGAGTTTCGCTCTTGTTGCTCAGGCTGGAGTGAAATGGCGCGATCTCGGCTCACCACAACCTCTGCCTCCTGGGTTCAAGAGATTCTCCTGCCTCAGCCTCCCGAGTAGCTGAAATTACAGGCACGTGCCACCACACCTGGCAAAATTTTTTTGTGTGTGTATTTTTAGTAGAGATGGAGGTTTCTCCACGTTGGCCCGGCTGGTCTCAAACTCCCAACCTCTGCCCACCTCAGCCTTCCAATGCTGGGATTACAGGCGTGAGCCACTGTGCCCGGCCCAAGTGAAATTTTACAAACAATTTTATTAGTATATTACACACACCGTACACAGGAGGGAAGCGTAGAGCTCAGTTAATTGTTGCATTACATGTAAAACACTGCTGGCACCACCCCTCGGATAGAAATAGTGAACCTTTCCCTCACCCCAGAAGGCTCTCTAGGTCAGAACTCCACCCTGTAACCACTAATTCTGACTTCTATGGACACCGAGTAGGCATTCCTGCTCTTTTTTTTTTTTTTTTTGAGATGGAGTTTCACTCTTGTTACCCAGACTGGAGAGCAATGGCGTGATCTCGGCTCACTGCAACCTCCGCCTCCTGGGTTCAGACAATTCTCCTGCCTCAGCCTCCTGAGTAGCTGGGACTACAGGTGCGCGCCACCATGCCCGGCTAATTTTTGTATTTTTAGTAGAGACAGGGTTTCACCATGTTGGCCAACATGGTCTCGATCTCTTGACCTCGTGATCTGCCCGCTTCAACCTCCCAAAGTGCTGGGATTACAGGCAGGATCCCACCTGCCCGGCCTGGCCCAAGTTTTTCAAAAGAGCAACTTGCAGAACAATCCTGTACAGATGGTCCACTGGCTGTCTATTGAGTCTCCATTCCCCACTCTTCCTCCTTCCCCAAATGACCTGTACGTGCCTTCAGGGAACCATCCCACTGGGCAGCAGCCTGGGGTGATTCAGTGGAGGAACTTGGGGAATCCATCCTTTTTGCCACAAGAATTGGTTTGATATGGATTTGGCTAAGAAGGAGAAGGGCATGTGACCTGTGTTAGCACCTTTGCTGGGGAGGGGAATCACGGATGACCCTTTCACATCGGAAACGCTGTGTGCCCTCATGAAGTGAAATGTTTCTTAACAGCAGCGTCCTGGCTGTTCAGGCATTCACACACAGGTTCTGGCCACACCCTTGCACAAATACACTCACAAACTCGCTGAAAGGGCTGGGCTTCCTCGTGCTCCACTTGTGTGGCCCAAGGAGGCGGCAGGCCCTGGGCCTGAGTGAGAGCTGGACAGAAATGGTTTGATGTGGCAGCAGCTGGTCTTCTGAAAGAATGTCACTGGGGCAAAGCCAGGAGCTTGGAGCCAAGCATGTGGAAGTTGCAAAATGCAAAGAAAGAATGCAGGCCTCCTTCCACCACTCCCACGCTTGCATTAGCACTCCAAGTGTCACATGCGAGTTCTGTCTGCACATAGGCATTCACCACATGTGTGCATTCGAGCATGTGCATTCAAAAGCCCAGTTCAGGAGATTCTCACGGAGGTTCCTCCAGGCCGAGCTCAGGGTTACCAGAGAGAGGACTGGGGGCTCTGTTTCCCAGGGGCTCAGTCAGCCTGTGATCAAATAAGAAATAGATATTCTTGTTTTTGTGGGGGTTTTTTGAGATGGAGTCTCGCCCTATCGCCCAGGCTGGAGTGCAGTGGCACGATCTAGGCTCACTGCAACAACTTCTGCCTCCTGGGTTTGAGGGAGTCTCCTGCCTCAGCCTCCCAAGTAGCTGAGATTACAGGCACTCACCACCACGCCTGGCTAACTTTTGTATTTTTAGTAGAGACACGGTTTTGCCATGTTGGCCAGACTGGTCTTGAATTCCTGATCTCAGGTGATCCATCCACCTCAGCCTCCAAAAGTGCTGGGATTACAGGCATGAGCCACCACAGCCAGCAAGAAATATATATTCTATTTGGTCTTTGTTCTGAGTTCCTGGGTTCCCAGCACAAAGCTCCTAAAACCCTTGACATTTTCTAAGTGAGAGTTGAGAAAAGCATCTTTTGTTATTCATAAGGAACCCCTTTCTACCATCCCTAGTAATGCCAATGAGGTGACTGGTGGTCCCTAGCAAGCCTCAGGATGGGGGATGCTGCCCCAGGAACCCACCATGGGATTAGTGGGTTGAAACTTTCAGACCCACCCCTTGACTTCCAGGAAGGCGGAGGGGCCAGGGATTGAGTCAATTACCAGTGGCCATGATTTCATCAGTCATGGTCACATAGTGGAACTTCCATAAAAGCTTTAAGAGAAGGGGCTTGGAGAACTTCAGGTTGATGAATGAACCCATGAGCTGGGAGGCTGGCACAGCACACACTCCATGGGGACAGAAGCGCCTGCTCCAGACCCTTCTGGACCTTGGTCTGTGTGTGTCTCCATCTGGCATCTTTTATCACCAACCCAAGACCCTAAGGAAGGTTCTGTGAGCCATTCCATAGCAACTCACCACAACTGAGGAGGAGGCTGTGGCAGCCACCAATAGCCAGTCATCGGCCGGACACTGTGACTCACGCCTGTAATCCCAGCACTTTGGGAGGCTGAGGCAGGCAGATCACTTGAGGTCAGGAGTTCGAGACCAGCCTGGCCAACATGGTGAAACCCCGTCTCTATAAAAAGACAAAAATTGGCTAGGCATGGTGGCACGTGCTTGTAGTCCCAGCTACTTGGGAGGCTGAGGCAGAAGAATTGCTTGAACCCGGGAGGCAGAGGTTGCAGTGAACTGAGATCACGCCATTGCACTCCAGCCTGGGCAACAAGAGGGAAACTCTGTCTCAAAAAAAAAAAAAAAAAAGCCAATCACCAAACCTGAAAACCTGAGGAGGGGGTCCTGGGAGCCCCCAGTTTGTAGCCAAGTTGGGCCAAAATGTGGGTAAGCTGAGGACCCTCTGCTTGTCCTCGGGGTCTGATGTGGGGGGCAGTCTTGAACTCCTAACCTAAAGGTCTGTGCTAACTCTGGATAGTTTCAGGACCGAATTAACTCACGCCTGTAATCCTAACACTTTGGGAAGCCGAGACAGGAGAATCTCTTGAGCCCAGGAGTTTGAGACCGGCGTGGGCAGCATAGTGAGACCCCATCTGTACAAAAAAAATTTTTTAAATAGCAGGGCGTGGTGGCAGGAGGTGGAAGGATCGCATAGCTGCAGTGAGCTATGATGGCACCACTGCACTCCAGCCTGGGTAAAGAGTGAGACACTGTCTCAGGAAAATAAAAAAAACAGAACTATCGGTATGGGGGAGGCAAGCCCACACGCCGGGTGTCAGAAGTAGAGACAGTTTTCATTTAGAGTCTAATGGGAGGAGAGAAGATAAACAGACCACAGCAGAGGTGGAGAGAAAGGCACGACTGCCAGGAGGGAGGGAGAAGAGCTGGAGCCTGGCTTGGGGGACGCAGCCGGGGTATTGACCCTGCACTGTGACCCAGAGACAAGAGGAGGGAGGTGTCCAGAGATGGTTTGGGCAGAGCCCAACATTCTGAGGAGTTGGAGTGGGGTCTCAGGAGGACCAGGTCAGCCCATCCCAAGGGCTGGACTCGGGGTCATCACTGTAATGCCCAGGGCCAGGCAGGGTGGGTCGGGCCTGAGTCAGGCTGTCCAGCCCTGCCTCCTTATGAGAACTGGCTCAAGTGCGGGCAGCCAGGATCCGGCCTGCAGATCTCTGCTTCACCCAAGCTTGCCAGGTCTCTGACCCCTCAGCCCCCCAAAGCAGGGCCGCCTTTCCCAGCCACCTCACATCCTTGGGGTTACGTGATGCTCACATTGACTCTGGGGAAGGGACAGGAATGGGGGGCTTGGTATCAGTTTCCCGGGGCCGCCCAAGCAACAGACATTTCCTGGGGGGCTTAAAACAATGGGAATTTCCTTTTCCCCGCTCTGGAGGCCAGGAGTCTCAGATCACAGTGTCTGCAGGGCTGGCTCCTGGAGGCTTTGAGGGACGATCTGTCCCAGCCCTGTCTCTCAGCTTCTGGTGGCTCCTGGCGATCCTCAGCTTGTGGATGCACCACACTGGCCTCCACCTCTGGCATCACGTGGCATTCCTCTCTCTGGGTCTCTAATCTCCCACTCCTTTCCCCTGCAAGGACACCAGCCACTGGGTTCAGGGCCTGCCCTAAATGCAGGGTGATTTCATCTTGAGATCCCTTTTTTTTTTGAGATGGAGTCTCCTTCTATCACCCAGGCTAGAGTGCAGTGGGGCAATCTCGGCTCACTGCAACCTACACCTCCTGGGTTCAAGTAATTCTCTGCCTCGGCCACCAGAATAGCTGGGATTACAGGCACCCGCCTCCACACCCGGCTAATTTTTGTATTTTTAGTAGAGACAGGGTTTCACCATGTTGGCCAGGCTGGTCTCAAACTCATGACCTCAGGTGATCTGCCTGCCTTGGCCTCCCAAAGTGCTAGGATTACAGGCATGAGCCACTGTGCTCGGCTAAGAGCTTTGATGGTATCTGTAAAGACCCTCTATCCAAATAAAGTCACAGCCACAGGTATTAGTGGTCAGGACGCAGAAGTATCTTTCTGGGGGATGGAATTCCTCCCACAGGAGGCTGTTCAGGGTTCCAGGAATCCAGGCTGTTTGGCCATCACTTGCATTCTCTAATCCAAATCCTGCTGGCAGCCAGGTGGAAGTTGGGTGTGGGGTGGAGTCCTGGCTCCCAGGGGGACCTTCCCACACCCCCATCCTCTCACTGCAAGGCTCCCAGAAGTCAGAACCCATAGGGGCCCCCAGGGCTGCTTCTCTCACAGGAATGTGCTTAGATCTCCAGCCCCGCTGCCGTGTGTGGAGTGGATATTCAGAATCTGAACGTCTCGAGCTGTTTCCTGGGAGACGGCTTGCTTTGGGATCCAGGCTCTTTGACATAACTTTGGCAAACCTCCATGTTTGGTGACTCCCTTGGCTGTGACCACCTCCTTGCATCGGGGACTAGCGCCAGCCTCCATGGGAGGCATCAGGAAGTGGCTGCAAATTTGACCTTAGAAACAGCAAATTCAGTCAAGGTGAGGATGCTGCTGGTGGGCTTGGTAAGAGGATTTGAGTGAGTCACTCATCACAGCATCTTAAAAAGATGCGAGAAGCCGAATCAAAGAAACTGTGGAAAAGACAGGTTTTGGCTTCATATAAGGAAGTGTTTTCTAACAGAGTGGGACAGAGACAAGACGGCTGGCGTTGGACGGATCCCGTCCTGGAGGCCTGCCAGGCACTTTAAGAAGGAGGTAGCAGCTCCTGAGACTGGGGCTTGGGAGCAGAGGTGCAGTCCTTAGTTTTGGAGCTGAGTCCCTTCTCCCCTCCCCCGGACTCCTTGGCTGTAAAAGCCCTGATGACTTCTAGGATCCTTTCCCTCTCTCAAGTCAAAGCAACTGGCCCTTTTGACCTGGGGACAGGCCAAGAGACAGTGCTTTGCTGCCTCCTTGCTCACTTCCAGCATCCAGGTGACACCGCTCAGCCATCATCTGTTTAAGGAGCCCACCTGGTCTCCAGGTTCCAGGCCAGTCTTCTCAAGGAGCCAGCACTTTCTAAATGCAGACCTGCTTTTGGGATTTTAGCAAATCGACACCCAGTTTTATCCATCAGGTCAGTCATTCCACCATCCCCAGGCAGAGCTGGAGGTGGAGGCACTGAAGACAAAGCCCTGGGCACATTAGCTTCGGCTCCCAAACCTGCTCCCGGGCCCTACATGCTTCCTTGTAAAATCCAGTTTCTGCCATTCCTGCAAAGTCAGTTTACCAAGAAGCCCCATCCTCTACCGTTCCTCAGGCGATGTCTGGTCACCCTGGCCTGCCTTCAGCCAGAATCCTGTTAGGTTGGTTTAGCTGGAATCCCCGACCTCCATGCTTCCTCTTAGTAACTCCCTGCTCCGACCCCCACCCTGCTCCCTGGCTGGAAATCCACTTGACTGGGCTACATTCGAGTTGAGCCGACCTCACCATGGCAGGCCCCCAGTGCAGGTCCCTGTGCCTGTTAAGATGGCCCTGAGTAAGTCGGCCTCACTGCGCTCCCATAGGTGTCACTGAATTTTTTCTTTTTGGAGACAGAGTTTCACACTGCTGCCTGAGTTGGAGTTCAGTGGCGGGATCTTGGCTCACTGCAACCTCTGCCTCCTGAGTTCAAGTGATTCTCCTGCCTCAGCCTCCTGAGTATCTGGGATTACAGGCACCTGCCACCAGCTAATCTTTGTATTTTTAGTAGAGACAGGGTTTCCCCATGTTGGCCAGGCTGGTCTCAAACTCCTGAGCTCAGGTGATCCACCTGCCTCAGCTTCCTAAAGTGCTGGGATTACAGGCGTGAGCCACCACGCCCGGCCATCATTTTCTTTAACATGACCAACAGAAAGCCCTCCATCCTGGGCAAACTGGGAGGGTTGGCCACCCCAGGTAAGGGGCCGATAGAAGCCCCTGATAGTCAATTTACAAAGAAAGATGCTTCCCCATTCCCATCACCTAGCCCCAGAAATCTGGGCTCTGGTTGACAAGTTCTTTTCAGCTGGGCACTGCGGGAGGCCGTGGTGGGTGGATCTCTTGAGGCCAGGAGTTCAAGATCCACCTGGGCAACATGGTGACACCCTACCTTCACAAAAATTACAAAGATTAGCCAGGCATGGTGTTGTGTACCTATAGTCCCAGCTACTTGAGAGGCTGAGGCAGGAGGACTACCTAAGCCCAGGGAGATTGAGGCTGCAGTGAGCTGAGATAGCACCACTGCACTCCAGCCTGGGGACAGTGGGAGAACCTGTCTCAAAAAAAAAAAAAAATTATTGTAACGCATGCATATGACTTCTTCTTCTAGACCATTCTTTTTGTTCATTTGTTTGTTTTTAAGACCGAGTCTCACTCTGTTGCCCAGGCTGGAGTACAGTAGCTCAATCTTGGCTCACTGCAACATCTTCCTCCCGAGTTCAAGCGAGTCTCCTGCCTCAGCCTCTTCAGTAGCTGGAATTACAGGTGCCTGCCACCCTGCCCAGCTAATTTTTTTATTTTTAGTAGAGATGGGATTTCACCACATTGGCCGGGCTGGAACATTCTTTTTCTTCTTTACCAGGTTAATTTCTATATATGCTTCTGGGGCTCTCTCAACCTCTGAGCACCCTCAGGCCACTGACCCCTTACTAAGTGGAGCCTGCGAGTCTGCAGTTCTAAGTGCTCCAGCCACGGCCATGCTTCTGGTCCTCCCGCCACACTCTGGGAACTAGGGGCTTAGCCTTCATGACCTCTGAGAGTGCCTCTCAGGCATCCAAGTCTCAGCCCCACCCTGTGACCAAAGCACACCTGTGTTCCCACAGCCAGAATGAATTCATCTTTCCCACCATCTGCTTCTGGGGAAGCCGGGCACCCGGTGGGAACATGGTTAGCCCTTAAGTCTTTGCTGAATGAATGAATGAACCTATGCGTTGAAACAGAAGGTCCGTATAGACCTATGTCCACCTTCCCTACATCTACACCCAAGAAGGAAATCCCCAAAACTCCCAACATGAATCCTGGTTGAGTCACAAGTGGAGGAAGTAAAAAAGGCGTGAAATGCAGGAACCTTGCTGCTCACCCTCAGAGCAGAGGTAACCAGTGCTTCTCAAAGTGGGGTTCCAATCAGCAGCATCCCGGTGCCCAGAAACCAGTCAGCGGTGAAGATTCTCAGGAACACCCCAGTCTGACTGAACTGGAGACCAGGGAATCGGGGTGAGTTTGCGTCCAGTTCTTCAGAGCCCTCCTGGAATTCTGGTGCCACATGAGTATAAAACCCACTGGGTTGAGGCCGGTGATTCACCTCTGGGGCTGTGTATTGGAATTTCCTGGGAGCTTTGAACGCTAGGGACGCCTTTATCCCACTGTACCCTTCTGATGGCCTGTGCTCCGTTTGGGCTGTCTCCCTGCCCCTGTCCCCTTTTCAACAGAGGACAAAGTGGGGAGCTGACATGGAAGTCGGGGAGCCTGCCGGGTGTCTGAGGTCAGGACTGCTGGGCTCTGGGGAGGCTGTCAGGGGTGGGAAAGGTGGGCGGACGGCTTCCCTGGTGGGGGCTGCTCTCTTGCCCCCAGCAGAAACTGCATGCAGGGAGGGTTGGGCTGGGGAACTCTAGCTGCCAGCAGGGCCTTATTCTTCTGCGTGTTTGTAATTTGCTGAGCAGCTGGTCCCCATTACACAGCCTCAGTCCCTTTCTAAGGAGCCTCACGGAAGCCGCTTTTTGCTTCAGTCACAGCAGACCCCGTGCGGGGATGGGTAGCGCAGGAGTAGTGTTGCCGTGGCAACGCAAAGATTTGGGGGCTGGCTAGCAATGGTAACCAGGGCTGCTTTTGACCTTCACCGTCTCCTGGGGCTGCTGGCTTTCTCCTCTCCTGCTTTCACTGGGGTCGTTCCCAAGCCTGCAAGGGGACTCAGCACTCAGGGAGGCCTCAGCGACCCCCTCCCTCTTGCCCTCTCATCCTAGAGGGCAGCTATTCTATGAGACTGGTTTCTCCAGGAGGCTCAGAGGAGTCCTGGGCCCATTTTAAAGCCCCCAACCCAAAGCCGAGGCCCTGCTTGCCCTGGTCTTACCCCGAAGCCCGAGGCCACACCTGCCTCTCGCTGTGCAATCACAGCCAGGCGAGCAACGTGACCTCTGGCTTCCAGATGGATCCGTTGCAAAAGGTGGTGAGATGCCGCTTCCGGTCACAAGTCCAGGCTGGCCACCTGCCTCTTGGCTGTGTGATCCTAGGCAGGAGGCCTCCCTGTCTGCAGCTCGGCTCTGGTCTCTGTCATGTGGGCTGCTGACCTCTCTTCCAGGGTGTTATCAATACTGAGTGAAAGGAATCTGAAGTCTTTGAACAAGTGATGGTTTTTTAAATTAAGATGGTGGGATGTTTATGCATCTTTTCTTTTTTCTTTTTACTTTTTTTTTGTTACTGTTGAGGCAGAGTTTTGCTCTGTCACCCAAACTGGAATGCAGTGGCGCGATCTTGGCTCACTGCAGCTTCCACCTCCTGGGTTTAATTGATTCTCCTGCTTCAGACTCCTGAGTAGCTGGGATTACAGATGTGCGCCACCATGCCTGGCTAATGTTTTGTATTTTTAGTAGAGACGGGGTTTTACCACGTTAGGCATGCTGGTCTCGAATTCCTGACCTTAGATGATCCTCCCGCCTCAGCCTCCCAAAGTGCTGGGATTACAGTAGTGAGCCACCGCGCCCAGCCAGCATCTTTTCTTGTCATTACTGATGTTCATGAAGGGCAGGCTCCACGCTAAGTCCTGCGGGAATCTTTTCTCTTTCCAAGCCCCAGGTTAGGCATTTCAATGCTGCTCCAGGCCTGGCTACAAGCTCTCTCTCGCCCCCGTCTGATTATGGGCAGTGCTCCACATTTGGGGTTCAGGCTTTGCCACAATCTTAAGGCGTTCCTTGGCTGGGGCTCAGGAGGAGAGCAGAAGAGCTGGACCCGCAGGTGCTGAGCCCACCGAGGCCTGGGCGGACCTGTTCTGCCCTCCTCCATGGTCCCGGCCTGGGGAGCCACTCGGAGGGTCCACCGCTGATCACCTGATGGGCCACGCTGGCTCCTCCCACCCTGCAGGAGCACGCAGCACCCTCGGGCTTGCTGGATCCATGGGACATATCCACAGCCTGCCTGGTCTCTTACGAGTTCAGAGAATTCCTTCAAATACTTAAAACCTTCAGCTCCCTTAAAAAGGGTTTCTGCATTTCAGCATAGCTTGGCACTTCTGGGGCTGTGGGTTCCCCAAACCCTGAGGTTTCTGTGTTTATTTGCCCAATCAGAGAGGAGGCCTGGCCAGGAAGACCTTGGCAGGAGGGATCCCCGAAAAGCGGGTCTCAGGAGCTTGCCCTGAACTTCCCCAGGTGGGGGTGAATGCCCTCCCAGACATGGGAGAAAGGGAGTCCAGTTAGGAGGGCCACCCCAGACAGTCAGGGGGACCTGGGCCCCAGGGGCTGGCCACCTGGCCCCAGCTGTCCAAACTCCGGCCCCCCTTCCCCACAGAAAGGGGTTTCCTTAGAGACAGCAGGGCCTGGAGGGGACTCTTGGGAAGGTTCAGAGAGAGGAGGGTCCCCCAGGCCCAGGGGAGGGAAACCAGCCTGAGCCCTTTAAGAATCTGTGTTGCCAGCAGAACACAAAGGCAGGGCAGGCCCTTGGGTAAACATCTGAGGGCCTGTAGCAACAACTCCCAGCTGTGTGGGGCACTGGAGGCGGGGTCCTAGCCGGTCTTGGCTCAGCTGAGGTCAGCTGGGTGGGGACCGACCAAGCACAGTTGCAGGGGGCGGGCAGTGGCTGGAAAGGGAGAGCCACTTGGGCCTAGAAGCTTTGCCTTCCTTTAGGGCCTTTTCCAAAATCCTCCTGGGCGATCTCTGGTGGATCCTCCCAGCCAGGCAGTGAGGACAAGGGGAGCGAGAGGCTTCCTCTCTGGGAAGAGGAGGCGGTTTCCTTTGCCATCCCCAGTCGCTCAGGGCTCATGCATCTCTCCATGGAGCAGAGGTGGGGTCTGCTGTGTCCCGTCACGCACAGCCCTGCCCTGTCACTCTGCAATGCCGGCCTCCGGCTCCATGACTTCGACCCCCACCTTCTCCTGCCTAGAAGTTTTCCTGCAGACTCCTGGCTGGTGTCCCCGTTCCCCAGCCCCCTCCAGGACAGCCCTGTGGAGCCACCAAAGCTATTGTTCTAAAGTACCTCATGTGTTGTCAAAATCTCACTTTAAAGCTTTGGGTAAAAAAATAAAGGACCACATGGAGACACTTCCCTCTGCTTAAACCCAGCTGATGATTCTCTGTTAGGGACAGAGAGATATTAGTTCTGATGCTTTGGACTATAAGTCACAAATCTTAGAAATGCTCACCCTTTGGAGGGGGTGTTTTTACTCATATTAACTAAAGTACACCAGCTGGGTGGACTTCATGCCAGTTGAGCCCAGCGGTTCAACCATGTCCAGAGGACCAGATTTGGGTCCTCTTACGCCTTCTGTAGCAGCAACTCATTCTCATACTAGTTTCTCTCATGGTGGCAAAGTGGCTGCAGTGACTCCAGGCTCTACACCACAACACTCAAAAGGCAGGAGTGGCATGAGCCCGTAGTCCCAACTACTCCAGAGGTGGAGACAGGAGGATTGTATGAACCCAGGAGTTTGAGGTTGCGGTGAGCTACGATCACACCACTGCACTCCAGCCAGGGTGATAGCGTGAGACCCTGAAAAGATAAAAGGTAGGAGTGAGCCTCTTTTCCGGAATTTCCATGGTGTTCATTTATTTATATATAACAAATTACCCCAAAACTTAGAAGCTAAAAAGGATCTTTTATTTTGCTCATAATCTGCAATTTGGGCAGGGCTTAGCAAGGGTGGCTCATCTGCTCCACGTGGCATCAGCTGGGGCCTCTCACCTGGGAACTGGAGGATCCATTTCTCAAGATGGCTTACCTACGTGGCTGAAAAACAGTGCTGGCTATCAGCTGGGAACTCAACCAGGGCTTTGAAATGGGGGCCTCTGCTGGGCACAGTGGCTCATGCCTGTAATCCTAGCACTTTGGGAGGCCGAAGCAGGTGGATCACCTGAGGTCAGGAGTTCAAGACTAGCCTGACAAACATGGAGAAACCCTGTCTCTACTAAAAATACACACACAAAAAAAATTAGCCAGACATGGTGGTATGTGCCTGTAATCCCAGCTATTGAGGAGGATGAGGCAGGACAATCGCTTGAACCTGGGAGGTGGAGGTTGTGGTGAGCTGAGATCGCACCATCGCACTCCAGCTTGGATGACAAGAGTGAAACTTCATCTCAAAAATAAAGAAAGCAGAAATGGGGGCCTTGGCTACCTTCACAGGGGGCCGCGTAAGCTTCCTCACAGCAGGGTGACTGGGTCAGAGAACAAGTCAGATGCACATGGCATTTTATAACGCGGCCTTGGAAGCCACACAGCACCGCTTGTCATAGACCGGTGGTTAAGGTGGTCACAAAGGCCTGCCTGGATTCAAGGGGTAGGGCTGCATACCCCACCGCTCTTGGGAGGAGTGTCAAGGTCCCGTTGAGTGTGTGTGGCGTGGGAGCTGCTGTGTCCATCTCAGAAAACGCCTTCTGCCACAGTCCCCAGCAGATGTCTCCCCCGTTCTCACCAAGTCTCTTTGGGCCACTTGTCCTGCACCAGACCCATAACCAAGGCCAGCAGATGGGACATGTGTCACTGATGGAGCTGGGGTAGATTCAGCTCTCCACATAGTGTCTAGGGGAGGTGTGGATTCCAAACAAAACCAGCAGCATCCCCCAGAGAAGGGAGAGGAGCCGATCTCCTTTCCCATGTGAGGGCCCTGAGGCAGACACCGACCCTCTGCAGCCAGCATTCTCACTGCTCACTGCACTGCCGGGGCCGTGCTAAGTGCTTAATATTTGTTCACCCAATTCTCATCACAGCTCAGTGACACTAGAATGATTTTTCTTCCCACTTTATAGAAACTCAGGTTTGTGGGCCGGGCGCAGTGGCTCAAGCCTGTAATCCCAGCACTTTGGGAGGCCGAGGCAGGTGGATCATGAGGTCAAGAGATTGAGACCATCCTGGTCAACATGGTGAAACCCCGTCTCTACTAAAAATACAAAAAATTAGCTGGGCATGATGGTGCGTGCCTGTAATCCCAGCAAATCAGGAGGCTGAGGCAGGAGAATTGAGGAGGCAGAGGTTTCGGTGAGCCGAGATCACGCCATTGCACTCCAGCCTGGGTAACAAGAGCGAAACTCCGTCTAAAAAAAAAAAAAGAAAGAAACTCAAGTTTGTAACTTGCCCAAGGTCACAGGCCAGAAAACAATGGAGACAAGATTAGAGGTCAGATCTATATGATTCTGAGCCTATGCTGTTAACCACTTCAGAGCCAAGTTCCAGACTTCCGGCCTGCGGCTGAAGAAAGCAACTTGAATGTGGAAGCCCGAGCTCTGGTTGTACTGGCAGCCATTCTGCGACCTTGAGGTGATCCAATCTGAGAAGGAAGCAGATGGCCAGAGGAGGGGACAGCTTTGTAGGATGTCCACATCTCCCTCCCTGAAGTGAGCAAGGAAACCTACTTTTCTAAGTCTGTGTGAGTTGGGTACACACAGTTGAGAGTATCTTAAGCAAGAGCATTGCATTCCTACCTAGTGGATGCAGCGTGTACTCATATGCAACCAGAACAGGCGTGATCTGATGCCATGTGACAGACGTTGATTTTGCTTATGTGTGGAGTGGGGTGGTGGCTTTGTTTCTGAGACAGGGTCTCTGTTATCAAGGCAGGAGTGCAGTGACAAGATCACAGCTCACTGCAGCCTCGACTTCCCAGGCTCAAGCAATCCTCCCAATTCAGCCTCCTGAGGACCTGGGACTACAGGTGCATGTCACCATGCCCAGCTAATTTTTTTTATTTTTTGTAGAGATAGAGTCTCATTATGTTGCCCAGGCAGGTCGAAAACTCCTGGGCTGAAGCAGTCCTCCCGCCTCAGCCTCTCGAAGTGCTAGGATTACAGGCGTGAGTTCTGTCTTTCTCTAATAAGTATTTCTTTTATAACCATTAAGAGTCATGAACTGCTGTTTAAAAGACACTGTTCTATTGTTTTGTTCCGAGACAGGGTTTCTGACGCCCAAGCTGGAGTGAAGTAGCATAATCTTAGCTCACTGCAGCCTCAACCTTTCAGGCTCAAGGGATCCTCCCACCTGTCTCTATAAAAAAGTTTTTTTTAAAAAATTCATACTTGGAGAGAAAATAAATGAGGACAAGTATAGGTATTCATCTAGAATTTTTAGGTGTTTATGTTATAAAACATGTTCTCTGCTTCTGAATATGGCAAGGTTCATTATGTTTTATTTCTTTATTATGTTTTTTGTTTTTTAGAGACAGGGCTCTACTCTGTTGCCCAGGCTGGAGTGTGGTAGCGTGATCGTAGCTCACTGCAGCCTTGAACACCTGGGCTCAAGTGATCCTCCTGCCCCAACTTCCCAAGTAGCTGGGACTACACGTGCCACCACACCTGGCTAGTTGTTTTATTTTTTTGTAGAAATGGGGTCTTGCTGTGTTGCCCAAGCTAGTCTCAAACTCCTGACCTCTAGCGATCCGCTGGCCTCAGCCTCTCAAAGTGCTGGGATCACAGGCATGTGCCACCATGCCCAGCCATTCAATTTTCTTTGCTTCTCCTGAGTAGCTGTGACTACAGGTGCACACCACCACATCCAGATGGGGTTTCATTATGTGTCCCAGGCTGGTCTTGAACTCCTGGCCTCAGGTGATCTGCCTGCCTCAGCCTCCCAAAGTGTTGGGATTACAGGTGTGAGCCACTATGCCCAGCCCAGTCACTTGTTTTCAAAATCCAAATGCCACCCCCGTGTTGTGGCTGAGTCCTCTAAGATGTGGCTTTGGTGGAAGGTGGGAAGAAGGGCCTGGGCCACCCTGCCTCCCCGGCCTCGTGCTCAGAGCCTCTTCAGGCCTCCCACAGCCCAGAGGATGCAATCCGCTTGACAACAGGCGGCCGCTGCTTCCCTGGGCCGTTGGCAGAAATTGTCAATAGACAGTCTCTGTAGGACCTGTGTGGGGCACGGGGGCAGGGCAGGAAGGACGGATGACGCAGTGCCTTTATGTTATCAGCACGTTTCATGGCCGTGAACTCAGCCTTGTTACTGCAAAAGCCTGTGGCTGGAGACACAGCCGCTCTTGTTTTCTTTGCCCAAGGTGAACTTTTCTTTAATTTAATTTATTTATTTTTTCTACCCAAGGTTAACTTTTACAAGTGCAATTTCCTCCCACTCACCCAGCCCCATCCTGCAGCACTGACACATAAAGCTTTGCTGAGCACAGTCAAGAAAGCCTCCAAGAATGACAGTGTCCCGAGAGCGTCACTGGGAAAGGTGTGTGCATCCTGGCCTCCTGCCTCCCCTCCTCCCCACTCTGCCCACCCTCCACAGGCTGTGGGTGCTCAGGGCCTGTCCCCTGCAGACTTCCTTCAGAACCGGCCGCTTGGAACTGAGTCCAAAGCCAGTCCCAGAAGGGTGGCAGCCCATCTTTACCTGTTCATGAGAAATGGGTAAACTGAGGAAAGGGTTATCATAGCCTTTTTTTCAGAAAATGAAATTTCTTCAGTGGGTGGAAACACCTTGTGTTCTGATACTGTGTGTCTGTCTCTCTCCCTGGTCTGCAAATAAAACTCCAACTCAACAGACATAAGCAAGACAAATTTCCTATTTTATTTTTATGAGATGGAGTCTTGCTCTGTCACCCAGGCTGGAGTGCAGTGGTGCGATCCCAGGTCACTGCAACCTCTGCTTCTCAGGTTCAAGCAATTCTGCTACCTCAGCCTCCCAAGAAGCTGGGATTACAGGTGCATGCCACCACGCCCAGCTAATTTTTGTATTCTTGGTAGAGACAAGGTTTCACCATGATGGCCAGGCTGCAAGCAGCTCCTTCTTCTCCTTCTCCTCTGTGCTCTGTGGCCAGGAGGGCTCAACCATCTAAGACAAACTTGAATACAGGGAAGGGCTGCCACCCATAGGGGAGGGGACAGGGTCCGCATGCCCCGAGCCCAGGGCTAGAGAGGAAGGAGGAAGGCAGACATGGGCTGGGAGCACCCTCCACTGCTTCACTCATTTCTGTTTCTGTTTTTGAGCCAGAGCCTCACGGTGTCACCCAGGCTGCCAGGCTGGAGTGCCATGGCGCAATCTCGGCTCACTGCAACCTCTGCCTCCCAGGTTCAAGCAATTTTCATGCTCAACCTCCTGAGTAGCTGAGATTACCCGCATGCACCACCACGCCCAGCTAATATCTTGCATTTTAGTAGAGATGGGGTTTCACCATGTTGCCCAGGCTGGTCTGGAACTCCTGAGCTCAGGTGATCCACCCGCCTCAGCCTCCCAAAGTGCTGAAATTACAGACATGAACCACCACGCCGGCCAAGACAGATGTTTTTAAAATCTCACCCAACAGGGAGCCCAGAATTAAGTGTGTCCGTTTGAGACTTGGCGTGGTGGCCCGGCCTTGGAGTGGGCCTTGCCCACTGTCTGCCTCGAGAATCCATGTTGTGAGACATCTTCCTGTTATCACAACACAACTTCAGGGAAAACCTTCCCATCTTGTCTGTCCTTTAGTTATATTTGGGTTGGTTCTTCAGGACGGGAATGAGATTGTCAGATGAAATCTAGAAATTGCTCAAGATGTTGATGACTTAGACGCCTAGCAACTTTTCCCTAAGACACTCACGATGATATAGAAAAATACAAACTGTTGGCAAGAAATTAAAAGTTTGGCCAGACAGGGTGGCTCATGCCTGTAATCCCAGCACTTCAGGAGGCTGATGCAGGTGGATTGCTTGAGGTCAGGAGTTTGAGACAAGCCTGGCCAACATATGAAACCCCATCTCTACTAAAAATACAAAAAATTCGCCGGGTGTGGTGGCACGTGCCTGCAATTCCAGCTACTTGGGAGGCTGAGGCAGGAGAATCTCTTGAACCTGGGAGCTGGAAGTTGCAGTGAGCCGAGATCCCACCACCGCACTCTAGCCTGGGCGACAGAGCAAGACTCCGTCTCAAAAAAAAAAAAAAGAAAAGAAAAAAGTTTAACCAAACTAAGTCAAGGCTGTGTTTTCTATAGAAATAGAAATGTTTTTGCAAAAAAAAAAAATATTGCCAGACAGGATTTTGGCAAATTGGGATGTGTGTTTGGGATGATCTGACCTTAAACAGAAGGCTGGCAGAATAAATCACAGCGCCCCAAGTCAGGACAACAGTCGCCTTAGAGCAGGGCTAGTGACTGGGAGGGACTCGAGGGACTGGTGTCTGGAGACTGGTAATATTAGATTTCTTGTTCTGTATGGTCGTCACCAGGGCATGACCACGGTGCAGAGATGCACCAAGCTCTACCTTCAACATCTGTGCACTGAATAAAAACATGGCTCTGGGTATCTGCGGAGGCCAGGTGGCACCTGAGTCTCACCCTGAGGGGTAGTCAGAGATTGTCATTCTTCCCTCAAGCAGCTGAAGCTAGTAGAAGGATGGATGAAAAGCCTGTGGAGCCACCGTGGAGAGGGAGGGGTCACAAAGTTATCACACCTGTCAAAATCCCACGAAAAAGGAAATCAGCAGAGGGTTGAGGTCTGAGCTCCAAAGTCACGAGGCCACCACTCTGATTTGAGGGTGAGCCGTTTGTCTCTCGTGAAGTTCTGCACGCAGGAAGGCAAGGGGCATGGGGTGCCCAAGCTGGTGGGCAGCCCTCCGGAGCAGCCTTGGGAGGCCAAGTGTCTGCCCACACGGAGGAGAACGGCTTTGCTGTGTGTCCTCTTTTGGGACTTGGGCTGGCCCTGGAATGCTCCCTGAAGCTCACCTGCCTTTTAGAGGTTGTTGCACCTTCTTGGGACTTGCCACCATCATGCCAACCTTCAGAGGGTGCCTTAGGGCAGCAGAGGCCCTCAAGATGTCACAACTGCCCCTTCCTTGTGCCCCATGCCTCCCCATCAAACACTCCATGATCACAGAGAGCAAAGCGATCACAGTATCTCATGATGTCTGTGAGGAGGGAGAAGCTGAGGGAGACCTGGGTCATGGGGCTTGCAAAGCAGCCGTCCCAGCCCTCACCTGGTTCTTTCTCCTGAGCAGGACCAGATCTCACGAAAACATCAGATTTCAGCAGCACTGGGAGGACAACCCAGACCTGGCTTTGTGTCTTCCAGGCCGCCTGCTTTTTTTTTTTTTTTTTTTTTTTTGAGACAGGTTTTGGCTTTGTTGCCCAGGCTGGAGTGCAGTGGCATGATCTCAGCTCATTGCATGCTCGACCTCCCAGGTTCAAGTGATCCTCCCACCTCAGCCTCCCAAGTAGTTGCAAATACAGGCCAGCACCACACCCAGCTAATTTTTAAAATGTTTTGTAGAGATGAAGGTCTCGATGTGTTGCCCAGGCTGAAGAAATCCTCCCTCAGCCTCCCAAAGTGCTAGGATTACAGGAGTCTGGTGAAGGCTTTTAATGGAGGGATTGTTTTCAAAATACTCAGCAGAACACCCCTACTTCCTCCTTCCCGGATCTTCTTTGCATCAAGCCCACAGCAGCTGCCTCAGAGTCTCCCCACTCCTGCCACCCGTGTCCCCGAAATATCACCCATCCCAGCCAATGTGTTTGACTCCCATCCTTTCTTCATCTGGTCTTCAGGTGGCTTCATTTAATTTCATTTGCTCTTTTGCCAGCAAAGCTCTGCCTTCTCCAGCCCATGCGTGAGAAGCTCTTCTTACCTCCTCTGGCCCCTTCCTCACCCACAACTCCCACTCAGATGCCCAGCACTCAACCAGCAGACCTCATAGCTCTGAGGGCTGGGGTGGGCGCCAAGTGGCAGAACATACTCCCGTGTTGGGGGTGTTCCTGTCCAAGTAGCTGGGATTACAGGCACATACCACCACACCTGGCTAATTTTTATATTTTTAGTAGAGACAGGGTTTCACCATGTCAGCCAGGCTAGTCTCAAACTCCTGACCTCAGGTGATCCACCCACCTTGGCCTCCTGGAATTACAGGTGTAAGCCACCACCGTGCCTGGCCTACTACTACTTTTTTTTTTTTTTTTAAAGATGGGGTTTCACCATCATGGCCAGGCTGGTCTTGAACTCCTGACCTCAGGTGATCCACCCACCTCAGCCTCCCGAAGTGCTAGGATTACAGGCGTGAGCCACTGCACCCTGCCCAGCCTGGCCTGCTACTACTAATTATTACCAATTAAATACCTACTATGTGCCAGGCTCCAAATTTCTTATGGCAGCAGATCAAATTCTCAACCACCGATGAGTGTGGCAGGTGTTTTTATTCCTACTTTATGCAGAAGGGAGCTCGGCTCCAGAAAAGAAAAGAGATTGGTTGAGGTCATGGTGGAAATGGGCCTTAAACCCAGGTCTATCCTGCAGCAAAGGCCTCCTGTAGTGTTGATCTCATGTTTGACACTGAACCCTTTTTAAACTGAGTTTTCCATATTTTGGGGTCTCCCCAAAATTATAAGCTTCTTCAGGGGCAGGTGCTGGATCTCATGGATTGTAGCCTTAGACGCAAGACATCGGGGGCATTTTCCCAGTCATATGTGTGGAGTTCCTGTTAGCTTGCAGCCTGGGGGATCTCTGCTTACTGTCTCCTCAGCATCCCTTCAGCTGCCTCCTCCTGGCTGCAGGATGGGCAGATGGCTCAGGCCTGGCCAATCAAAGTCCTCAGTTTTGCTGGCCTCAGGGATTGGCTCGAGGATGGGCACAGGATCCAAGCCTGGCCAATCAGAGCCTTCCTCAGGTATTTCCCATGGCAACGGCTGAGGACACCTGCTTACTCTTTGGGGCTGGGAGCTATAAGGGCCACCAAGCCTGGAGCTGCCACTCCAACCGCCTTCTGCCTCCCAGGGAGAGAGCTACGTTGGAATGCTGTGCAGACGTTCCAAGTGGAATTGCAGGAAAACGCTTAATGACATGTGAAGATGTCCATAATAACTTCCTGGGTTAAAAAAAGGCAACAGATCAGCACTTGTGTTCATCATATGCAAAGACAAAGAATGAATGATATGGGCCAAAACAGAGGAATGCTCTGTATGAATATCAGTTGTATTTTTTTCTTTTGGTTTATCTGAACTTTCTAAACTCCGTGTACATTCTGTATTTTTCAGACATGTTTGTTATTATCCCGTTTATTTTTAGCCAGAGCTTCTGCAGTCCTCCCTGAGAAGTCAGCTGCCTCTTGGTGAGTGTCTAGGCTCAGCCTCTCAGCCTGAGTCGTCTCCTTTGCCTTTTTAGTGCATGCACTTTCCCAACAACCATGTTGCTTGCTTGCTTTCTCTCTCTCCTTCCTTCCTTCCTTCCTTCCTTCCTTCCTTCCTTCCTTCCTTCCTTCCTTCCTTCCTCTTTCCTTTCTTCCCTCCCTCCCTTCCTCTCTCTCTCTCTCTTTCTTTCTTTCTTCCTTCTTTTTGACAGTGTTTTGCTCCTGTTGCCCAGGCTGGAGTGCAATGGCATGATCTTGGCTCACTGCAACCTCCGCCTCCTGGGTTCAAGCGATTCTCCTGCCTCAGCATCCCAAGTAGCTAAGATTACAGGCATGCACCACCACACCCAGCTAATTTTGTAGTTTTAGTAGGGACAGGGTTTCACCATGTTGGTCAGGCTGGTCTTGAACTCCTGACCTCAGGTGATCCACCCGCCTTGGCCTCCCAAAGTGCTGGGATTACAGGTGTGAGCCACCACACCCAGCCTTTTTTTTTTTTTTTTTTTTTGAGATGGATTCTTGCTCTGGTGTCCAGGCTGGAGTACAGTGGTGTGATCTCAGCTCACTATAACCTCCTAGGTTCAAGCTTCCTAGGTTCAAGAGAGTCTCCTGCCTCAGCCTCCCGAGTAGCTGGGATTACAGGCACATGCCACCATGCATGGCTAATTTTTGTATTTTTAGTAGAGATGGGGTTTTGCCATGTTGGCCAGGCTGGTCTCAAACCCCTGACCTCAGGTGATCCACCCCCCTCGTCCTCCCAAAGTGCTGGGATTACAGGCATGAGCCATCAGACCTGGCCCCAACAACTCCCTTTCTGCTGGGGTTCCAGGCCAGTCCCACTCTCAACTGCTCTACTCACCCAGCCCCTTCGCAGCCACCAGGACCTGCAGGCCCTGGCGTGACTGGAGCCCTGCCATCCCTGAGCCAAGCCTCCATTCCCACCCTACACAGCTTATCCTGCTGGGTGTTGAGTTTCATTCTCAGGTCGCAGAAACCTGCAAAACAATATTTTCTTTGGCAGCCAATATGAGGGTGGTAGCTCCACACATCTCTCCCAGGCAAGTCTAAGCCTGGAGTGGCCACTGCCTCCCACAGCTGCCCAGGAGACACAGTGGACAGGGACAGAATTCTGAACCCATGTGCCTTAAATAGGGTTCCTTCCCCGCCCTGCCATCAAGGCCAGAGAGATCACTCCCTGAGGGATGGGACCACAGGAGCCTTCTGGCCAACACAACCTCTCCCAAATTGATAGGCACTTGGCCATCACAGCAAGGGGTATGGCACACCCTCCAGAAGCCCAGCCCCTGACTGCCTTCTCCTGTTGCTGAAAGCTTTTGAGGGTAGAAGGGTCTCAAAGGAAGGCAGTCAAGGGCCCTGCCATGATTCTTTTCACAGGGACACTGCCCTCCCTTCAAGAGTGTCCATCGCTCTCCCATCTAGAGCAGCCCTGTCCTTCAGACTCCCAGGCTCTGACCACTCAGTTGGAGTCAGTGGCCACAACTGGCCCCTGTTGGCTCAGTTGGGTCCTTACTTCCAAGAATGGGACCCCGGAGAAGAATGAATGAGATGGGAGTATCTGAACTAAAATGGTGGCAGAGTGAGTGAGAGCCATCACGCTGGGCCATGGAGATGCAGAGAGAGCCGGTGGCAGCTGGTCAAGGTGGCTCACTCCCCTCTTCACAGCATCATGGGAGGCCACAGCGTGTGGATCACCTCAGGTCAGGAGTTCAAGACCACCCTGACCAGCATGGTGAAACCCCTGCCTCTACTAAAAATACAAAAATTAGCTGTGCTTGGTGGCACACTTGTAATCCTAGCCACTTGGGAGGCTGAGGCAGAAGAATTGCTTGAACCTGGAAGGCAGAAGTTGTAGTGAGCCAAGATTGCACCCCGCTGTACTCCAGCCTGGGCGACAGGGCCAAACTCTGTTCCTTGTATCATTTGAATGAAGCCCCTTTGACTGAGCTGTCTCATCTGGAGGTCTATTCCTTGCAATTGAAAGATCCTGGCTGGGTATGGTGGCTCATGCCTGTAATCTCAGTACTTTGGGAGGCCCAGGTGGGCAGATCACTTGAGGTCAGGAGTTCAAGACCAGCCTGGGTAATATAGAGGGACCCCGTCTCTATAAAATGTACTGGTCCCAGCTACTTGGGAGGCTGAGATGGGAGGATCTCTTGAGCCCTGGAGGTCGAGGCTGCAGTGAGCCAAGATGGCACCATCGCACCCCAGTCTGGGTGACAGAGTGAGACCCTGTCTCAAAACAAAACAAAAAACCCAAAGAACTGGACTGGGTCACACTAAAGCTACCTGTCCACAGGTGAGAGGAGTGGCCTCCACCTGCCTCCGGGTGAAAGGAGTGGCTCTCATCTACTTCCTCTCCGCTCCCCCGCTGGCTGAGAGGTCCCCCTTGCTACGGGTTCCCAAGGCCCTTACTCTCTTAAGGAAAGTGCTTCCCAGGACATCTCCCCTAACCCTGGTGTCCATGGGGTGGGTCCCAGCAGAGAGGCCTTTCAGATCAGGACCAAAAGTCACTGGTCCCGATGGGTCAGTGGATGCTAATGAAGGGAGCTCAGGGGTGCCGGCTGCTGCTGGAAAAATGGGACAGCTCAGGGTCTGACAGCTTTGGGTTTGAATCCTGGCTCCAGCAACTTCCCAGCTGTGTGACCTGCTTTTGTTTCTTGGCTCCTTCTTATCAAGCATCACAAGGACTTACCATGCGCTAGACGCTGTTCGGGGAGCTCCTTCACACAGGTGCTAGCAGGACCCCATCTTCCAGATAAGGAGAGGCTGGGCCGACAAAGCACGCATGCGCAGGTCACGCAGTTAGCGGCAGGAGGCGAACTCCAGCTTCTCTGATTCTCAGACCCAAGTGAGCCCCTGCGTGAAAGTGTCCTCCACGCGGCATGGTGGGATGAGCGGCAGACCAGACCATGGCTGGGAGGCAGCATGTCGCAGGCATTCCACCATGATAGGTAATAATCATATTTCAAATGTCCCTTCACCCACCCAGAAACCTCCAGGCTCCTGAAAAATCACAAGCCTTGGCTGGGCATGGTGGCTTATGCCTGTAATCACAGTACTCTGGGAGGTTGAGGCAGGTGGATCATCTGAAGTCAGGGGTTTGAGACCAGCCTGGCTCGTCTCTACTAAAAATACAAAAATTAACTGGGTGTGGTGGCACGTGCCTGTAATCCCAGCTACTCAGGAGGCTGAGGCCGGAGAATTGCTTGAACCTGGGAGGTGGAGATTGTGGTGAGCTGAGATCATACCATTGCACTCCAGCCTGGGCCACAGAGTGGAACTCTGTCTAAAAATTAATTAATTAATTAAAATCGCAAGCCTTTATAGCAAATTCCTCAGGCAGAGCCCCTCAATAATCCAACAAAGGACTTAGGAAGGAGAAATAAAGCATTTTGGTTGGCCGGCTGCCAAATTAAGATCCTCAAGCCCGAAGGCTTCCCCAGGGCTTGATTCAAGGTCGGGTGACAAGTTGTGTATTTTCCTGGAGGGTGAAGATTCCGAGGCAAGGCTGCTGGGAAGCTGGTTTTGCCCTTAGGAGAAATGTCTTGTGCAAGGATAAGCCTTGCAGAATCAAGCTGATGTGTTTCTCTAGCCAGGAGAGAAGGTAATCCTTCATTTAAAAAGAGGAAAGAAGAAATAAAATTGTAAAAACAACAGTCAAGTTCTTCCAGTATTTGCCTGTGAACTAGAACAGCTGGGATTTGCTTCAAAACAATCCACTTGGGCGGATGCTGATGAAACAAACCTGGATGAGTTGACCATTTCCCAGCGTGGGCATTGGGCCACGGGTCAGCCTGGCACTGCCTCTCTCCTTGCAGTTCTGAAATTTTTCATTTTTTTTCAGACAGAGTCTCACCCTGTTGCTCAGGCTGGAGTGCAGTGGTGCGATCTCAACTCAACTGCAACCTCCACCTCCAGGGTTCAAGTGATTGTCCTGCCTCAGCCTCCCAAGTAACTGGGATTACAGGAGTGAACCACCTTCAGGGCTGTAAGTGTTTTGCTTTTTTGTTTTTGTTTTTGTTTTAAGTAGTCAGTAGGTGGCCAAGCATCCCGCTGCAGACTCTAAGGGGCAGAGTCAGTGAGCAGCGACAAGTAAGAAACACTGGAGCACCTCCCCACCACCCCACCACTGACCCCTCCCCCACCCCTCCCCTCCCCCTCCTCTCCCCCTTCCTATGGCTCTCCCTCCCTACCCCTTTCCCTCTCCTCCCCTCCCCACCCTTCTCCCTCCCGTCTCCTCCCCACCCCTCTCTTTCTCCTCCCCTCCCCCCCTCCCCTCCCCCTCCCTGTTGACGTCCATGTCACCCAAGAACCCTCGGCTCTGAGTAATAAGCTTGCCTCTCAGTGAGAACATGTGTTTTCAATCATCCGGCGCAGGAGTGAGTCACCACCAACAGCTGCTGCTGTCTCCATCTCCCTGTACTCACCTTCGGCCCCCCCTCCCCCACCCCTGTGCCACCAGCCCAGGCCCTGCCCCCACCCAGCTCTGGTTCTGCCACCAGCCCAGGCCCTGCCCCCACCCAGCTCTGGTTCAGCCAACCTGACCACCTGGAGGCCTGGGTGTCCTCCGGCCTTTGGGCTCCCAGTGCCGCTTGCTCCCTGGTCTGAAGCAGTGTCTGCCTCCTCCACCTGCATCACCCAGACACAACCTCCGGGTCCTACTGGAGACATCCCAGACAGCCCCCCAGACCACCCCAACCTTGCTGGCACCCATCCATTGCCCTGGGTCACACTGGCCACGGCACCCAGCGCACTCTCCAGTGGGCTCTGACTCTTTCATATTGATGGTTTTCGATGCAGGAAAAAGGGGGCCACCTCCCATCCATTTCCCCAGCTCCTGCGCAGCCCATGGCTGGTACCCAGAAATACTTGTTGAATGAGTTTGACATGAGGCTTTATCCTTAAGAGGTTCTAGTCAGCAGGCAGACGTGAGAACAAGAAATCTGTGTGATAAAATACAGAGAGTCCAGGGGAACTCAGGGTGATGAGCCACAGAAATGCCGTGTCCATCTCTGCTCCTTGCTAGGGTGGCTGTGTCTCTGTGCCAGGCCCCTCCCCGAGGCTGCAGCACTTCGCCCCACTCTGGGCTGGCTGTTGCCTGGTGAGCAGGGGTTCAAGGCCAGGCCTGTCTCAATGAGCAGGGATGGCTGAATGCGGGGCGGGCAGTGTCTGATTGGGCCGGAGTGACTGCAGGCTCTCAGCGACAAGGCCACATCCAGGGCATTCTGCTGCCTCCTCCAGCGGGTCAGAACCACAATCCCCCAGGACAGGGAGGGCTGACAGGGACCCAGAGCACACTACCCCCGCAGGGAGCCAGCCTAGTGCAGGTGTGGGGGTTCACCACCTGCCCAGACCTCAGAGCCCTCCTCGCAGGCATCCACGGCAGGACGGCTCTGTGGCTGGGTGGCACCTTTGAGGGGACGTGAGCAGGGGACAGTGAATGCAGGGGACACTGAGGGATGACCAGCCATCGCCTTGTTCCTGGGCCGGAGAGCACCAGGACAGAGCCAGGGTGGCCAGGTCACACAGGAGGAAAGGCAGAGTATGCAGGGTGGCAGGGCTGTCACAGGTGTCCACAGAGCCCAGGGGCCCTCTCGGGGCTGAGAAGAAGGGTGGCCATGCCAAAAGTGAATTAAGGAGCCAGCCCCAATCTCCAGAAAACAGCTGGGAATGGCGGGAAGGACCCGAATCGCTTTCCAAGAAGCTCGGCTCCTTCTCACCTTTCTCTTGTCTCTGCTGCCCCTGGTCTGGGTGTGGTGACCACAGCCGCCCAAGCCCGCTCTCCTGCTGTCTGGCACTTCAGACAGACGTCTGATGGACTTTGATCTCATTTGATCTCAAGATCGAATGAGAGTCTTCCGGAACTCTGTCCCTCACCCCAACCCATCCTCCCCAGGGGGAAGTCCAGGAACACAGACCTGTCCCATGCTTCCCGAAGCTGTTTCCAAGGACACGAGGCTGGGTTTGAGACTGGAGGTGACAAGAGTCTGGCTCGGGCCTTATGCTGCTGCTGGCTGCAGGCTCCCTATCACAGAGAACCTGAAGTATTCTCAGAGAAGAGAGGAAGGACCAGAGGGGAATGAAGTGAGGAAAAGCAGGCAGGACAGGAACAGAGAGAAAACCAGGCCTGGGGAGAGGGGAGGAGAGAGGGGACATTCTTGGGCACAGACCTAATCATAGCCTTGAAATGAAACTTACTGCTGCACTCAGCGTGGGACAGCTGCCAGCTCCACCAAGCCAGTCTCCCTTCTGTTTGTATGAGGTGATGACATCATGGCGGTGGGGCGTCACTCACACGGAGGAGGAGGAAGCCCAGCTGGCGGGAAACCTGAGCCACCCCTGGCCAGGCTTCCAGGCAAGGCGGACCCGAAACCATGCCAGTCAGCCTCCACAAATCCCTGCTGAGCCGGGCAGCCGGCTCCTGCACTGTCCACCCCTCCCTGGTGGCCAGCCCCAGTCTCCAGAACGACAGCTGAGGCTGCTTCCTGGGGAGAGCCAGCGGTGGAGAAGCCATGGAGGCAGCTCTGCTCACTGGCCCTGGTCCCCAACCCGCCCATGAAAGGAAGCACATGACCACGTGCCCAGGGCCAAAAGGAAATAGCCGGGGCATGAGGAAACACGAGCACCAGGCCTGGAGCATCCAGCCCTGGCATCTCACCAGTTCCTCGTTGTCCTCACAGGAACCAGGCGACAGGAGGATCCAGGAGAGCTGGCGTTGCAGGTGTGGGGACAGACAGGTGGGGAGCAGGTGGGGAGAGACAGCAGAGCTCAGCGGCATCAACTCTTGGCTCGGGTGTCCCAGCTGCAGGAGCCTCTTTGAAGGAGGGCTCAGGGGGCTGCTCAAACTGCCCTTGCTGTTTAGGAGGTGCTTCTGAGTGAAAGAGAAGGCAAAACCTGGCCACGGGGAGTAGAGGCACTGCCGTTCCAGCCCACGTGAAGCAAAGGCTGCAGAGGCTGCCTGGCTCTGGGATTAACCACTGCTGCATCAGGGCGGCCTCCCTGGAGGAAGGGTTCATGTGCCTTCAGTCTGAGTCACCTGCTCCAAGTGGTTTAGCTGCGGCAGAACAGCTGAACAACCTTGGCTCTACAGGCTCTCTCTATGGAGTCAATGATGTCATGGGCTTCTTGCTCCCCACCAGGACAACCTCTCTGCCTCTCTTCTTCTGGAGTCATGGGAGACATGACCATGGCAAGAGGGCTGGCTCTGGGGCTGCTGTCAGGGGCTGCGAAGGTTGTGCCCTGCGCAAGGGGTGTGCAGAGGCTGGACTCCAAGCAGGTTTTCTAAAGGGAGGTGCCCTGCCTGGCTCATGGCTGCTTTTGCCCTGCAGGGTGCCTGTCTGCGGAGGGGAGGCAGGTTGGGGTGATAGGAGATGGAAATGACGGAGACAGGCCAAAGCCCCACTTTCCCAAAGATGGCCTGTGGGATGGCATGAAATATACCAATGGACTGTGCAAAACAAAACCCAAAGGGATGGCCGAGCGAGGTGGCTCATGCCTGTAAGCACTTTGGGTGGCTGAGGCAGGCGGATCACAAGGTCAGGAGTTCAAGACCAGCCTGGCCAAGATGACAAAACCCTGTCTCTACTAAAAACACAAAAAATTAGCTGGGTGTGGTGGCACATGCCTGTGATCCCAGCTACTCAGGAGGCTGAGGCAGGAGAATTGCTTGTACCCGGGAGGGGAGGTTGCAGTGAGCCGAGATGGCATCACTGCACTCCAGCCTGAGCAACAAACAATCAAAAACCCAAAGAGGGGCATGGACCAAGAGTGGCTGGAAGGTGGAGCAGGATCTTTAAAAAGTGAACCCTGATGCCTGTGGCCATGAAGCCTTCAATAGTGTTAAACAAAGTGTGGGAAACATCTGTACCCCCCACCCAGGGCTGCCCCCCTCAGGGCTGAACGTTATACCGCCTGCTGCCACGGAGCAGGACAGAAGACACCCACCTACCTGAGTCCCCACTGCCCAGGCATACCCACTAACCCTTCAGTGAATACCTTTGTATGCCTCTTTATTTTTTTCTTTTTTTGAGACAGGGTCTCACTCTGTCACCCAGACGTGATCTCAGCTCACTGTAACCTCCATGTCCTGGGTTCAAGCAACCAGGGTGATCCTCCTGCCTCAGCCTCCCAAGTAGCTGGAACTGCAGGCATGCGCCACCACACCCAGCTAATTTTCATATATTTTGTAGAGGCAGGGTTGTGCCATGTTGCCCTGGCTGGTCTCAAACTCCTGGGCTCAAGCAATCCCCCTGCCGTGGCTTCTCAAAGTGCCAGGATGGCAGGTGTCACCCCCTCACCTGGTCTGTATACTTGTTTCTAGACCCACATATTTGACCTCACATAAAAGAAATATTATACATGCTGTTTTATTATGGAAACTTTTTTTTTAAAGAGTCAGTCTCTTGCTCTGTTGCCCAGGCTGGAGTGCAGTGACCCAATCATAGCTCACTGAAGCCTTGAACTCCTGGGCTCAGGTGATCCTCCTACCTCAGCCTCCCAAATAGCTCGAATAGCTGAGACTACAGGCTTGTGCCACCATGCCCAGCTAACTTTTCTTTTCTTTTCCTTTCTCTTTCTTTTGTTCTTTTTCTTTCTTTCTTTCCTTTCCTTCCTTCTCTGCTTTCTCTTTCTTCCTTTCTTTCCTTCCCTCCTTTCCCCTCTCTCTCTCTCTTCCTCCCTACCTCCCTTCCTCCCTTTTCTTTCATTTTCTCCCTTTCTCTCTTTCTTTCTTTCTGGCAGACTCTCACTCTGTTGCCCGGAGTACAGAGGCTTGATCTCAGATCACTGCAAACTCTGTCTCCTGGGTTCAAATGATTCTCATGACTCAGGCTCCCTGGTAGCTGGGGCTACAGACATGCCACCACGCCCAGCAAATTTTTTCTATTTTTAGTAGAGACAGGATTTCGCCATGCTAGCCAGGCTGATCTGGAACTCCTGACCTCAAGTGATTCACCTGCCTTGGCCTCCCAAAATGCACATTACAGGCGTGAGCCGCTGTACCTGGCCTTGCCCACTGATGGAGTTTCACTCTCGTTGCCAAGGCTGGAGTGCAATGGCGTGATCTCGGCTCACTGCAACCTCTGCCTCCCGGGTTCAAGTGATTCTCCTGCCTCAGCCTCCCATATAGCTGGATTATAGGCATGCAGCTCCATGCCCAGCTAATTTTATACTTTAGTAGAGATGGGGTTTTGCCATGTTGGTCCAGCTTGTCCAAACTCCTGACCTCAGGTGATTCGCCCGCCTTGGCCTCCCAAAGTGCTGGGATTACAGGTGTGAGCCACCACACCCAGCCCTAATTTCTTTAACTCTTTATCGAGGTGGGGGTCTTGCTGTGTTGCCCAGGCTGGTCTCGACTTCCTGGCTTCACACCATCCTCCTGCCTCAGCCTCCTAAAATGCTGACAGGACAGGCATGAGACAGTGTCCACAGCATGGACACTTTAAAAAAGTCTTTTTTGGCCGGGTGCAGTGGCTCATGCCTGCAATTCCAGCACTTTTGGGGGCCGAGGTGGGCAGATCACTTGAGGTAGGAGTTCAAGACCAGCCTGGCCAATATGGTGAAACCCCGTCTCCACTAAAAACACAAAAATTAGCCAGGCGTGGTGGCAGATGCCTATAATCCCAGCTTGGCATTACTTGGGAGGCTGAGGCAGGAGAATAGCTTGAGATCACACCTGGCTGACAGAGTGAGACCCTGTTTGTTTTAATTGGAGAGGGTGAGGGTGGCATCCCGTGGGTCCAGGCCAGGGGTGCTGCTAAACACCCTACAGTGCCCAGGAGAGCCCCCCGCAAACAGGGATCCGGCCCAAATGTCAACTGTGTGAAGGCTGAGAAGCCTGGCCCCTAATGAGGAAGATTAATAATGAAATCCACTGTCATCTTCAGGATGTCCTGTGCTGAACAGCCCCACCGGTGGATGCTGGGGAGGGACACCAGGGCTGGGTGACCATTGTGACCCAGAGTCTGAGGCCTAGCTGGATGGGGAGGCACAGATGGGCTGCCTGCTCCTCTCTGAGAGCCGCGTGTCACCTGACTACAGAAACCTCCCAGACAGCCAGCCTCAGACCCGCTCCCCACCTTCCCCTACAGCTGCTGGCTCCCTGCTAACAGAGACTGCCCAGGAGGGATGTTCTCCTGGCTGCTGGAGCTTCGGCAGGGGGTCAGTTCCCAGGGATGTGTGAGGCCAGCATCCATGCCATCTCCTGATGAGAACGTCTGGCTCTCCAGACCTGCTGGAAAGAGCATGGGGGGCTTCGGGTCCACTCAAGCCGTCTCCAGAAAGTGAACACGACCTGCTTAGGGGCAGATGGCTCTCCTCCAGCCTGGGAGGGTGAGGCCTCGGAGAAGAGCAGGCGTCCTCCTGCCAACCCAGCAGATGACCTGAGACGGGAGCAACAGGGAGGAGGCCTTGGCACTTCCTCTGGCCCCAAATAGCATTCACTAGGTCCAGCCTGGGATGTGTTTGCCGGCCGTGTTTGGGCGTGGGTGCACACATGCCTGACGGCTCTGCTGTGCTCTCTGCCGGGAAGGTCTCTTCAAGGGGGTGGGGGAGCAAGGCAATGTTCCTAGTGGGAAGTGGTAGTCCCTGGGACATGGTCTGAGGGGCCCTTAAAACCATCCCCCCACCCCTGCCCCCTGCACTCCACAGGCCTCCCTCATGCTCCATCTGTCCTAAGAGGCTGAGAGCCTTTGCTCTGAAGCTGCTCCAAGCCAGGGTCCCCCAGGCTGGGCTGGGTGTTCCTTATGGTCCCCCTGTTAGCCCACCCACCAATATCAAGATGAGAGGTGAAGGGGGCTAGTGAGGGGTGAAGCAATGGGCTGGGCGTGGTGGTTCACGCCTGTGATCCCAGCACTGTGGGAAGCCGAGGTGGGCGGATCATCTGAGCTCAGGAGTTTGAGACCAGCCTGGACAACACGGTGAAACCCCGTCTCTACTAAAAATACAAAGATTAGCCTGGTGTGATGGTGGGTGCCTGTAATCCCAGCTACTCAGGAAGCTGAGGCATGAGAATTGCTTGGGCCCAGGAGGCAGAAGTTGCAGTGAGCCGAAGTCGTGCCACTGCACTCCAGCCTGGGAGACAGAGTAAGAGTCTGTCTCAAAAAAAAGAAAAAGGAGTGAGGCAGTGGAGGTAGCTCCAGCCCGGGTCTGCCTTCCTCCTTCCTCTCTTGCCCTGGGTGTGGGGCATGCAGACCCCGTCCCCTCCCCTATGGGTGGCAGCCCTTCCCCCTGTTCAAGTTCATCTGGCATGGTCGAGCCTTCCTGGCCACAGAGCACAGAAGAGAAGGAGAAGGAGCAGCTTGCAGAAGCCACGTCTCTACAAAAAATACAACAATTAGCTGGGTGTGGTGGTGCACACCTGTGGTCCCAGCTACGAAGGAGGCTCAGGTGGGAGGATCACTTGAGCCCAGGAGGCAGAAGTTGCAGTGAGCTGAGATCGTGCCACTGCACTCCAGGCTGGGTGTCAGAGTGAGACCCAGTCTTTCAAAAAAAGAAAAAGAGTCTTTGTGCTACCATGAGCCAGATTCCCCCCGCCTACTCCCTGTCTTCAGCAGGCTCCTGGTCTGAGGCCTCAGTTTCCTTGGTTTTGAGATGGGAGGACCTAACTGGAAGGGAAGGTGGAGGGAGGTCAATGGGACAGAAGCTGGCCCAGGAGCCGAGACCCTGAGGGCCCCAAGTGCAGGGAGATGGCTGGGTCAGCAAGCTGGGGGTTGGGTCAGTGAGCTGGGGGCTGTGGGCTGTGAGGGAGGCCTGGCTTCTGGGACCGGCCTCTCCCCTTCCCTGCTGTGCCCTTGGGAGAGTCATTGAACCCCTCAGACCTCAGTCCCCTCTGCTCCTGACTGCAGCCGCAGGTCAGCCATTCACAGGACTGCACCAGAGAGGTTCTGTGCTCACCATTCCGTGGCTCTGGAGTCTCTGGATGTCAGGCACCAGCCCTCTCATTGGGTTCCCCGCCCCCACCCAGGCCATCCCCCAGAGTTCCATCCTTCTAGAGGATGCGTCCGATCCTGCCCCTCCGCTCAGAACCCTCCAAAGGCTCCCACCGCACTCAGAGCTAAATGCACATCCTCCTGGTGGCCTGGTGCCCTCCGCTGTGTCCCCTCCCAGCCCCTGCTCCTGGCCTCCTGCCTCAGCCCTCCTTCCTCTCACTCCTCTGCCACACCACCGGCTCCACCAAGACCAGCACTTTCCAGCCTTGGGAACTTGCGTGTTTCCACCTGCCGTCCCAGGGACATTCCTCTGTTCTGTAGACGCTGAATGTCTCACTCTCAGGACGGTGTCCAGGCTACAGCAGACGCTCAAATGAGTATTTGTTGATGGACGGAGGGAGGGAAGGAGGAGGAAGAGTGAGAGAGAGAGAGAAAAGCGAGGAAAAGAAAGCTGAAAACTTGCAGGATAGACCTGTTTGGAGGAGATAATGGTATATAAAGTAAAAAAGTAGGGTTCTCTATGGTGGGGGAATCGAGGGAAGACTTTTGTTTCCTTTTGAGACAGGGTCTCACCCCATCACCAAGGCTGGACTGCAGCGTTGTGATCTCGGCTCACTGGGGAAGACTCGACTTCCCCAGCATCAAGCTTCCCACCACAGCTTCCTGTAGCTGGGACTACAAGTGTGTGCCATCACGCCCAGCTAATTTTTTTGGTAGAGATGGGGTCTCACTATGTGGCTCAGGCTGGTCTCAGACTCCTAGCCTCAAGCGATCCTCCCACCTTAGTTTCCCAAAGTATTGGGATTACAGGCGTGAGCCACTGCACCTGGCAAGATTTCTGTTTAATTTTTCCCGGGAGCAATTCCAGCCTGTTTGTGTGCTGGTGGGGATGACTTGGGGGAGGGCCGTCCAGGGTGCAGACGCGAGGCTTTGGGCTGGAAGTTCCAGTCTATGCCCCTCACCCTGAAGCCCAGCGCCCCCCTTTCCTCCCAGGTACATCCCATGTGAGCCCCTCCCCCTGGCTGTCGGCACCACACCTGCTCTAAGGTATTTATTACCCTAATACACCTACCTGATCACACTTACGAGCTCGGTTAAAAGACTGAGAGCCCCTACGCTACCTGTTTCTACCATGAACTGACAATTGATTCCGGACTTCTGTCAAGTTCAACAGCTTTCGTTCCCCTTGTAACCAAAAAGAAGGAAAGAAAGTAATGAACTGGCTTCAAGCAGCCAGCACGGAACAATTTTCAGAATTAACTGCACTTTGAAAAGTTAGCTTCAAACATCACTTCGTGGACGACACGACTGTATTTCGCGCTAACAAAAACCGAAAAAATGACTTTGGATTTGTCAGGGTGCTAAAAATTTATTTAGCTTTTCTCGGAGTTGTCTGTCACAAAGCATTCATGAACAGAAAGAAGCTGTTTTTCCATCCTTTCACTATTTTCCAAAGTTTCATACCTCAAGTCAGCACCGCACAATTTAGTGGGCGAATTCTTTTTTTTTTTTTTTAGACGGAGTCTCACTCTGTCACCAAGGCTGGAGCTCAATGGTGAGATCTCCGCTCAGTGTGAACTCTCCCTCCCGGGTTCAAGTGATTCTCCTGCCTCAGCCTCCAGAGTAGCTGGGATTACGGGCTCCTGCCACCACGTCCGGCTAATTTTTGTATTTTTAGTAGAGACGGAGTTTCACTGTGTCTACTAAATGTGGCCAGGCTGGTCTCGAACTCCTGGCCTCAAGAGATCCTCCCGCCTCGGCCTCCCAGAGTGCTTGGATTACAGGCGAAAGGCACCGTGCCCGGCCCTGATTCTTCTTGTGTCATCTTCCTAGCTAGACTGCGACACCCTGAGGGCTAGAGTGCTGACCTGAGTGCAGCAGCGTCCACGGAGCCCGGTGAGGCACACACCGGATTCACAGGGTGGGTGCCCACAGCCAGGCGCTGGCAGGTTCACAGCCAGGAAGCCCGCCTCACCACCCTACACATGTTCATACCTTCATGTGCCTGGGTCTTTCCTGGAACACAAAACTGTTTTGGGAAAAGTCCCTCGGTTCCCACATTTGCGGGCTAAGAGAGAAAACTGTGAGCGGAGCCCCACCGATGCCTCCGCTGCGATCTTACTGGCTCCCGGGAACCTCGGCCCCCCCCCCCCCGTCTCTTGTTGGCTGGTCAAAAATATGGCCAGTTTATATAAAATCCTGTTTTGTTCCCAGTAACCACACACCCCCACCCCCCAACTAAACTAGCCAGGCGCACTTAAAATTCTAAGGCCTCCATTTGAAAAAGCGATCCCGTCAGTTTTTCATAGGCCACCCGCCCACAAGAATAGGGAGGCGGCGGCGACACGGAACTGCCTCGGCTCCAAAGGGCACATTCCTGGGCTCGTCCCGAGGCTGGACTCTCAGAGACCCCGGGGCGGCGTCGCCTTCTGTGGGGGCGGCGGATGGGTCTCTCGGGGCCCCGGAGGGACCGGGCGCGAGTCCCACGTGCTGAGCCAGGGCCCCCGGGAGCAGGAGGCCACGCGCCGGGGGCTGGGGTCGGGGGTCTGGGGACTGTGGAGCCCCGCGCGGGTGTGGGCCGCGGGCGCTGGGCGGTGCGGTAAGCCCCCGACGTGCCAGGCCGGGCGCAACAAAAGCGCGGGCTCGGGGGAGGTGCGGGCGGAGGGGGAGGAGGGGGCTGCTGGGAGCGCCCGGAGCCTGCATTGGCCGCCAGCCACCGGGAGGAGGAGCAGACAATCCTCCGAGCGCAATAAAACAGCGGCCCGGCCCGAGCTCACAGCAAACACATCCATAGAAGGCAGCGCAGCCGCGGAGAGCTGCAGCGCCGCCCGCCCGCCGCCCCCTACCCGCCGCCCCGCCCGGCGAACTGCGCCCCGCGCCCCTCCCCGCGCGCCCCCGAGACAAAGAGGAGAGAGAAAGTTTGCGCGGCCGAGCGGGGCAGGTGAGGAGGGTGCGCCGCGCGGGAGGGGCCCGTTTCGGCCCCGGCTCAGCCCCGGCCCGCGCCCCCAACCCGCCGCCGCGAGCAGCGCCCGGACCCCCGGCGGCGGCCCTCGCCCGCCCAGCCCCCCGGCCCGCCATGGGCGCCGCGGCCCGCACCCTGCGGCTGGCGCTCGGCCTCCTGCTGCTGGCGACGCTGCCTCGCCCAGCTGACCCCTGCAGCTGCTCCCCGGTGCACCCGCAACAGGCGTTTTGCAATGCAGATGTAGGTAAGGAGCGGAGACCCCCGCCCCGACGCGGGGCCCCACCTCTCCCGCGACCCCCGAGGGTTGGTTCGCGGACGCCCCGCCCGCCCGCCGCGGGCCGAGGGACCCCAGCGCCCGCCTCTTGGTCCTCGTCGCCGTCTCGAATCCTGCAAGTGGACGCCTAGAGCCTACTTTCTTTCCCTCCTCCTTCCTCTCCCTTTCTTTCCCTCTTTGCCGAGATGCGTCTCAGCCTCAAAATTCCACCGAAATTCCGCCGCAGCTCCAGCCCCAGGAAAGGGAGCCAGGGAATGGCTTGGGTTTTGGCAGGCGGCGCGCCCTGGGATGCCAGCGCTGGGGGCGGGGAGCGTGGGGGACCCGGCGTGGGGGCGGGGGGGCTGGAGGACTAGGGACCCCAGGAAGAAACTTTCGCAGAGGAGGTGGGAGTTGGGCTTCTTTCGGCTCGGGGCTGGGTGGGGAAGGGCTTTTCTGCTGGGGTTGCTCCCACCAGCCCCAACTTGGGGCTCCCTGATCAAGCCTGGGTGGGATGGAAGCCCCCCCTACCCGAGGCTGGTTCCACAGGCCCCAGAAGGGCAGGTGAGAAAGGCCTGTGGTGTCCCCTGGCCTGGCTCCTTGCTGGTGCCCTGCCCGAGAGGCCCTGCAAACTGGCTGGGCAGGGACTGGGACCCCTGAGTGTCCGCTTTGTCGGGGCGTCCACAAAAGCTGGAGACTTTGGTGACTGGACCCGGCACATGGGACCCTGCGGCTGCTCAGATTCCCCAACAAATACCCGCGACCTTAGGACTCCTAGCCCGCAAAAGACAGGCGCCATGGAGGGAGGGAGGAGGGGCCCAGTTATTTGTTCTGGTCCGTGGAGGGGGAGAACCAGCAGAAATGGGAGGAACCCGTTGGCCCGGAGTTTCCACCCTGGTCCCACAACTCAAGCCTCTGCAGCCCTGGTGCTGGTCAGCATGGTCTTCCTGGGGCAAGTCTCGCTACACAGCAGGTGGTCTCGGAAGCCCCCTGCCCTCCTACATTCTCATGGCTGAGTCTCTGCCGAGTGGCCTGTCCAGGGCAGATGGAGCAAGGCCGGGAAGCGCGCTCACCTGCCCAGACTGGAGGTGGGAGTTTCTGTTTCTCCTGCTGTCAGCCACGCCCTTCCCTTACTCCATCGTGACCCGCCTGGGAGCTGCCTCCCCAGCTGGGGAAGTTTCCAGCTCCTCCAGTCTACTGGGGTCACAGATCTCAGGTGGCTCAGGCCACCTGGGTGGAGGGCGTGACCCGTGCCTGTATCCCAGTTTCCACAAAATCCAGGTCTTTTCTCCTGTTTAGCTTTGGTGCTAAAGGATTTGGGGGCAAAGGAGAGGCTCCTTTGATGAGGGAGCCATAATGGGCTTTTCTCTGGGGGTGCCCCGAGGTAGGGGGGTGCAGGCCTGTCCAGGCTCCCCCACAACCAGCATGTGGTGGGGTAGGTTGTAGTGAAGGCCAGGAAGCCGCAGCCAGAAAGACTTGGGGGGTTGGGTTCGTAGCAGCCAGGTCTTGGGACCCCCCCCAACACTCCTCAGCTGTGTAGGAGAATGTCCAGGCAGCCACTCTGTCCTTGCCTGGTATGAGTGAAAGTGGCCACTGAGCTGGGAGCTGTTTCTGCATGGGGTGTGGATCCAGGATGGCAGAGGCTGGAGGGCGGCCGTTCATTCCTCCTGCGTCCTCCGTGCCTGGCGCAGCACTCTCCCCTCCCTGGGATGCCTGGCATTTGTATCAAAATCATCCTGTAGCTAAGAGTTTTCACCCATCCTGGCTCAGAGGCCCCATCAGATGCCAGAGTTGCACTGCAGAGCCCAAGGCATTCGCTTCCTGTGGCCACTGTGACAAATGACCACAAACCGGGGGGGCTTAGAAGAACAGGAATGGATTCTCTGTAGCTCCGGAGGCTGGAAGTCTGAAAAGGCATCTGCAGAGCTGGTTCCTGCTGGAGGCTCCCAGGGAGAATCTCTTCCAGGCCTCCCTCCTTGATGCTCCTTGGTTTGTAGACACCTCACTCCCGTCTCTGCCTGTCTTCACATGGCCTTCTCTCTCGTGTGTCTCTGTGTCCACATTTCCCTGTTCTTTTTTTTTTTTTTTTTCTGAGACAGCAAGGCTGGAGTGCAAAGGTGCGATCTTGGCTCACTGCAGCCTCCACCTCCTGGGTTCAAGCAATTCTCCTGCTTCAGTCTCCCTTGTAGCTGGGATTACAGGCATGTGCCACCACACCCAGCTAATTTTTTGTATTTTTAGTAGAGATATGGTTCCGCCATGTTGCCCAGGCTGGTCTCAAACTCGTGGCCTCAGGTGATCCGTCTGCCTTGGCCTTCCAAAGTGCTGGGATTACAGGCGTGAGTCCCTGCGCCCGGCCAAATTTCCCCATTCTTATAAGGACACCAGCCATCGGATTTAGGGTCCACCATAATCCAGTGTGACTTCATTTTGATATATCAAAAAATACCCTATTTCCAAATAAAGTCATATTCTGGGATCTGACTAGAGGTGCATTTGAGGGGGACATGATTTGACCCAGAACACCCAGGCTGCCTTCTCCTGTTCCCAGTCACCCTTTCCATGCTCGGCCAACTCGGGATAAACAACCCAGGACATCCCAGGGTAGGGTCCTGGAACAAATCCCACAGGGACAGCAGCAGCCTGTCTATTCTCCACTGTCCAGCTCTCCTTGAAGTGATGCAGGTTTGTGACTTTCTCAGTCACAGTTCCCCATTCTGGCCCAGAGCAGAATTGCCTGAAAGATTCTGAAAGATTACTGAGGTCTGGGTCCCTTTGCAGATACAGAGAGTCTGTCTCAGACTTCAGCTTTTGCAGTTTTAAAAGGCCCACAGGCGACTTTGGGCAACCAGGGCTGTGACCCAGGGGGTCACAGAAGGAGGACACAGTGGGGTGTTGTACAGGCTGGCTTGTTATGTGGCGAGCTGGCTCCTTTTCCTCTTGGCTGCTGTAGGCTTGTTAAATGGCTTGGTGTCTACAAGAGGCAATTGGTTTAGTAAACAGTCCGATTTCTGTCTGCCCTGGGAAGGATTTCTGGGAGGTATTTCCCTAGCATTTATCGTAGCGGCAAAGATCATTCATTATGAGGTGATGGCTTTTAGGATAAGGGATGGTAAGAGATGCCCCAGTCCTCATCTTTTTCAGGAAGGCCAGCACAAATGGGAAGCATTCTGTGTCTCAGTTACAGCAGTATTTAAACGCGCTGCTGGCCCGGCTTCCTCTCACCCAGTGAAATCCTTCACATCTACCGCACAGCTACAGGGCTCTGTCTGGAAATTGGCTTTGGGCTCACCATTCAGGCAGTACCATGCCTGGAGCCTCTTAGCCAGCTGATCTAATTGGCAGCTCGGGCCCCTTGGGCCGGTTTCTGAACTCAAGGGTAAAGCCAGGAGCTCTCTAGATGCAGAGAATAAACCTCCCCTCTGGCTTGGGTGGCAATATTGAAAGCCAGGTTATCCTAGAAGTCCTCTGTGATAACATCTTTCCACAGGTTCCCAGAACCTGCCCTCTGCAAACCCCCCTGAGGATCTCCAGCTCCAGCTGGAAGGGGACCAACAGCCAAGAGGGAAACAGCTGCTGGTTCCCGGGGTGTACAGCCAAGGGTGGCCTGGTTCCTGCGAGACAGTGACAGGGACCAGACAGATAGGGGGGTCACCCAAGAAAACACACAGCACGTCGTCAAAAACAGCTCTGTATTCAGGACACGTGCTTAGAAAAAGCAACACAGCATCAGATTCATGTGCGCTGGGTCAGGCCTTCCGTGCAAGGGGGCAGGGGTGATGCTTTTTAGAGAAACTTGGCGAGTCTTTGTCCGAAGTCTGTGATTGATTTGTATTGTCAGTTTTGTTCATCTTGATTTTTGTATTGGGCTTGTCTGTGTTTCAACAAGCAATTGTGGGGTGGCTGGCTCTGCCCAGGGGACATAAAGGAGAAGCAAGACCTTATCCCTGTTGTGGAGGAGGCAGGGGGCAGGACTGCGCATTTCAGTGCCAGGCAGTGTGGAAGGAAGGGGTCCCTGCAGCACGGTGTGGTGAGCAAGCACCCCCCTCCTCAACTGCCAGGGTGCCGTCCAAAGTGGGTCCACTTGATGCGTTTCCAGCGAATAATGAACAACAGATAAGCTTTCCAAATAACCAAAATCCAGAAGTCATTATGTGACAATGTGAAACGCATTTGCAAGATGTGAGGGTACAGGGCCCCATGGTAGGTCGATGAAGGGGCTGTGGGGAGAACTGGAGCTCTCTGGCTTGGTTTTGACCAGTGTCCTTGGAGGGACAAGCTCTGCAGGGGAGTCACTGGCCCCTGAATTGCTGGCAGCTCCCAAGGCAGGGAGACCGGAAGAGCAGGGAGAGAGACACGCGGCCTGGAGCTGTGGCAGGTGCTGGAAGGGGCTCTCCCAATGAGGCATTTCTCCCCGTCTGGGATCTGAGGACAGTGCCCGCCTGGGAGCCTCTGGGGCCTCTGGCATTTGTACCCTTCTGGCGGTGCAGAACCAGCCACTTCCTCAGTCCCGGCCTGTGGTTTGTGAGCTGCGAGTGGGCTTGGGTACCTGCCTCCCTCCTCCCTGCTGTCCCAACCAGGTCGCTAGGTGCATGCCACTGGTGTGGGTTGAGAGGCTCAAACCCTGTGGCGACACCTGAGCACGTGGAGAACAGGGCATAGACGACTCTTGGGAGACAGAGGTGCAGGCGGCTGCCCCAGTCCTGATGCAGAACCACTGAGTCGATGCGGTGGGGCGTGCGTGTAGTGGGGTGAAGCCATTGGGTTTCTAAACAACTTTGAGGTCTGCCTGAGGCTTCCCAGGCAGCTGTGAGGACTGAAGCAATGGCAGGGAGGAGGATATCAAAAGAAGGAAGCAAAGACAGGCAGACGTGGCAGGGGTAGGGGCAGGAGGGGTGTATGCCCTGGACACGCCCTCTGTCCCCCGCAGCATGCACAGGCTCACAAACCAGGGACCATGGGCAAGTGACTGCATGGCTAGTATGGTCTTTTTCAAGAGGGAGGGCAGAGTTAAGAAATCAAGGTTAGGGAGGGTGAAGAAGTCCGATCTGGAGGACGGTGCTGGGGAGTGTGGGGTGGGGTGTGCACAGGTGTTCTAAGCTAAGGGACCAGCTGCCCAGGAAGGGTGAGAGTTCTGGGTGCAGTGTAGGCTGAAGAGCAGAGCAGGAGTTCAGGGGGGACCCCCAAGGAAATGGGGGCCAAATGTTACACTGCTCTGACTTGTCACGTGACATCCGCATTCTGTCCCGGGGTCCACCCAGCCACCAAGGATGTTCCAGCTGTGGGTTGGCAGCAGGTGATGCCCAGGGAGCCTGGTAGAAGGCAGCCACCTAGACCCTCAAGCTGGAGTGGCCCAGATGTGGGCACCAGAGTTTCAGGATTCTCCAGGTGCTGCTGCCGCCTGCCAAAGCTGGCATAGAGCAGTTGTCTCCAGAGGGGTGCCCAATACAACTTTGGTGCCAGGAATGGTATGAAAAGTTAGCATATGGATTGAGATTTGCAATTATATATAACTTTTATTCATTTTTTGAGGCAGAGTCTCACTCTGTCACCCAGGCTGGAGTGCAATCACAGATCACTGCAGCCTTCACTTCCTGGACCCAAGCGATCCTCCCACCTCAGTTTCCCAAGCAGCCACCATGCCCAGCTAATTTTTTGTATTTTTTGTAGAGATGGGGTTTCACCATGTTGCCCAGGCTGGTCTCGAACTCCTGAGCTCAAGTGATCCACCCACCTTAGCCACCCAAAATGCTGGGATTACAGGCGTGAGCCACTGCGCCTGGCCTGTACATACTTTTTAATGAATGTCTGATATTTTGAGTGCTTGGCCAAGGTTTTGTTTTTGTTGCCTGTGGGTCTGAACAGGAAGTGTGGAGGCTCTGACCGCCTCAGTGCTGGGGGCAGAGTAAGCAGGCAGATGAGCTGCCCTGAGATTGCTGGGAGGAGGGAAGGGGGGCAGACCCAGACTTCCTGATGGAGAGACGGTCAGGAGCATGGATGTCTCAGAGTAGCAGGCAGATGAAGCTGGTGCCCCCAGGACCCCCCAGGGCCCACCTGCCTGGACCCTGCAGCATGAGTGGGCTAGAATCCCTGGAGCCCACACCATGGGGCCTGGTGCGTTTGTTGGTGCATGGCTGTGCAGCAGCAGAGGGAAGGGCACAGAGACCCCATGCTGATGAATCCCACCTTACATCTGAGGGCCGAGCTGCTCCCTGGCCAGCCAGGTCAGACTGGAGCCCAGGGAAGGCTTCTGGGAGCCCCAGCAAGTCAGGTTGAGTGTGTGTTTGCTCTGAGAAGCTGCTAGATTTAGTGAACTCCAGGTTTCTCTTCAAAGAACCAGTATGTCATCATGTTCAGCTGTCTTATTCTTTAATTCTCCATTTTAAAGTTTAACTTCCTGGTTCTCTTTGCCCTCTTGCCTCAAGTTTCAGTAAACAGCTTTCCCACCAGTTGTAATCAGTACTTCCCATCTGTTCCCCTGGTCACCTGCTTTGACCTAAGTCCCCCAGGTCCCCCTGTGCTGACCTGTTCTGTAACCGTCCTTCCTGCCAAGCTACCCACCCCGTCACTGTTACCTTTGCTCTCTTTAAAATAGCCGATCGAGTTAGCTTAGACTGTGGGTCCAACTTTAGCCAATAGGGGAATGACACAGCAGTAGGGGCTGACCGTGTCAGGAATAAGAACCCCTTTCCCTCCCTCGTTCAGGTGTGCTCTCGCTACGTCTCCATCTGCAAGACACACCCTTCTATAGAAGTAAAAATTGCCTTGCTGAGAAAATTAAAATTTATGTTCATGTGCTATTTCTCTGTGGCACTGAAGAGCGAGCATTTTTGTTTATAACAGAAGCAAATTGAGGAACAGTCTTTATAAAAGAGGGGTCTTACCTCAAAGTGTATGAACACCCAGCCAGAGATAGGATTGGCGGGTTTGGGCTAGCCACAAGCCCGGAAACTGTGTGTGTGTGTGTGTGTGTGTGTGTGTGTGTGTATGGATGTGGTAGCCCCCAGCTTCTCAAAGGTGCATGTGGTCCTCCAAAAGTTAAGTCACTGCCATTTATACAAAGTCTTTTTGTAGGTTTCGAGTCTTCTGTTTGCTGCGAATATCTGCCTGGTCTCAGAGCTGAGCAGTATTAATGATCTTGCTTTTCTCTCCTTTCTCCCCTCATTCTGTACTTGGCTGCCCTGGGCAGCCAGGGTCCACTCAGACTCTGCCACCATGAGGGGCGGGGGGGTCCCAGGCAGGTCTGTAACCAGCTCTGGGGAAAGGAGGCCATTGGTGTCCTTGGCCTCCTAACTGGTCTCAGGGATGGCTCCAAAGACCTGGGAGGCTCTGCAGTTGTCTTCTGTGGGGAAGGCATGATTGGCAGATGGCAGCTGCCCTTCCATCTAAAACTCAGGTCAGAGTTGGACCACACATGGCCTGAGGGAACCCCAGACCTCAACACTTAGGAAGGGCCTGGTGTCTGTGTCTTAAATACCTGCTTTTTATGGAATTTATTTGCTTAAGGGTTTTTATGTTTTGTTGTACAATAGAATTTGGGTGCCTGCCATATGCAAAAATGCCATGGCAGGTGTTTCAAGGAATTTATTTATATAGCTTTTTGAGATGGAGTCTCTCTGTCCCCCAGTCTGGAATGCAGTGGTGCAATCTCGGCTCACTGCATCCTCTGCCCACTGTGTTCAAGCAGTTCTCCTGCCTCAGCCTCCCAAGTACGGGTACATGCCACCATGCCTGGGTAATTTTTGTATTATTAGTAGAGGCGGGGTTTTGCCACATTGGCCAGGCTGGTCTTGAACTCCGAAGTCGTGGTGCCTGTCTTCAGGGAAGTGAGCGCAGGAATGCATTGGTCACCTTGCAGGCTGCACCTCTTGCTCTTACCGAGGTTAGGACAGTGGTGAGATGGTGGGCCCAGAGGGGTGGATCTCATCAGAGCTAAGATGAGCCCCAAGCAAAGGTCCTGGGGTGGGTGGGGGGAGCCCAGGGCGGCTGTGGTAGAGAGTGGACCATGGGGACAGAGGCATTGGAACAAAGTGGGCTTGAGCCCAGCTGGAGCAGCGAGCCTGGAGGCTGGACAGGGACCCGGGGAAGGCGTTGTAGCTCCTGCACTGGGAGAGAGGGGACAGACGGGGGATGACACTGAGGAGGAAGGTGGTGTTGAGAGGCTCGCTGTCACCAGGGGAGCCAAGCTGGCACCTGCACTGGGGAAGACCCGGGAAACAGAAGGCAGGCCGGGAGCGGGGCCGAGAGTCATGGACAGACACAAAGGGAGATGCCTCTGGGGTTGAACGCAATGCCCGGGGGCCAGCTGTCCTCTAAGCTGCTCAGGACCTCAGGTGGGTGGAGGTCACTGTTGAGTTCTGCTGGGATCTGCTGAACGTCGAGTCTGGGTGAGAGGGAATTGAGCTGGAGCTTCAGCAGACTGAAGGGGAAAATGTGTGACGCAGCCTCAGAGGGAACGGGAAATGGAGCAGTGAGGGTGAAGGCAGTCAGCAGCAGCGAGGGGGAACTGACATTCATAGCAAACAGGGTGAGTGGGGGTCACGTGCTGGCCCCAGACTCAGTCCAGCAGCGCGCTCTAGGACAATGGCCTCCCTCTACCTCCACTTCCACTCCTCCAAAAAGGATGTGAATTTCCTGCCTCCCAGGAAGCTCTCTAAGCTAGCGGAGCGGGGAGGGGGGGTACCAGCTCTTTCTTCCTCAAACCCTGAGCTCTCCCGATCTTTGTGTTCTCCTTCCTCCCCACCTGGCCCTGAGGGAGGCCTGGGAGCAGCCCAGGAAGTGAATCATGACACTGTGATAATGACTGTGGCAACAGTAACAGCTGGCAGAGGTGCCCAGTGCTTAGACGGGTGTTGTTGCATTTCACTAGTGCCAGCCCATTTCCTTCCCTATCCTCATCCCCATTGCACAGAGGATCCAGCCGAGGCACAGGCCTACTAAGGAACCTTCTCAGGGTCAGCTGGCTAGGAAATAGCAGAGTAAGAAGAGACAGCTTTTAGGCAGGCATGATGGCTCTTGCCCGTAAGCCCAGCACTTGGGGAGGCTGAGGCAGGTGGATCACCTGAGTTTGAGGAGTTTGAGACCAGCCTGGCCAACTTGGTGAAACCCCATCTCTACTAAAAAATACAAAAATTATTTGAGCGTAGTGGCACTCGCCTGTAATCCCAGCTACTTGGGAGGCTGAGGCAGGAGAACTGCTTGAACCTGGGAGGTGGAGATTGCGGTGAGCCAAGATCGCACCACTGCACTCCAGCCTGGGAGACAGAGTGAGACTCCATCTCAAAACAAGCAAATAAAAAAAGAATCAGCTTTTAAAAGGGGGCGCGTCAACAGAAGGGTACTGATTCAGACCAACGTTGGCTTGGAGATGGTGGTTTCTGTGGAGTTGGGCTGAAGCGCTATGGGTGATGGATGGAGCCACTGAGGAGGGGGTGCAGCTCCTGAGGCCGGCCTTGTTCGTGAGGTTTGCCTGTCTGCTGGAGATAAGCTAAATAAATTAAGCTTTCTCCCTGCTGCAACAGAGTGGGCAGACATTTCAAATGATATTACAGATATGTGTTTATGACCTAGAAAAATGTTCAGAGTGTGTAGTACTTTCAAAAGCCCAGACGGGCCAGGCGCAGTGGCTCACACCTGTAATCCCAACATTTTGGGAAGGTGAGGTGGGAGGATTGCTTGAGCCCAGGGGTTGCAGATCAGCCTGGGAAAGACCTCATCTTTACGTAAAATAAAGTTTTAAAAATGAGCCAGGGGTGATGGCACGTGCCTATATTCTCAGCTACTCAGGAGGCTGAGATGAGGATCGTTTCAGGCTGCAGTGAGCTATGATTATATCAGCATGGATGACAGAGCAAGCTTGGCTGGGTGTGGTAGCTCACGCCTGTAATCCTAGTACTTTTCAGAGGAAGATCACTTGAGGTCAGGAGTTCGAAACCAGCCTTACCAACATGGCAAAAGCCCATCTCTACTAAAACTATTTTAAAAATTAGCCTGGCGTGGTTCCAGCTGCCTGTAATCCCAGGTACTCAGGAGGCTGAGGCAGGAGAATCGCTTGAACCCAGGAGGCGGAGGTTGCAGTGAGCCGAGATCACACCACTGCACTCCGGCCTGGGCAATAGAGAGAGATTCCATCTCAAAAGAAAAAAAAAAAAGCACTGGAGGGGCTCAATAGTTTGCCCTAGCCCCTTCTAGAATGTTGAGATCCTAGACAGTGCTTCTGAGAAACCTGCAGCCTCTGTCCAAGGAGCTCTTAACGAAGAAAGGCACGAATGTGGGGCAGGAAAATCGGCCTACCCTTTCCATTCCACACGGCCAGCTCACCATGTTCTGTTTCTCCTGCCACAGCCTGGCTCCTCCCTGCTCCCCAGCTCACCACTGCACCCTTCTTCCCTTGGTCCAGATCAAGAGTTCAAGAAGACAGATGATCAGAAAGACCCAGCCTAGGCGAGGAAGGGGAGAAAAGGGAACTCGTATACGCTGTGGGTGTGAATGTAAAGTAGTATAGTCACTATGGTGGAAGTTCCTTTAAAAACTACAAATAGAACAGCCATATGAACCAGCAGTCCCACGACTGGGCACTTATCCAAAGGAGAAGGAATCAGTGCATCAGAGAGACACCTGCACCCCCACGGTCCTGGCAGCATTGTTCACGACAGCCAGGATACGGAATCAACCTCAGTGTCCAACAACAGATGAATAGCTAAAGAATGAAATAGTATTTCATTGTGAATCTTGGTACATCTACACAATGAAATACTACTCAGCCATAAAACAGAATGAAATCCTGTCATTTGCAGCAACATGAATGGAACTGGAAGACGTTAAGTGAAATAAGCCAGGAACAGAAAGTTAAACACGGCATGTTCTCACTCATATGCAGAAGCTAAAAAAAAAGAAGTTGATCTCATCGAAGTCAAAAGTAGAACAGAATACTAGAGTCTGGGAAGGGTTGGGGGAGGAGAGGGAGAGATTTGTTAAAGGATACAAAATTACAGCTAGATAGGAGGAATGAGTTCTAGTGTTCCATGTCGCTGTTGGATTAATGTAATTAACAATAGGCTGGAGTGGTGGCTCATGCCTGAAATCCCAACACTTTGGGAGGCCAAGGCAGGAGGATCACCTGAGGCCAAGAGTTCGAGACCAGCCTGGCCAACATGGTGAAACGCCGTCACTACTAAAAATACAAAAATTAGCCAGGCATGGTGGTGCGTACCTGTGATCGCAGCTACTCGGAGGCTGAGGTAGGAGAATTGCTTGAACCCAGGGGGCGGAAATTGCAGTGAGCCGAGATTACACCACTGTACTCTAGCCTAGGCTACAGAGTGAGACTCTTATCTCAAAAAAAAAAAAAAAAAAAGTAATTAACAGTAGTACATTGTATAGTTTCAAAAAGCTCAGAGGATGCTGAATGTTCTCACCACAAAGACAGGAATGCTTGAGATGATGGCTACGCTGATGACCCTGATCTGATCTAAACATCACTATACACACCATAAATATTACGATTATTATGTGTCCCTTAAAAAGAAATGCCCAGATCACATAAGGAGGGCAGGTGTGCTCCTTAAAGGAACACACTGGGTCCCAGCAACCGACGGTAACGCCGCCTCTGGGAGTGCGGCTCTGCCTTGTCTGTGTTCTCGTTCCCTGTTTGCTCCAGCTAGTTGAGAATCCGCTGGTCACAGGGCCCAGCCTGGACCCCGTAATGTTGTGGGGGTAGGAACAAGGGAGAAAGCCAGGAGTGCCAGCAAGGCTGGGGACTTGGAGTTGGTTGATGCTGCATGTCTAGAGCATGTATGGAAACCTGATGAGACCTGAGCCTTACAGTGATCCTAGGTCCAGAGGACATTCATCACCTCCGAGTCTCTCTAATGTTAGGAAACTTACATAATCTGTTTGCCCATGGTGACACAGCAGCTGGGGGTCCAGCTGCACCATGGCCAGGCCTCTGGTACCACGTGATGGGATACAGGGTGCTTCAATGACACAGCACTTGATGTGACATTAGAAGGACTAGGGGTGGTCATTCATGGGCTTGAGGTCTGGGGGGATTATTATGCTCAGAAGGCATTGCTGACACCATGGCAGGAGAGCTTGGGAACACATGGGCTCCTTGATTTATCTTTTTTTTTTTTTTGTAAAGAGATGAGGGTTTTGCCCTGTCGCCGAGGCTGGAGTGCAGTGGCGTGATACTAGCTCACTGCAGCTTCAACCTCCTGGGCTCAAGCAATCCTCCCACTTCAGCCTCCTGAGTAGCTAGGACTGCAGGTATGTGTCACCACGCTTGGCTAATTTTTAAAATTATTTTTGAGTTTAGAAACCAGATCTGTCTATCTTGCCCAGTCTGGTCTTGAACTCCTGGGTTCAAGTGATGCTCCCACCTCAGCCTCCTAAAGTGCTAAGATTTCAGGCATGAGCCATTGCTCCTGACACATCTACTGTTTTGGGGCAAAGGCTTAGGTGGACATGTACACATGTGACTCTCTCCTGGGCTCCTTGTTCCACACTTTCTCTTCACATTTCATCCTCAATCCTGAGCTGTCCCCAGAAGCCTGGGACCAGCCTGCCCCAGCTCAGGCAGAAACCGAGTATGCCAAGAGGAATGGGGTCAGAGTGGACCTGGGATGGGCATCACTGGCCCCTGACTCTCAGCTTCGATGTCTTGTCCACTTGGCCCAGGGGACTCCAGGGCGGGGAATGAAGGAACATGTCTGTGGTAGTCTTCCCTTCTGAGCACTAGCTCTGGAAAGCAGGGATAAAACCACCAGGCAAAGGCATAACCATATTGTGGAGGGTTTCTCAGTACGAACGACTTCACATCTTGCTTGTTTACAAGGGCTCTGTTCGGGAGGTGAGGCAGGCGTGTGGGTGGGGAGCAGCCGATGACTTGGCCAAGGTCACCCACAGAGCGGCAGTGCCAGGAATCCATGAAGAAGGGTCCTGGCTCGGTCTCTGGAAAGAGGATTCGACTTCACAGCTTTGGACTTAGCATCACTCTCCTTTTGACCAAGAGGGATGTTGTCCTTGGAAGGGCTTGGCGACAGGTATATTTTGTCTTGAGTAGTTTAGAGGCATGGAAGGACATTTTGGCAGCAGTGATGAGGACTTTAAAAGTAAGTCTTCCCTTTGATCAGGCAGCCCTGTATCTCGGAGTTTTTCTGAGGGAAACAATTTAGAACACATGGAAGCATTTAGCGGTAAGGATATTCATCTCGGTCTTGCTTCTCTTAGGGAAATGTTAGAAACACCTATATATACAGTAGCAGGGGCGTGGTTAAATAAATCACAGCATCAGATGCTCTGCAGGCATCACATGGTATAGCTTTTTCTTTTCTTCTTCTTCTTTTTTTTTTTTTTCTGTCACCCAGGCTGGAGTGCAATGGCGCCATCTTGGCTCACTGCAACCTCTGCCTCCAGGGTTCAAGCGATTCTCCTGCCTCAGCCTTCCAAGTAGCTGGGACTACTTTGGAGAGCTTTGGGAACACATGGGCTCCTTGATTTATCTTTGGCTTCCCAAAGTGCTCTGGGATTACAGGTGTGAGCCACTGCACCTGCCCCCCAACGTTTTTTTTTCTGAGAGTGTTTTGCTTTGTCACCCAGGCTGGAGTGCAGTGGTGCAATCTCTGCTCACTACAACCTCTGCCCCCTGGGCTGAAGCAGTCCTCCTGCTTCAGCCTCCCAAGTAGCTGGGACTACAGACCCATGCCACCACGCCCAGCTAAGTGTTTGCATTTTTAGTAGAGACGGAATTTCACCATGTTGTTCAGGCTGGTGTCACGCTCCTGAGCTCCAGTGATCCACCCACCTCGACCTCCCAAAGTGCTGGGACTACAGATGTGAGCCACCACACCTGCCAGGTATGGCATTTTTAAACTGAAGTGTAAAATGTCTGGACACATGAGGGGTCCTTAGACTTTCTTTGGCAAGTGTGTAAGTTGCCCTAGAATGACCCTGAGTTCCCCGGGTGCACCTGTTGTACTGCGCTCCACTCTGTCATGCTCTGCAGATGTGCATTTTTGTAAATTGAAGGTTTGTGGCAGCTCTGAGTTGAGCGAGTCCATCGGTGCCATTTTTTTCCCACCGCCTGTGTTCACTTCACGTGTTCATGCCACATGTTAATAAAGCTTGCAATATTTCAAATTTTTCCATTATTATTATACCCGTTAACGGTGATTTGTGATCAGCAGTCTTTGATATTACTGTTGTAATTGTTTAGGGGCACCATGAACTGTGCCCATAGGAGATGGTAAGCTTTTTTTTTTTGTTTTTTTGAGATGGAGTTTCGCTCTTGTTACCCAGGCTGGAGTGCAATGGCACGATCTTGGCTCACCGCAACCTCCGCCTCCTGGGTTCAGGAAATTAATTCTCCTGCCTCAGCCTCCTGAGTAGCTGGGATTACAGGCACGTGCCACCATGCCCAGCTAATTTTTTGTATCTTTAGTAGAGACGGGGTTTCACCATTTTTTGACCAGGATGGTCTCGATCTCTTGACCTTGTGATCCACCCGCCTCGGCCTCCCAAAGTGCTGGGATTATAGGAGATGGTAAACTTAATGGACCCACGTTGTCTGTTCAGACCACCCCACCAACTGGCCGACTGTTTCTGGTCTCTCTCCCTCTGCTGAGGCCTCTCTCTTTCCTGAGACACAATAATATTGAAATTGGGCCAGTTAATTACCCTGTAATGGGACTGGGCTCAGTGGCTCATGCCTGTAATTCCAACACTTTGGGAGGCTGAGGCGGGAGGATCACCTTGAGGCCAGGAATTCGAGACCAGCTTGGGCAAGACAAGACCCCATCTCCACAAAAAATTTTTTTTAATTAGGCCGGGCACAGTGGCTCATGCCTGTAATGCCAGCACTTTAGGAGGCCAAGGTGGGTGGATCACGCGGTCAGGAGATCGAGACCATCCTGGCTAACATGGTGAAACCCTGTCTCTACTAAAATACAAAAATTAACTAGGGGTGGTGGTGTGCCCCTGTAATCCCAGCTACTCAGGAGGCTGAGGCAGGAGAATTGCTTGAATCTGGGAGGCAGATGTTGCAGTGAGCCAAGATTGCGCCACTGTACTCCACCCTGGCACCTGATGACAGAGTGAAACTCTCTCAAAAAAAAAAAAAATTTTTTTTTAATTAGCCGGGTGTGATAGCATATGCCTGTAGTCCTAGCTACTCCAGAGGCTGAGGCGGGAGAATCAGTTGAGCCTGAGAGTTCCAGGCTACAATGAGCTGAGATCACACCATTGCATTCAACCTTGAGAGACAGAGCGAGACATCTCTCACTTTAAATCAAAAGCTAGGAATGATTAAGCTTAGTGAGGAAGGTGCGTCGAAAGCCAAGACAGGCTGAAAGCTAGGCCTCTTGTGCCTGACAGCCAAGTTGTGAATGTGAAGGAAATTAAAAAGTGCTATTCCAAGTGAACAGACAAGTAATCAGAAAGTGGAACAGCTAGCCAGACACGGCGGCTCACGACTGGAATCCCAATACTTTGGGGAGGCCGAGGCAGGCGGATCACCTGAGGTCAGGAGAAGACCAGCCTGGCCAACATGGTGAAACCCCATCTCTACTAAAAATACAAAAATTAGCCGGGCGTGGTGGTGCACCTGTAATCCCAGCTTCTCAGGAGGCTGAGGCACAAGAATCACCTGAAGTCAGGAGGCAGAGATTGCAGTGAGCTGAGATGGCACCACTACAGAACAAGACTGAAAAAGAAACAGAAACGTGGGAGGTGCAGGTTACAGTGAGCCGAGATGGCGCCGCTTCCCCTCCAGCCCGGGTGACAGAGTAAGACTCAGTCTTAAAAAAAACAAAACAAAACAAAAATAATATGGACTCAGACTCTCAAGGCTGAGTTGGCCCTTGGCCAATGGTGAATCCCAGGCCGGGAGACCATTTAGCAGATGGGATTAATCCAGAGGATAAGGCTGCCTTCTAGGACTTGCAAAGGCAGAGTCAGGCGAGCCCAGGCTTGAGAGAAACGTCCTCAGTCCAGGAAGGACCTGAAGAGCAGTTGGGAGTCGTGCCGGATGTTCTGCAAGGGCCATCGAAGGCCCGTGTGCTGTCGTGTTGGACCCCATGCTGTTTCCTCCTTGCTAGCCCTGTCCCCCTTGCTTTAGGGTGGGCATCAAGACCACACTGAGGATAAAAGATGTGGGGAGATTCTTGGAGGAAGGAGAAGCATATACAAGACTTTGTAGCTCTATGGCGCATTAGGGTTCCCCAGAGAAACAGAACCAGTAGCCTACTTGCAGCTGTGTAAGGTGGGCTTTATATGGGAATTGGCTCACACGTGGATGAAGGCTGGGAGGTTCCATGATGTGCTGTCTGCCAGCTAGAGCGGCAGGGTCGGGGTGGTGTCATGCAGTCTCAGTCCCAAGGCTTGAGAAGTGGGGTAGCCACTGGGGTAAGTCCTGGAGCTCTGAGGTGCAAGGCAGAGGATGCATATCCCAGCTCCTGCAGAGAGAGGCTTTGCCTGCCTCTGCCTTTTCGTTCTGTGGGTGTTTTCAGCAGACTGAATGATGATGCCCACCCTGGTCAGGAGAATCTTCTTAGTCCACCGGTTCAGATGCTGGTCTCTTCCAAGGACTCGCTCCTAGACCCACCCAGAAAGTATGTTTTCCCAGCTATCTGGGCATCCCTTAGCCCACCAAGCTGACATAAAATTAACCCTCAAGGGCTGAGAAGATGGACTCAAAAAATGGCTGGGGGTGGGGGGTGAGAACATTCTTGTGGGGAGAATGGATCCCCTTCCCTGAGTCAGGGACCAGATGACCTTTCCAGGATCCTTCCCATGGAGGACAAAGGGCTTTGTCTTAGGTTCAGCTCTCCTGAGATTCATCCTTCCCGAGATTTGGACACCTCGGCCAGGTTCCTGCTGTTTACCTTCTTTTCTCAAGAAACAGCATCCTAAGGATTGGTAGCTTTCACGTCTTTTGACCCAAATCGTAATTCCCAGCTACGTTTTCCAGTTGTCAAATTTGTGGAGGATGCCAGAAGCTTCTAGTGAGTCGCTTACAGATGATCCAACTGGTGGCTTACTAAAACATATCTCTGGCCAGCGTGGTGGCTCACACCTGTAATCCCAGCAGTTTGGGAGGTCAAGGCAGGCAAATCACTTGAGGTCAGGAGTTGGAGACCAGCCTGGCCAACACAGTAAAACCCCATCTCTGCTTAAAAAATGTGTGTGTATGTGTGTGTGTGTGTGTGTGTGTATACACACACACAAAAATTAGCCGGGCTTGGTGGCGCGCCTGTAATTCCAGCTACTCAGGAGGCTGAGGCACGAGAATCACCTGAACCCAGGAGGCACAGGTTGCAGTGAGCCGAGATTGCACCACTGCACTCCAGCCTGGGTGGCAGAGCAAGACTCTGTCTAAAAAAGAAACAAGCAAGAAACATATCTTGATAATGCCATCACTTTACCACAAACCTTAAGAATGCAAGCACCTAGCCTAGGTCAGGGATCCTCAACGCCAGCAGCTGTTCCTGCTTCCTGAAGACCCCCTGACATTCCTCCAGTGCCTATGTTCATCCCCAGCCTTGTCCCCCCAGCTTCCCTCACCCATCCTTCCCATGAAACTGTCTATGGGGAACTAGCCCTAGAAGCCAGGCCAAGTGTGTGGTTTCTTCTCCTGTGTGGGCAGATGGTTGACAGGGGATTCTTTCTTCCCCCGCCCCCAGTGGGTTTCAGCTTAACGATGGCTTTTTGGAGCTGTTTAGAAGCATGAGCAGACGCTGTCCCTACAGGAGAAAGGATGGCAAGCGTTGTCAGAAACCCTGACCTTGACGTGTACCTCCTTAATGGCCTGACAGCTCAGAGAAGAAAGACACCCTAGGGAGGTATCCATGCTATCGGCTGGGGATGGGAGGATGTTCTCTGTCTGGTATGGCCACTCCGTGCTGTCGGGTGGGGATGGGAGGATGTTCTCTGTCTGGTATGGCCACTCCGTGCTGTCGGGTGGGGATGGGAGGATGTTCTCTGTCTGGTATGGCCACTCCATGCTGTCGGGTGGGGATGGGAGGATGTTCTCTGTCTGGTATGGCCACTCCGTGCTGTCGGGTGGGGATGGGAGGATGTTCTCTGTCTGGTATGGCATTGTGCATTACACTGTCCTCATTCACCGACACCTCCTTAAACAGGTGCCTTCGAATGTTCCTGTGGCTCCCAGCTGCTTGGGCCAAATCTTTGTTGATTGATCCCTAACCTACACGCTTGCCCTCTGGCTGGCTCGCAGCTGCCCCTGACCTCACCCCTGCCATGATGTCACAGCTCAATAGCTCTGCTGTTCCCATGGCAACAGCCTGCCATGAGTAACAGCCAGGGCAGAGGCCGGGCTGCAGGTCGAGGCGGGGAAGTGATTCCAGCCACTTTTGGTCAGTGGGCCCCTGAGACCCCATGCAGACCACAGTAAGGCTGAGGCTCTCGTTGTGTCTGCTCCCATCTGTGGTGAGGGTAGGGTTCTTTCCATGCCCAGCTGTTTAGCGATGCTCCCAAGAGGGCCCCGGAGAGTGGGCTGAGGAGCAGCTCCAGGCCACGTGTTTGTAAGGCCAATGGCAAAGTCCCCTAACCGCGGGGCTCCCCACAGGCAGTTTGATTGGAAGGATGGTGAGGGAAGCTGGTGGGACTGCACTGGGGATGAATGCAGTTATTGGAGGAGTAGGGGGTGGGCTCTTCAGGAAGCAGGAAGAGCTGCTGGGATTGGGGACCCCAAACCTAGGCTGGGTGCTTGGGATCTTGAGGTTTGCAGGGAAGCAGTAACTGATGCTCTCAAGATATATTTAGTAAGCCATCAGTTGCATGAGCTACAAGCACCTCACATGGGGAGCTGGTGTCTCAGCTGTGAGTTTGGAGGTCAGTCTGCCTGTGTCTGTCTCTGTGAAGCTGGTCGAGGGGAGACCTGAGCCTGAGCTTGCCTACAGAGGCCGCCTGCCCGACCATCTCCGCCTCTGAGAGCTGTCCCAGTCCTAGCTGTGTGACCAGGAGATGGATAAACACAGATTCATGAGCTGCGGCCCCAGGATTCGGGTGAAAAAGCCTACTGTGGGCCTAGCCAGGACTCATTCTAACGTGACCCACTCCTGCCCCAGGCAATGCTAACATAGCCAGTTCAAAGCCCAGTCAGTCTGGGTGCGGTGGCTCATGCCTATAATCCCAGCACTTTGGGAGGCCGAGGCAGGTGGATCATGTGAGGTCAGGAATTCGAGACCAGCCTGACCACTATGGTGAGACTCTGTCTCTACTGAAAATACAGAAATTAGCTGGGTGTGGTAGTGTGCGCCTGTAGTCCCAGCTACTTGGAATACTGAGGCAGGAGAATTGCTTGAACCCAGGAAGTGGAAGTTGTAGTGAGCTGAGCTTGTGCCACTGCACTCCAGCCTGGGCGACAGAGCAAGACTTCGTCAAAAACGAAAAACCCAGTGCAGTGGAACCCCCCACCACTGGAACTTAGCCAAGAGTTGAGAGAAGAGGCCAAAACCAAGACTCTCGCAGCACACAGTGTGTCACGGAGGGTCTTTTTGGAGGCTGGAACTCGGAGAAATGTTAACAGTGTTTCTGACATTAGTTTTATCTGGGCTTGGCTCGGATGCCTCCAGTGATGGGCGTCTCACTACCTACCAAGTCCGCCCAATGATTTCAAGCCAACCCTGGGGAAAGTGCTTCCTGCCCACCTGCCAGCTTCTGCCTCCCTGTATGTGTTCTTGGTCTTCTAGCTCAGTTATCTGGGGACACACAGTAAGTGTCGCCCCCTTCCCCAAGCATTTTGGCGCTTCTTGTGATGACAGGCACTGGCATCTCTGTAGATGGGTGCTGCTGTCTCTGTCACCCCCATCCTAAAGATGAGCAAACTGAGGCACCCAGAGTGAAGTAGCTTGGCCTAGGTCACATAGTCAGTACTCGTAAGCACCATACTCTGACGTTCTAGGTTTTTCTATGCTTTGCAAACACCCCTGCCCCACCCCACCTCCTTTGGCTTTTCTTCCTAGGACCTGCTTATTTCATTCTCCTCCTGGGCTCTGAGTCTGCCGCCCCTTCTCCCCGTCCTTAGCGCCCTCCTCCTCTTCCGAGAGCTGACCAGGAACGCACACCTCTCCCTGACTCAGATCTGCTCCCTGTTCTTCAGCCAAATTGTGCATCTCCTTTAGGCCTTGAACATTTCTTGGTAGGTTTATTCCTGATCATTTAATCACGGTTGGATCGTGATTCTGAGACTTTTATCCCATGACATGATCAAATCGGCTGTTTCTAGAGCACAGGCACTTCGTAGTTTTTTGCCGCCATTTAGCTCTGTGTCTGCCCGTGGGTTCCTTGTGCGTGGAATTCAGCACCACGTGTGTGTCTCCGCCAAGCTCTGGGCATTTCCCGTGCCTGCCGGGTAGCCAGACTGTGTTCTCCGTGCTGTTTCATCTGCTGCGGTGGCATCCTATAGGGTGGGAATAGGTGCCCGCGGACGCGGTACTGTGCATGCTGGCATCCTGGGCACCATTGTGTGCTATTTTCCTGCTGTGTCCTACCATGGCTAGGTGAGGTCCTGCCGGCTGGGCTGCACCATTCACTTGAGTGTTACAGGCATTTCTGTTCACACAGGGGACGGTTACATTGGCCCTAGTGGTGGCCCAGTATCTTTTGTCTCCTGTGCTGCTCCACATGACCCCTCTACTTGCAAAGTTGTATTTAGGGACCCACTTAGGAGTTTTAGATGTGTTCCCATTACCTTTTATCTTGTAAGATTTGGCCAGGTGTGCAGCTGTTAAAAACCTTCTAGGCTAGCGTCTAGCAACAATTTTCCAGCTCCCTCGTGGGTCATCTGTATCCAGTGCTGCCCATGTCTTAGAATTGCTAAGGCCAGGTGTGAAAGCTCAGGCAGTGGTATCGTAGAAGAGCCCATTGCCCTCAGACTCACTTCATTAAAAAATGTAATTTTTTTTTTTTTTTGAAATGGAGTCTTGCTCTGTCACAGGCTGGAGTGCAGTGGTGTGATCTTGGCTCACTGCAACCTCCATCTCCCGGGTTCAGGTGATTCTCCTGCCTCATCCTCCCAAGTAGCTGGGCTTACGGGTATACACCACCATAGCTGGCTAATTTTTTGTGTTTGGTAGAGATGGGGTTTCGCCATGTTGGCCAGGTTGGTCTCAAACTCTTGACCTCAGGTGGTCCACCTGCCTCGGCCTCCCAAAGTGCTGGGATTACAGGCATGAGCCACCACACCCGGCCAAAAAACCCCACAATTTTAATAAGCTTATTTGTGTGGCTGCTATCAGACACACAGACAGTTATGACCAGGGAGGGGAGGACACAGGAAGTGATAAAAAGGTGACAGAAAACCCCAACTGCATTCCTGGATCACTTAGTGTATGGGACCTCTGAGGTTCTTTACATTTTAAAAGCCCTTGAGGGTTTCTTATATTATCATCCCAAGGACAATCCAAAGTTTCCCCCAAAGGAGGTTAAATTACATATTCTACAGAGGCTCAGTAGACAGAGAAATGTCTAACTTCCCATATGAAACGCTAAGCTCCAATTATACGGAAATGTTCTCTCTCTGGCCGATGCCAGCTCATGGGAGCCCTTTTACAGCTATTTTTATGTTTCAAAGACACAGCGCTGGACTTTGTGGCCCAGGTGCTGGGCTTTGGAGAAAGAGAAGCACATTTTCTTTGTTCTCTTGGAGGTGGGGTGTCTTGGGGGAGTGGGAAGGGGACATGCAGGTAGGTAGGATGGGGAGGGACCACACTTGGAGTACCGCCGCCCTGGCAAACTGTCTCTTCCAGGACGCTGCATCTTGTTGTGTCCTCCTCCTCGGCAAGCAGCTTAGCCCTCCTCAGTCCATGTCACGAGGAACCCGCATGAGTACAGTCTAGGCGCTGCTGGTTGCCAGCCCCGTCTGGTGGGCAGTGCTCCAGGCTGGGGTGGCTCCCAGGGGAGCCAGGGCGAGCAGCTTGACCCTCCTCAAGCCTCTAGGCCCAGAGATTGCCTGGCTTTGGAGGATCACAGGGCAGCAGGTGAACTGGCCGCTTTCCTGGGCCCCTCCTGCAGAGGCTGGGATAGAATTTGTCCCAGAGGCAAGGCCCAGGAATCTACCCCTTCACCAGCAGTCAGGTGATTATGATGCAGGTGGCAGCTGCAGGTGGCACTCAGAGGCTTGCTGGTGTGGACAGCAGGGGATCACACAGGGGATGCTGAAATGTAACCCAGGCCACTCAGGTAGACAGCACCGGGTCCTAGTGCGGGAGAGGACAAGGTGCAGGCCTGGGGGTCAGGGGCAGAGAGGCTGATTGGGTGAGAAATGAGGAGGGATGAGCTGCTGGCAGAGGAGGAGGACAGAGCAAGATGCAGCGTCCTGAAAGAGATAGTTTGCCAGGGCGGCAGTACTCTAAGTGTGGTCCCCCAGCCAGCAGCACCCGCATCCCCTGGGAATACTTTAGAGATGCAGAGTCAGGACGGACAAGGTGGCTAACACCTGTAATCCCAGCACTTTAGGAGGCCGAGGTGGGCAGATCACTTGAGGTCAGGAGTTTGAGACCAGCCTGGCCGGCGTGGTGAAACCCGCTAATTTTGTAAAAATACAAAAATTAGCCAGGTGCAGCCACTCGGGAGACTGAGGCAGGAGAATCGTATTAACCCAGGAGGTGGAGACTGCAGTGAGCTGAGATTGTGCCACTACACTCTAGCCTGGGCAACAGAGCAAGACACTGTCTCAAAAAAAAAAGAAAGAAAAGAAAAAAGAAGGAATTGCAGGGTCTTGAGCCCCACCCAGACTGTCGAATCAGAGCCTGACTTTTAACAAGATTCAAGAAGCACCATGGCTGCCCTTCCACGCCTGTTTACAAATCAAGTACTTAGAGGAATGAAGGCGGGGCTGGTCCATGTGATGAACTCAGAGGCACCGACCATGGTGTCCCGGGTCGATGTGCACTGAGCGCACGGAGGCCCCTTTTGCAGCCCTCTGCACCCGTCAGAAGCTCAGCACACCTGTCAGAGTCACAGGTAGGCCACGGAGGTCAGAGGTCACGTGAGGCCAAGCACAGCCCAGGCAGTCTCCTCGTGCTGTGGAAATGGCTTCCAGCTCTGACCTCCCTGGGCAGCAGGCTAGGAGCCTGGATCAGGGACTGCCTGCTTAGCTTGGAATCCCTGCTGCCCTGATAACCAGCTGTGTGGCCTTAGGAAAGTTACTTAACCTCTCTGAGTCTCAATTTTCCCATCAGATCGTGCAGATAGGAATAGGCCTTACCTCCTAAGGTGGGGTGGTGGGCCGGTGGGGTGGTGGGGTGGCGAGGTGGTGACGTGGGGTGCTAGGGTGGTGGGGTGGTGACATGGTGACGTGTGTGTGAGATGCTGGAAGAGTAAACGCTGCGGGTCTGCCTGCTGATCAGTGTCACATCTGGATTCAAACCAAGGTCCTCCGTGGGAGCTGGGAAAGTTTTTGGCCTCTCCGAGCTTTTGTTTATTTCTGTGGGCCCAGAGGGGAGAGCAAGGAGAGCTGGGGGCAGCAGGGACGAGGTTGCGTCTGATGGTGTCATGGGGGGAATCAGTTTCAGAATGACGGAGCTGGTTGTGATTTTCTGGACTTTATCCCAAACATCTGCCCAGATGTTTTAAATTTGTACCCATTTCCGTGTCTCCAGGAAAACTGGCATAGCAGCCCTGTTTGTTCCTGTTTTTACAGTCACTCCCTGGATCACGGTGCAGTGACTTCAGCAGAGAACGGGGCCTGTGCTGTGTCTGTTACAGGCTGAGGTGGGAAGAGAAGGTTGCCCCTGCATCTCGAGGGACCAGTTCACACCCGGAGGAGGAGAGAGGCCCTCTGAGTCCTCCCGTTGCCCTTGGGGATGGCCAGGGTTGCTGCTGTCCCCTGTGTCTGTGGTCGGGGGGACTTCTCCAGGGGATGCGACATCTGCTGCGTCGATTTTTGGGTGTCCAAGTGTACCAGGCCCAGTCTCACACTGAGAGTCACCCCCATGGGCGGTTCCCCCATCCCATCATGGTGCCGGGGGCTCCAGCAGCCTCATCACAACACAGCCTGGTGGTTGGAGGGCCTGAGCCTTTGTCATGACCTCCCCTACTTAGCCGCAGGACTGCGCACCTGGTGGGGACTGGGGTGGGGGGGCAGGCCACTCTCGCAGGCTCACCCCAGGGCTCCAGGATGGGCACATGCATTGTTCAAATGCTCTCACATCCTGGGCTGTGATGGGCTGTGAGGTGGATGAGAGAGGCGGAGGTTTTGAGGGAACTGCAGAACCCGGGATCCTACAGCCAGGACACAGGCCTGTCTGACCGTGGAGTCCCGTCCTGGGCACCTCACCCAGCCTGTGACTGTGACGCTCTTCCCCACCCCCACCCCCCTCATCCCCTGTCCTCCCTGACTCCACAGGAGTGCACAACAGGCCTGGAGTCTCCTTCGGAAGGGGGTGAGAAGTGTGGGGCAGGGGACACTGGGTGCTATTGGCTGTGGGTCCTGGCACTTCCCTGCTGCTTGGCTGGAGGGTCCCTGGGTGAGGTCCGTCTCGGCCAAAAAGTTGTCTGAGTGGCTGCCCGGGAAAAGGCGAGCTACTGGGACGTCATTCTCCAGCTGTAGGCCAGAGGTTGGCTGACTTTGGTGAGAGTCACTGGGAAGCTGGTGACCTGAACACATTCCCGGGCCCAGGTGCTGGGATCGGATGGGTCTGGGGTGGAGCTGCCACGGGCTGGGTCCTGCATGGGGCCACAGGGCTGCAGAGAATGAGGGAGGAGAATGGGCCCAGTGTCCACTCGGCTTTGTGGGAGGCCCAGGTGCCGTCCAGAGGCCAGATGGGTGTCCACTTCGCCTTCCTGTCTGCTGCTCTGAGTGTAGCTTCTGTGGAGCGGGGAGCTGTGGTTTTCCTGAGTGGTTGAAGGCAGCCTTGTCAGCTTTGGGAGGCAGGACCAGAGGGCAGGGGGGAATAGGAAACATCAAAGCAGCCCCAGACGCTCACAATACTTCGAGGAGCACCAGGACCCCTGCCCCTTCTGGAATATTCTAAGCAACCAGAGAGGGCAGGTGCCTCTGAGGGGGGAGCTGTAGTGAGGACCCCGATTGGAACCATGGCTCTCTTCCTTGGCAAGTGTCCTTCCAAGGGCACCAGACGGCCTGTCTGGCAGCGCTGGAGAGACCCTGGGCTGCCTGGAGGTCAGGCTGGACATCACAGGTGGAGGCAGGCGTCCCAGTGGGCTGTGCACCAGGTGAATGGCTGTTTCTTTTCGGTCATCTCGGGCTCAGCTAAGGCTTAGTTGCCTTCCCTGCCGATGTCTGCGTGAATCCACGTGAGACCCTCCCGTTTGCCTCAAGTTAGCGAGTAGGGAGGGGCTCAGAGGGAAGAGCAGGGAAAACTAGGGGCGGCAGGGGCAGGGTTGCATCTGATGGTATCAGCGTGGGCATCAAAATTCCCGAATGATGGAGCTGGCTTATCCCAAAGATCTCTGTCCAGATCTGTTAAGTTTTTACCCATTTGTGTGTCTCCAGGAAAATCCATGTTGCCTCATTGGGATGCCCATGCCAGTGGCCTGGCACAGGGTGCACTGAGGTCATTCAGTGGGTTGGGGGCACTTCCAGAGCAGGGAAGACTTGTCCAGGTTTTACTGATTGTTGTTGGTTGACAAGGGGTGTGACCCAATGGCTCTTGGCCCAGAAATAGACCATGAACCTTGGGGCCTCCAGGCGCCATCCAAGACACAGAGAGGGGCATTCAGAGCAGCTCTGACCTCACCCCACCTCATTGGGCATCCCCGTGGCCGTTCATGGTGGTCTTTGGTGTCTGAGGCCCTCTCCTCCGTGTGAGCTGGGAAAGTCATTCCACCTCTCCGAGCCTTTTTTTTTTTTTTTTTTTTTTTTTTTTTTGTGGACTCATGCCTTCTCTTGGTTCTAGAGCTAGGAGTGGAATTGCTGGGTCATATGGTGAGTCTGTGTTTCCCTTTGGAAGAAACTGCCAGACAGTTTTCCAAGGTGGCGGCACCATTTCCCATTCCCACCAGCAGTGTGTGCAGGGCTCGGTTCCTCCCTCCTTCCTCACCAGGAGTTGCTGATGTCTGTCTTTTTGCCCAAGGTCATCGGGGTGGCTGTGAAGTGGCAGGGCATTGCAGAGTCAGTGTGCATTTCCCTAAAGACCGCTGCAGTTAACATCCTTCATGTGCTGTATTAGCCATACGTCTATGTTCTTTGGTGAAATATCTACTTAAATCTGTTTGCTGATTTTTAGTTTTCTTTATTTATTTTTGAGACTGTCTCACTCTGTCGCCAAGGCTGGAGTGCAATGGTGTGATCTCAGCTCATGGCAACCTCTGCCTCCCGGATTCAAACAATTCTCCCGCCTCAGCCTCCTGAGTAGCTGGGATTACAGATGCAAGCTGCCATGCCTGGCCTTCTTTTGCTGATTTTTAAATGGGATTATTTGTCACCTTACTGGGTAGTAAGAGTTGTTGATATGTTCCAGACTCGAGTCTTCTGTTGGATATGATTTGCAAATCCTTCCTTCCAGGCTGTACCTTGTGTTTTCACTTTACTTACAGTATCTTTTTGAAGCACAAAGGTTTTGTTGTCGTTGTTGTTTAATTTTGATGATGTTCAGCTTATCTGTTTCTTCTTTTGTTGCTTGTGTTTTTGGTTGTATCTAAGAAACCTTTGCCTAACTCAGGATCATGAATACACGCCTGGATTTTCTTCTAAACTTTATAGTTGCAGATGTTGCATTAAGGTCTATGATCTATTGTAAGTTAATTTTTGTAAGTAGGGTGAGAAAACGATGTGAATTCCCATTTTTTTGCATGTGGCTATCCAACTGTGCCAGCATCATTTGTTGAAAAACAAAAAAGAATTGTTTCCCCCCCATTAAATTGCTGTGGCACCTTTGTCGAAAATCTGTCATTGCATTTAAGGGCCCAGCTTTCTCTCTCCCTTTCTCTTTCTTGATCATCATGGTGGTTGGAAGTCTGGTTAGTAATTTTAACCACTATTCTAGATGTGTGATCCGATTTACCAAGACGTGCAAGGACCTCCCACTCGAAGACTTAAGTCAAAGCCAGCTGCAGTGTGACCACCTGAAGTTGGTCAAAGGCGCTAGGGTTCACCCAAGCAGCAGGGGGCCTGTCTCTGCCAGCTGTGTGATCTGGGTTAAGCATCTTCATCTCTGCCTGCCTCAGTTTCCCCATCTGTGAACCAGGGGTGGTAGGAGCTTCGTATCTCAAAGGATTGCTGTAGAAGAGATGAACGAGTATGCCAAGTGCTCAGAGGGGAGCCTGCCCGGTTCATGTTAGCTGTAATATAGACACAGTATGTTCTGACTCCTGCAACTACATTTGACTCCAATTGCTTAGCCTGGTTCCACATAGACTAAGATGACAGAAAGGAAGGGGCAGTGGAGGGGGACTCCATATGGACTGTGGCTGTCCCTTAGCTGTTCCTGCAGCTCACAGGTCTGGCTGTTTCCAGCCTTTGCCGCCCGGGGGAACAGACACATCCCGTATGCTTTTGGTGTGAATGCCCCTCCTTTCCTAGGAAGGCCTGATGAAGCGTGGGTCCTTTCCTGATGCCAAAGAGACCTGGAAGAGTCCTCCTCTGATCATTGTAAAAGGAAAGAGCTGGGAATCAAGAACAGAGAGCTAACACCAGCTTCTCCTCCTCTCTGGTTTCTCCTGGATTCAAGTACCAGACATGCATACACACATACACACCAGCATGCCCATGGACACATACACTTGCACACACATGTATACACATACACCCCTGCACACACACACATCCCTGCACACACATCCCTGCACACACATCCCTGCACATACATCCCTGCACACACATCCCTGCACATACATCCCTGCACACACACCCCTGCACACATACCCACACACCCTTGCACACATCCCTGCACACAAATGCACACACACCCTGCACATACCCCCCACACACTTGCACACATATGCATGAACACCACCCACACATCCCTGCACACACACTCCTGCACACACACACATCCCTGCACACACATGCACACACACCCTGCACACACACATGCTTGCAAGCTCCTCCCTCCTCCGTTCCTTCCTCCTTTCCTTTATAAGCAGTTCTCCCTCCAGAGGCCCAGACTTCCTCTTTTGCTTCCACCTTCTCTTGCCAATATTTGTTTTTAAGAGCTGCCCTTTGTGCCCCTCCAGCTTGACCTGAATCCTAACACTCGCCTCCTAGGGTGGGGTTCTGAGTCTTGGCACCACTGACATCTCTGGCCATGTATTTGCTGTCCCGGGTGGCCCTCCTGTGCAGTGTGGGGTATTTAGCAGCCTCCCTCGCCTCCACCCAGCTGCAGGCCAGGAGCACCTCCTCCCTGCATTTATGACCATGGAAAATGTCTCCAGACATTGCCAGTGTCCCCTGGGAAGCAAAATCACACCATATTCAAAACAACTCCCCTCCAGGCTCTTGTCAAAAATGTGTAGGACAGAAATTGGGAGGCTGAGAACGGGCCATGATGGGCGCTGGCAGGAGAGCTGGGAGGGTGCATTTTGGAGTCTTTCCCCGCAGTGAGAATCCCATGTGCTTGTCGTCAGGGCCTTGGTCACTCTCCTGGGAGCACTCTGGAGAGCTGCACCTGTGCTCCTGTCCTCGTGGGCTTGCTGTGGAACAGTCATGCCCTCTGTGGCCCCTCAGGCCCGAGGGCGCCCCTTGAACCCTCCACCCTTGGCTCCAAGCACTGTCCCTGGGAAGCTGTGTCTGCCGGGTTCGCAGAAAGGAAAAGAAACATGGACGGAGCCACGTGGCTCAGGCTTTGTCCTGATAACAGACCCCTGCTTTGGAGGCAAAAGCACAGATTGCTGCCAGCCCGGGAAAAGGTGATCTCACCCTGCAGAGGAGAACGGATGCGAAACTGTGGAAAAGCCACCAGCTCCAGCGCCTGGCCGAGCAGTTGAGGAGAGAGTGGTGGGAGTCGCGGTACCTGCAAGTCAGGGACCTGGACAGGCTGCAGTCAGCACGTCTGTTAGGCTGGGGAGGAGGACGGGCCACAGAAAATAAGCCTGGCTCGGAGGGGCCTGTCCAGCGAAGATTACCCAGGCCCCCAGGGGGGGCAAAGAGAAGCAGAATACAGCCCTTAGCGAATAGAAGAGCTGCAGGGAAGAGATGGGCGAGCAACAACCTGGGCACATTAGGCCCCAGAAGATGCCAGTGAGCCCAGAGAAGCCTCAGACTACAAAAGCCACAGATCAGATGCATCCTCACATGACCCCGCCTGAGAAGAGAAAGGGAAGGCGAGAACCTTCGACCAAGTCTGGGGATGGCCGCTGTGCCATCCACCCTCAGGGGAACGGAGGGGTGGACCTAGAAAGGCAAAACCCACTCATGGTGGCCGCGGGAGAGATCAGGTGCGTGGAGGAAAAAGAGAAAGGAACGGCCCAGGCAGGGAGGAGGCCGCTGGGGAAAGGGACAATTTGCTTTGTTCCAGGCCTGACCAGCTGCTCTCAGGAACAGAGTCTGGAGGGAGGTCTGCTGGTTCCAGCCCCAGAAGGGAAGCCGTGTCCCCAGCATCTCAGTGCACGCTCCAGGAGAAGAACAAGTGGCAGAAAGAGCTGGAGTTCGCCTTTGAAGAGTTGTTTAATATAAACAGAAAGCTGAAGAAACACCTGTGCTTGTACCTGGCCCTGAAGCCCAGGATGGACCAGAGCCCCGGGGGAGAGCATGGCTTCTCAGAGATGCAAGAATGTGGCGGGAGGACCCCGAGAGAGAAGAAAATGGCAGACACAGAGATGATGGCCGCCGGGGAACGCAGGAGCCTGGCAGAGGAGGAGGAGCAGCAGGCGGTGTCCAAGACCGACTTGAAAACATTAACGGGCAAGGTCCAGAACCGAAAATGTCACCGCACGGTCAAGCCCACATTTAGAAATGGAAGTTAAACATTGTCTCCCAAGGCAGAAATATGTGTCAACAAAGTGGACTCATTCTTGTACAGCACTGAATTTGGGCAAGAGACCCCCAAACGAGGCACGCTGGTAGAGGGCCCCCTTCAGCTCCACCTTCAAGACCAGGCACACAGAGTAGGCTCAACAGCATCCAGGCAAAGGCAGAAAGCAGAGACGAAGCAGAGGAAACAAAAACAGCCGGAATCGCTTGAACCAACGGAACACCCAGGTAGGAGCTTGGAAATCCACCGAAAGGCTGAGTTAGAAAAAGAGAGGAGGGAGCAAAGAGGAGCTGGACTGGCCCATCTGAGGTTCCCCTCTTTGTCAGCCCAGGAAAGGGAGAGCCAATCTGAGCTCAGCACTACTTCCCCATTGGGCACCAGCTTCACCAACGACCAGCACAGTCAGATGATCCGAGACCGGCAGCAGCAGATTTTAGAGCAAAACAAGTTGCACAAGCAGTTTCTTGCAGAAGCCAGGAAACGCTTGCAGGAGTTTCAGAACATATGTTAAATGCGAGAGTCCCACCGGGGAAAATACATCACTGCTAATGGAGATGCCAGAACTGGTACCCGAGTCTCTAAGATCTGTGTTTGCATCATTGCCTTCAAGACTATTAGGCCTCTATAAAATGGGCAATCTGGGGCTGGGCATGGTGGCTCATACCTGTAATCCCAGCACTTTGGAAGGCCAAGAAGGGCGGAACCCTGAGGTCAAGAGTTTGAGACCAACCTGGCCAATATGGCGAAACCCCGTGTCTATAAAAATATAAAAATTAGCCAGGCGTGGTGGCATGTGCCTGTAATCCCAGCTACTCAGGAGGCCGAGGCAGGAGAATTACTTGAACCCTGGAGGTGAAACTTGCAGTGAGCCGAGATTGCACCACTGCACTCCAGCCGGGGCAACAGAGACTCCGTCTCAAAAAAAGAAAATGGCATTCTGTCATTATACCATCCTCCAGGGCAAATTCCCTTGCAGGGACTCCTTCCTTAGTCTTACCTTTAAAATGAAGTCCCATTTGAGAAACCTCCTATGCACAAAAATAGGAACCCATGTGGGTTCCAGTGAGGGGGGGGTCTAGCCCATGTACTGGGGGGTGCATTTTCCAGAGCTGAACATGCCACTGCACTCCAGCCTGGGTGACAGATGGAAACTCCAGGTCAATTATGCCCTTCAGATGTTTTAGCCAAATAAACATGGGTCTTTCAGGGGCACCCAAAGTCAGATGGGCACAATTTCAGAAGATAGATCACTTACTTGGTGCTTAGCCACGGGCTAACACCATTCTTAGTGGAGACATTAACAGAGATTGAACCAAAGATAAAACCTCTCTTAGTCTTTCAGAGCGACAAAACCAACATTGTTTAAATAACATGTTGCTCAATACATTCTTCTAATTCTAATTTGAGAGAAAAGAGAGAAAGGCAGAAAAGAGAAGACAGGCCACCCTCACCCTGCTGATGGCTCCTCTGGGGTTGGCAAGGGTGTGGACACCTGGGTGTTGATCCATTTCCTCCCCGCTAGCTTTGCCACTGATCTGGCATCCACCACAGCCATGGACACCTCACACTGGGTAGCTTCTCTTCTGCCAATTGCAGGCTTAGGGACAGGGATCAACGCACTTTTATGCAAAGAGCCAGAGAGTAACTATGTTAGCATTTGTCAGCTGTGTGCAGCCCTTGGCGCAGTTACCCAGCTCTATGGCAGCTGCTCAGAAGCAGCCAGATGATGCATGAATGAAAGGGTGTGGCTGGGCTCCAGTGAGCCTTGACAAAAACCAGTGGTGGACGCCATCTGCCCCTGGACTGGGATGGTTTCAGAGTCTTTCTCCCTCCCTCCCTTCCAGAAACCTCAGATACATCGACTTAGATCAGCCAATCTTTGTTCGTGACACATTGGTCTCATGGGTCCATGAATGGCCTTACTTGCCTTATGCATATTTTATAGACAATATAGTGAACTACCGTGAGCCCACCACCGAGACCCAAGACCCAGAATATTCACCACCTGTTCCCCACTTCCCTTTTCCATGCCCCTGCTGCCTCTGTGGATATATACCTGCTGATGGCTCCCACCTATCACCCCAACATTTTGGGAGGCCAATTTGGGAGGATTGCTTGAGCCCAGGAATTTGAGACCTGGGCATGGGCAACACTGGGAGACCCTATCTCTACAAAAAATTAAAAAATTAGCTGAGCGTGGCAGCACGCACCTACATTCCCAGCTACTCGAGAGGCTGAGTCAAGAGGGTTGCTTGAGCCCCAGAGGTTAAAGCTGCAGGGAGCTCTGATCACACTACTGCCAGTCTGAGTGACAGAGCGAGACCCTGTCTCAGAAACAAAAAGATGCTGGGCGCGGCGGCCCACACCTGTAATCACAGCACTTTGGGAGGCTGAAGCGGGTGGATCACCTGAGGTCAGGAGTTTGAGAACAGCCTGGCCAACGTGGTGAAACCCTGCCTGTACTAAAAATACAAAAAATTAGCCTGGTTTGGTGGTGGGCACCTGTAATCCCAGCTATTCGGGAGGCTGAGGCAGGAGAATCACTTGAACCCGGGAGGCAGAGGTTGCAGTTACCTGAGTGCACCATTGCACTCCAGCCTGGACAACAGAGCAAGACTCTATCTCAAAAAAAGAAAAAAAAAAGAGAGAGAGAGAGAGATAGCTGCTGAACTTGGGGTTTAGCCCTGTCTTTATCCGTGTCTGTGCTAAACGGTGTAGTGTTTAGTTTTACTTGATGCTGAAGTTTATAAAATGATATTATTTGGGGTCTTTGGGAAGCTAAGTTTTTTGGCCTCGGCGTAGTTGCTGGCATGCATCCACATCACACAAACACCTGTCGTGCTCACTTTCACTGCGGTATATTCTCATCGTGTATACGAGCCTTCCTTCCAGGATCATAGCTTCTCCTGTTCCATGCTTATTTCCAAAAAGAAGACTGTATGTATCCCTGATGCATTTGGATCAAAAGACCAGGCATCAAAAAGTGCTTTTGGCATAGCTGGGATATAGATGTGGGAAAGATCCCATTATTACTTTTTTTTCCTTCTGTTTTTACCTTTTTCCCCCAGAAGAGATTGACCTGCTCTTATAAAATATTTAACTTGCAAATATGAGGCCAGACACGTTGGCTCACACGTGTAATCCCGGCCAACATAGCAAAACCCCATTTCTACTAAAAATACAAAAATTAGCTGGGCATGGTGGTTCACGCCTGTAGTCCCAGCTACCCAGGAGACTTAGGCAGGAAAATCACTTGAACCTGGGAGGCAGAGGTCGCAGTGAGCCAAGATCGCACCACTGCACTCCAGCCTGGGAGACAGAGTGAGATTCCATCCCCGAAGTTTGTACAATTAGAAGTCCCAGACACTGTCCCAGTCACTAGAGATGAGCGAAGCCGCCCACATGGAACCACAGGACTCCCATTCTGGCAGGGATGCAGGTGATGAGTAAAAGCTAGAACTGCAGCTGTAAGGGGCAAGATCCCCAACAGGACCCCAAGTACACGCCTCTGAGAATCTCAAGCTGGACTTTCCTGGAGCGTGTGAAGCTCGTGGAACCAACAAGCTTTAATGCTCATTGGGACGGGGTGGGAATAAACTTTCTGTTTTTGCTTTTGGGTTTTTTAATTGTTAATAGCTTAGGTCTCTGTTGTCTGTGGCTTTCTGCTTGAGATCAAGTAGAGGAAATTCGGGGCCAGGCCTGGTGGCTCACACCTGTAATCTCAGCACTTTGGGAAGCCAAAACAGGCAGATTGCTTGAGCCCAGGAGTTTGAGACCAACCTGGGCAACATAGTGATACTGTGTCTCTATAAAAAATACAAAAAGTAGCCAGGCATACTGGCTTGCACCTATAGTTCCAGCTGCTAGGGAGACTGAGATGGGAGGATCGCTTGAGCCTGGGAGGTTGAGGCTGCAGTGAGCTGTGATTGTACCACTGGACTCCAGCCTGGGTGACAGAGTGAGACCCTATTTCCGGGAAAAAAGAAGAGAGAGAGAGAGAGAGAGAGAGAGAGAGAGAGAGAGAGAGAGAGAAAGAAAAAGAAAGAAAGAAAGAAAGAAAGAAAGAAAGAAAGAAAGAAAGAAAGAAAGAAAGAAAGAAAGAAAGAAAGAAAGAAAAGGAAGGAAGGAAGGAAACAAGGAAACTTTGATCTCAGCCTGGTTCTTTCTGTCCTCTGCTTCCAGAATGTCATGGGCTAGGGTTGTGAAGCCACTCCACAATTTGCTGTAGGCTCAACATGATGATGAAGGAACCTGAGGGTCAGGAGGGCTGCTGTTTTTCAAAAGCCACATGGATTCCTCAGGGCAGGGTGTCACTGTGCTGCTGCTGTTTCTGTACTTGCCTTGTGCCTGGCTGTTTTTAGCACACGGAGACCTGGAGCATAGCCGCCTGTCACTGTGGCATGGGCTCTGTCGGAGAGGGCAGGGAGGATGTTGTGGGGTGACTGAGTTAAAAGCAATGGCCGCGATGGGGCCTGGACACTGAGTGGCCGACGTCTTCCTGCCTTAGCCTGGAAGCCAGTCTGTTGGGGGAGCAGCCTGCCTTTGAGTAGGTTATTTTTGTTGCCATTTTCAAAGGTAGTATTTGTGGCCCGTGTGTTGTAGGTAAGGAATTGCCCCTTCTTGGCCTCACTTGAGCTAAAACTAGGTGTGGAGACGGGCAGCGAGACAGGGTGGAGGGTGACTCATCTCTGCCAGGACAGTCACACCTACACTGTCCCCTGGCAGCCAGACCAGACACCCGGCCCTTTCCCACCTGTCCTGCAGAAGGCTAAGGGGATGACAGGCTGGTTCTTTGCCTGGAGCATTGGTGTGGGCACTAAGCCCTCCAGGATGCTCACACCCAAAACCATGGCTTCCCAGTGATTCTTATGGAGATGTCATGGGTAACTTTCCATCCCCAGATCTGGCAGTGCCTGCATTCCCCTCCCCTCTTGGTCACCTTGGCACAAGTGGACTGTGGTGGAAAGGCCTGTGGGGCAGCCTCCAGCCTCCCCTGGCTCACCCCATCCCATGCCCTCACCCAGAGCCTCCACCAGGAGCCGGTGAGAGCCCTGTTGCCAGGGTCAGAGCCCTGGCTCCACCACCTGTCAACAGCTTGGTGACCAGGGCAGAGTGTTAAGGTTTCTGGACTTCCTCCAAGGCCTGGCCCTCCGCCTCCTGCACCTCACACCCAGGTCCCAGCATCTCTCTTCCCACCGCCCCTATTCCAGACACAAGTGCACAGGGCCCACCCCCTACCTTTCGAGCCTGAATCCTCCTTGAAGGGTCGGGGACCTCATAGGGCAATGCTGGCGGGCTCAGGGGTACCCTCTGGACTCACACCCCAGCCCTTGCCCAGCCTCCATTCGACTGTAAAATGGATAATGGAGCCACTTGAAAGGGTGTGGGTTCCCAGGGTTTCCAGAGAGCACTGCCATACCAGCAGGGCGAGGACCCCGGATGTGGTGACCATATTCACCTGCATCCTTCTGCAGCACCTCCAGGCGCCCCGACGGTTCTCCCTCTGAACGCTTTGCGCCCTCTAGAGCGCTGCTCCGGTTTGGTGCTTCTGCCTCCATCCTGGGGCCAGCTTCCGTGTTCCCGCCTCACTCTCCATTTTCGGGAACCTTCATCCTTCTGCCCCTTCTTTGCTCCCTGCCTTGTGGGTCCTTCTTCCCAAACCACGGGGGCCCAGGAAGGCCTCCGTGGCTGAGCAGTGGTGTGTGGGTCCCCCTGTGTGTCCGTGAGGCTTGGAGGGGGAGCAGCAGTGTCGCTTGTGTGTGCTGCGGAGGTCAGCTGTCCCTGGGCTGGGGGAGGCCGGCAGGCTCTGATATGCCAGCAGTTCAGTCTTGGCCTGCTCTCCCCCACCTGCTGGCCAGTCAGGTTGTGGATCTGACCCCATGCTGGGAGCTGCCCTGGGGGGTCCGTCTTTTCCTCACAAACCTCCCTTCCCTGCCAAGCCCTGTGTGACCAGGATCTCAGACACATACAACAAAGGGAAACTAGGGTTTTTTGAGGGGACGGGTGGGCAGGCCATCCTTCTTGACCTGCAGGGATTCTTCCAGTGAATTTTATTGAGACCTCCAAGAAGACACGGGGCAGGGGTGGGGAGCAGCCTGCACTTGTAGCTGACAGCCCAGGCTGAGTCTTCCGGCTGGAAATGGGTCTGCACAGACACACCCCACAGGACAGGCTCAGGGAGACTGGGCACATTTCTGAAGCTGTGCTGAGGAGGAAGAGAAAGGGGAGTGGGGACACCAGCCCCCCTTCCCGCTTTCATTCTCTCCTGGGAGTGTGGGCCCCGGGATTACAGCCTTTGTCCCTGTTTGTCTCCTGAGAAATGCAGCAAGCCAGGGTCAGCCCACAGGCTACATGCCCCAGGTCACCCCCCAGCCAGGGCCCAAAGACGACGGGCCCAGCCCTCATGATTGCCCCCAAAATGGGTTGACCTGGGAGGAACAGTGCCCTGCCCACCACACAGCCCCCCAGCGACAGTGCAAGGAGAGAATCTGCAGCTGCCCCTGGCTCCGGAGATGTCACCCTGGCCCCCTGCTCAGCCCCGGGAAAGGAGGATTGCAGGGACAGGTGACGGTTCCCTCGGCGCCTCTCCAAACACCTTCTACCTCCTGCCCTGCACGGTCCTGCCCCTGCCTCTGCTCCAGCCCTGGCTTGGGGTTTGCAGGGCCAAGCTTGGCTCTTCCATGGGTCTTGGCGAAGAAAGTGCAGAGCCGCACTTCCCTCCACAAAGCCGCACTGTTCTCAGCAAATCCTCCCAGGATCGGTGCATTTTTTTCAAGTGATTCAGCAGCACGTGAATGGGAGGGGCCCAGCCCACGAGGGAGGGTGGCAGGACAGGGGCTCAGGTCCTCCCAGGGCCGCAGAGGGAGGGGGCCGGGAGGGGGCGGCAGGAAGGCTGGGCAGAGTACAGCTTTGCTCTTCGGGGTTGTGGCCGAGGCACTCTGATAGATGGTGTTTTGCTCGCTTGAGTTCCCCGAGGGGAGCCAGAGTCAATGGGCAGGAAGTAGATGGGAGAGCTGGTCTCCATGGAGACCGGCATCCAGTGGCCAGCCGCTCACGCGCTGGAATCTCGGGCAGCAGGGAGGGAATGCTCCCTCGGGTGGGCCTGGCACACCTCCAGGTGCCAGCTGGCAGGCAGTATGGGGTATGGCCCAGGCTGAGGCTGCGCTTCTGTCCCCTGATCCCTGTTGTATGCCCGTCACCCTCTCTGCCCCACCCCCTTCCCCACCCTCCCTACGAAAACATCTTTTCTGAGTAGTTGTCATTCCAGGCGTTTCTCACCCTGGCCTGAGTCAGGCTGGGCAAGTCCTCTGTCCTCACCCTGGATGTCACGGCCCTGCCTTGCCCCAGAGCTGCGAGTCACCACTGAGGATGGACCTGGGGCCCCTCTGTCCCAGCCACCCATAGACTCTCAAGGTCAGAGTTTAGAAAGGGAGGTGGTGCCCATATCTTCACTTCTGGTGTCTATATCCTCAGCGGGGGACAGATATCTAGGGTGCTCCTATGGTACCCCCTTTGCTGAGCTCTTTCCTGCACCCCAGAAGGCCCCATTGCTGGCTCCTGGGGTCCGAGGAGGTTGGGAGGCCTGAGGGTGGGTCTGGCCTCTGCAGCAGCTGCAGGGCAGTCATAAGCCGGATTCCCACCCACACCACAGGGCTGTTTTCAATTACCAGGCCACAGCCCCCTTTTCTGCTCATTTCCCTAAAAGGGGCAAACTTGGAGGAGGTCTGCCCCGCCACTGACCAAAAGGGCCGGCCCTAGGGGGCCACGGAAGGCAGAGCCCAGAGTTCAGAGGAGACCCTCTGACTGCCCACCGAGGACACCCAGCTGTGTAGCTTGAGGCCAGAGGCCACAGGTGGGCTGGACCAGATAACCCTCACTGCCACCTCCCAACCCTTGTGACACTTCCTGACGGCTCAGCCCCACCCATGCCCCCTATGCAGTTCCGTAGGGAGTCTGTGGCCTCTAGACCTGGAGGGCTAGAGCAGGTTTGGGGTCCTTGTGAGCAGAGCCCTTCTCGGATCACCATCTGCCATCCCTGGCGGCGTTTGTGGCCACCTCTGCCCCTCCAGCTGGCGAGGTCAGCCCCATCCCGCCAAATGAAGGAGATGCTGCCCGAAGGAGAGCTTCTGTGTTTCTGAGTGGTCTTCACTATGATCCCGAAGCCCAATGAGATTAGTTACACAAAAACACTTACAGATCCCACAGTGACCTGAGAGCAGGCCGGGAAAAATACAGTCACTTATCACAGCAGCTGCAGGACAGGGCCACAGCTGATGGTATAGACACTGGAAGTGGGGACAGGGGCTTCACCTCCCTTTCCAGACTCTGACCTTGTGGGCAGCTGGGGCAGAGAGGCCCTTGGTATACCCTCAGCTGGTGCTATGGACATATTAATCAAAATTCAATGGTCAGGCCAGGCGAGGTGGCTCACATCTATAATTCCAGCACTCTGGGAGACCAAGACTGGTGGATAACTTGAGATCAGGAGTTCCAGACCACCCTGGCCAACATGGTGAAACCCCGTCTCTACTAAAATACAAAAAAAAACAAAAAAAAAGTTAGCCAAGCATGGTGGCAGGCACCTGTAATCCCAGCTACTCTGGAGGCTGAGGCAGGAGAATTGCTTGAACTCTGAAGGCAGAGGTTGCAGTGAGTCAGGGTCACACCATTGCATTCCAGCCTGGGTGACAAGAGCAAAACTTGGATTGGGAGTTTAAAAAAAAATTCAATGGTCAAGCAACCCCAGCCAGGTCAACCAGTATCCAGTGGTACATCCACCCAAAAGGACAAGAGACTCTCATCCCGAATGGCAGCTCAGGTTACAGACGTTAGCGAGAGCCTTACTGTGTGATTTGAGGACGTGGATGGTGGCACTCGTGTGCCCAGTTTTCTGGAGAGTGTGGACAGAAGGCATTGAACCTCGCAGTCCTTCCCCAGTAAATAAGCAAAGAAGAGTCCACCTGCGACTGCCGTTGGATTCTTTCCAGGAGTGAGTGGAGGTTGGGTTTCATCTGGGAGAGAAAATGGTTTCTTTTAAAATTCCTCTGAAATGATTGGCATGTAATTCCACCTGGAGTCAAATGAACCAAATGACTCTCAGATGGTGTCTGCCACTCCAGCTGGCAGTTACTGCGTTTGCATCTACACGGTTCAGAGTCCTCAAGGCTGGTCCCTGGGACACATGCAGTGACCACTGGTCTTCAGTGCTGCTGTGGGTGCCCTGGGCTGACTCCAATCCAGCTGCAGCATCAGAATGCCCCCCACCCACGGGCCATTTGGGCCAGTAGGGTCTTTGGCACATGTGCAAAGCCTCTACTCGACCCCTAGGAATGACCAATGTTAAGAGCATGGGGACTCCGTGCTCTCTGGGCCATGAGCAGGACAGGACAGAGTAGAAGAAGGTGCTTTCTTGCAACTGCTGGTCCTGTGGGCATCCTTCCCCGGGTGGAAGCTGGAGCCTGCAGAAGAGGGTGGATGGCTAGGAGGGGCCGGTGCCCCCTGGGGATACGGAGCAAAGGCCAGTCCGAGTCAGTGTGCATGCAAGGTACAGATGATCCAGCTGGGTTTTGACTTTGTATTTAGCCGAATATGTTATGAGTCCCGGGGATCCCTGCACCTCGTCTGGGCAGACACGTGACTTGAGGGACAGTAGGCTACCCTCTGCTGCCTGAGTGCGTCCCTCAGCCGAAACGGGCACTGTGCAGTTAACAGCGTGTAGAGCACCCTGGGGATAGTCTGTGAGTGGTCTAGAGGTTGGGTGTTCACATCCACCGGTTTGCCTGTCCCTAACCTGGGGCTGGGAGCCCGGCAGAGTGGCCCAGGTGGCAAACGTTCTGTATGGTGTATTTATACACACAGCACGTCGGATTCCTCCGGAGAGCAGTCGGGCCCCTGGCAAGACGATAAAGGGAATTCAATGAGTGTGGAACACGTGCATTTCTTAGAGGCAGTTTTCTTCTTTCAAAAGCAGGGTCTTGTTCTGTCACCCAGGACTGAAGCCCAGTGGTGTGTTCATAGCTCACTGCAGCCTTGAACTTCTAGGCTCCTGCAGTCCTCCTGAGAGCTGGGATTACAGGCATATGTCACCATGTCCAGCTAACTTTTGTATTTTTTTTTTCAGATGGGGTATTGGTATGTTGCTCAAGCTGTTCTTGAACTCCTAGCTTCAAGCAACCCACCCGCCCTGGCCTCCCAAATGCTAGGATTACAAGTGTGAGCCTTTTGAAGCGGTTTTCTTTTGGGGTCTGGCTCCCTCCCCCAATAGTGGGCATGGCTTGTTCTTATTTTCCACAGGAACGCCCATGGTGCTTCTGTGGACACAGTGGGATTGGAAAGATGTTGGTGGGGTGTGAGGGGGACTTGAGGACACAGGGCCCACATGTTGATGGCTGCAGAGGGGACATGGAGACACAGAGGAGAGAGAACAAGAGAGGAGCGTGCCACAGAAGCCCCGGTGTCTCTGCCCAGGCGTGGCTGGAGTCTGTGGAGTGTGCCACCCCTCCGGCCAGCCGTTGGCCCTGGCTCATGCTGGAGACACCAGGTTCTCCAGCAAGCCCCCTTCACGGTCCGCTCCCCTCTGAGAGCAGCAGCACCGGTCAGCCTCCGATGGTTTTCCAGGGGCGGGTGTGATTCTCGACGTCGGAGCGTAACCCATCCTCTTGGATCGTCTCCTGAGACCTTGGTTTTTCACCCACCCAGTTGTTTTCCATCCCCACTCTGGCGGGTTCACTCGGAATTGTTTTCGCAGGCTCCTTGCAGAGGGGTAGGTGACATCATGTGGTGTCCTGGGCCGGCAGGGTGGGAGCCGGGGCCCTGTGGTTGCATGTGCTTTGAATTCAGCCGACGGTTGTACATTCCAGTAGCCAGCATCTGGCGGCGAATTCATCAGCCAGTGTATCACCCTTGATCTCAAACCCAGATGTTGTGTTCACAGCAGAAGGGAAAGAAGGAAAAATGAAATCTGAGATGCTCAGGGAGAGGCCGTGGTTTTTGGGCTCAGGGCAGTTGG